>NC_056627.2:300414721-300734408 GCF_002870075.4 Lactuca sativa | reverse complement strand
AAGAACGGAATTGGACTTAGAATGAAGAAGTTATGGTCTTCGGAAGATTGGCGGTTCTTGAGCCTAGCCGAGTACGATGGGCGTACGTAGGAGTACGCCGGGCATACTTCCATAAAATCCAGATCACAGAGGCTTCAGCATATGCTGGGCATATGAATGGACTTGTTTAAGTTAGGTATCGGGCCCACCTGATTGCAGCATGTCATTTTTTGGGCTTAAGGCCATGTTGGGGGTTCTTGGTCCATATTAGGCCTTAGATGCCTTGTAGTTGGGCTTGGATGCCCTTTTGGGCTTTTTATGGATTTAGGCCTTAGGGGGAGGGAGGCCCATTGAGGCAGGGATAAAGGATCCATTTTTTCCTTAAGTTAAGAGTTAGGGTTTTGGACTTGAGTTCGATATCATCACTTTAGAAGAAGAAGAGAAATCATAGGAGAAGAAGAAGTCATTCGTTCATGAAGAAACCCTAAATCGGTTTTTAAAGGAGGAATATATCCTTTATTGTTTTGTCAATCATTATTATGCCATGTCATAATAGTTAAGTCAAGTTATCATTTAACCTGTAAGAACCAGTTACCGGTGGGTAATATTTGAACAAAGTATATAGTTTGTTGGTTTTTTTTGTACAAAAAGTTTACTTGGATGGTGTTTTTTGAACATACCAAACTTGGATGGTGTTTTTTGAATGATTTTGAAACATAGTTACCTCTTTGAGTCATTTTCCTAAAAAAAATAATCAAACTCAAAAAGCTTTTTTATTGTTTCTATTGTTCTTTTATGGCGGGGAATTAAAAAAGCATTCTTTATTGTTGGGTTGTTAATGATTTTTTTCATGTTAAGAAGACAAAATTAGATATATCGTTATGGTCCAAATTTTTTTGATGGTACATTAAATCCATATTTGGATTTTTTAAATGATTTTGGACTCTCTTTGAAAAAACTATTATATAATTTCTTTTAATTCATTTATTATTTATTAGATTAAAATAAAGAAGAAAAAAGATATTTTACTCTAAAATATCATCATTCATCCCACACACATCCACTATCGTCATTGCCATATACCACCATGATTGCAATCAACCACCATGTCACTAACCAACATACCACCATCGACCATAATCATCACTGAACGGACAAAAAAAGGGACAAATCAAAACCAAGCACAAAGAAAACATGCATGTCTTCAAATCCAAATCACATGTTCTCAAAATCCTCCAACCCTCTTTTCTCCAAATCCATAAAAAAACCATCAATTAAAAGCATCAAACCCTCTGTTATCCAAATCAAAATACGGTGGTGGCTACGATGTTTTCTATCAGAAGGGATCTGATGACATAGTGAAGATTTAGAGACGATTTCCTAAGCGTGTGTGCTTACACACGCACACACCCACATAATCGTTTGTTCTTGTTCTTGAATCACACACATGGTTTTCTTGTTCTTGAATCACACACTTGCATCCATTTCTGTCAATCTATTCTTTGGTTATGTTTCTCCTAACCCTTCGTGGTTTAGCTTGATTTACAGTCTTATTGTAGTTTCCTTCTTCAGATTGAGCTTTATTTATCACTAGTTCTTCAACTGGTGCAGTGAGAACCGTCTTATTCCCTTGGAATAGTTGTATGATCTCCTCCATTTGATCAACTAGCATTGCCCGAATTATAGCTTGAATTCCTGCCATTGTGATTGGTTCCGCTGTTGGTATGACTTATACTACCTGCTATTGTGATTGGTTCCGTTGCTGGTTCAGTCTGCTGATTCCCCTTATCATTTCTCAGCCCGCTATGTGTTCTTACCATGACATTCTGTACACCAAACCAGACGTTAAGTGTACAAGAACGTGAGTTTCTTCTAATATGGAAAATTTTAGTTATGTTTAGACACATAATCATCCTTATCACCCCGAAAAGTTATATGTCAGTTCTAACATATTAGTTATATGTTTAGAATCTGAACACATAAAGCTTCTAAATCAAGGTCGACAACAAACCTTAAATCTATTCAAGTAATAGCAACCTAGGTAGGCAACCTAAAGCCTGATATAATAAAAATCATGTTGGATTAGGTGTCTAAGCCCATAACTATAATTAATATTTACTGGATTTGATAGTAGCATGGTCCTTTTGGGTTGCCTTCACTCTAGCAACTTGACATGATGACTTTTTTAGAAAGAGGTTGAATTTATTATTTAGACTAATAAATTGATTTATTAATGTATTATGAATATAATATATTAATTATAAATCATGTTATCTAATTAGTATTTAATCAGAAATTAATTTGGAATTAACTTTGGGATTAAATGAACTGATTAAAGGAACATGGGTTGTTTTACAAAGCATTGATAGTTGTGAAACTGGGCTATTGGACTCCTTAGATGGGAATGGACGAAAACTATAGGGAGGTCCTATAAGTTTCGTCCAAGGCCTCTAGATGAGGAGTCCATGAGCTGCTTAAGCCTTAAGCAGGAAATTAGGGTTTCCTCTAGAAAACCCTAGTAGCCCACAACTATATAAAGACCCCACCACCTATGATTTTCGGCCAATGCTTGCATTTGTGAACCCTAGTCAAATTTCTATGGGAATCCCTTCTCTCTCCTCTCATCCTCTTGCTAGTGGTGTTTGTAAGCCATTAAAGGTGTCACATTTGAGGCACTAAGCTTTCAAGAGTCAAGGATCTACAAGGTTTCTTGTTATTGCTACATAACAAGTGAGGTAAACTTCTAAACCTTAATTTTATGCAGATTTCTATTTATATATGTTAAATCTAGGGTTTTTTGTTAGTATTTAATTTGCATGTTCAACTAGTGAAAAACATAGATCCAAAGCAATTAGGGTTGCATGAACACATAGGTTGTAGTTATGATCAAAACTCATCAGTGGTATCAGAGCCTAGGATGTTTTTCAGTTGAATTTGATGCATATGTGAATTGTACAAAAGAGGAGGGAACATATTCGTCAATCTGTTCATAGAACTTGACGAGTTGGTCTAATTCGACGAGTTCACTGCCCAGAGCTCGACGAGTTGACTCGTCAGATCCCTGATTTTTTGATTTTCATATCTTGATTTGATTAGGATAATTACCTTAATTCGTTTTCATTGCTTAAAATTGAATTTTCTAAAAAGGTAATGGTATATCCTTATCAAAATAAACGATTTGGTCAAATTTTTAGATAAAGACAAAATTGATTTATTAATTTAATTATTTAAAATTTGATCTAGTATTTTTGAATAGTTTTAAAAATACACCCTATGGTTTTACAATTTAAAATTTAATTAAATAGTTTAATTTTGAAGTCTTAAATTTAAGAACCCTGGTATTTTAAAAGGTTTAAAGTACATCCTTATGAATCTTATTAATAATTTAATTAAGTGTTTATTTAAAATATAATTAATAAATCTATAAAGGGTTTAAATTTAATCAAATTAAAAGTTTAATATATTAAAAGATTAAACCCCTAGTATCTTAAAAGTTTAAAATACACCCTTATAGTATTATAAAATTTATATATATATATATATATATATATATATATATATATATATATATATATATATATATATATATATATATATATATAACGAGAAAATTCAGTGTTACCGTTAGGGCCTCATTCATGAAGTTGGTCCATAAGGGGTGTTTAAGGAAGCGACCTTTAATTGACCGCCATTGGGTATCCATTCTTACACACCGCACTCTTGACTAGTGGAAGGTCGTTAGCCGAACGTGTTTGATAGGAAATTTAACCCTCATTAAAAGTATAATGTCATAAAGTAACTAAACCATTTCTATCCCATTCTTAGTTACTTTAGGAAAAATGTGAATTTGATGCTAACCCATGAAATTGCACATTGCACCTTATTGGTCGTTAGTGGAGTGTGTGGTTAACCGACACACTAATATAGGACTAATATTGTTGGCAATGGGTGTCTCGTAAATTATCATTGATCAATGGAGAGTGTGTGGTTAACCGGCACATTGATTGGGTGATAAATGACATCGAGAGTACCAAGCTAATTTGCATGGTTATTCACATCTCATTTGTGATCCTCGGCATCCCAGTCACAAAGTGAGAGCATAATCAAGATTAAACATGCCATTGAATAGTTCAATGAATCTCAAAAGATCTAGGAGTTTCATTTGATTGAAACTGGTAATTGCTTACCTACCTAAAATAGATTCAAATTTGATTACGACACCCCTTTTCAGAATTTGAATTGAAAATATGGATCCTAACCTTAATTTAAAATTTTGGGTTAACAATTAAGGACTAAATAAATCAACTAACTCTAATTTTCTTTTCTCCCTTTATAGATGTCGAGTCAAGACAACTATGGTCTTGCTAATCCTTCTGGAAATAGTTTTCCTACTCAATCTGAAGATGATCTTACACAAGTTGATCAAGGTGAAAGAATGTTCCCTTCTTCAAATTGTGGAACTGGAAATCATGCTTCTCCAACTCTTCCTCCACTACCTCCAATGATTCTCCCCGACCCACGTTTTCTTCAACTTGAAAAGTTCAAGGTTACTCAAGCCCGGTTGGTATGCAAACACCTAGATGGAAATTATGTGTGTGCACATGTTCTAAACATGAAGTCACAAATTGACATATTGGGAATGTTAGGTGTCATTTTCCTAAAGGAGTTGTCTGTTGACTTGGTTCTTCACTTACTTCTTGAGTCATATAGTCAGTTTGTTAAGGACTACTATTTGACTGACAACAACGTGACCCTTATTGATCTAACATATTTGCTAATTGTTGCTGAAGCAAAAATGCTGAAGTGAACTAGTCATGCAAATATGTTTGAAGGATCAATCTCCCAAGTTTCCATGGACAATGAAAATGGTAACATTGGTAGTCCAGAAAAGGTTTCTCTTCCCAATGGAAAAGGATCAGCCAAGATCAAAATGTTTGATCATATGGTAAAAAGAAAAACTAGTTTTGAGATAGTCTCATGTGCTGTTCTTAAAGAGTCCATATGTTTCTATTTCCAATTGAAGGGACATTAGATGCGAAGCTGCCCTGTCTACCTGGAAGATCGTTGAGATAGTAAAGTCAAGTTGTATGACTCTACTACAAGTACATCCACTATCTAACTCTATTAATTTCCTATTCATAGATGCTTATTACTTGATGTGATAATCATATTTTTGATGTTTTTTTCATGATCTAAGAGAAAGAAGGAAGCTTAAGAGGAGAAATCTAATTCTAATCGTAAGAGATGGATTTCGGTCACATAGTTCAATGATCAGAATTTGGAGTTGTTGCTTAGGAGTTATGATAGTTTTTTATATTGCTTAGGAAATATGTAGTTTTCATATATTTGCATTGTATGGATAAATGTTTGTCCGCATATTTATCAATAAAGTGAATTTTTGGTTTTATCTCATTTACTTTATATATCATCGCAATGTCATTTATGAAAATTGGTCGTTATTTTTCTATTATTAGCAATATTAAATATAGATTTGCTTTTTTGTTATTTCATTTATGGTAATGTCATAATTGCCTAAGTGAAAAGGAATTCTCATCACCCAAGTTTTATTTGGATAGAAACTTGGAGTCATATAATTCGAATTGTGTGATGTTTGAGAATCTTGATCTTTGGAAGATTAAGACTAATACGTTGATCACATGTTTGTGTGAGTCAAAGTGAAAGACTAATGGATCTAGTACACATTGATATGGACTATTTGGATCCACCACAAAAGATAATAAATCTATTCGTCATGATTTGTCGATGCTTTAGTAAATATGGTTATACTTATAAGATTAAGTGTAATTCTGATTCTTTGAAAGGTTTCAAAGAATGGCAGAATGCATATGAAGAATCAATTAGGCAGAAAGATAAAGGTTTCTCCAATATGAAAGGAAATGAGAGTACTTTAGTATCATGTTTTATGATCATGTTAATGATTTTGGAACTATGTCACAATTGATCCTCTAAGTACATCTTAGTGATATTGTTTTTAGCTAAGAAGAGGAATTTATAATTTTTGGAATAGTTTAATCAAGTGATGATTCATACTTTGTTTCCAAATCAAGTTTTAGAGTCACACTCTAGTAACTACAAATCATACCTTGAAGCTCAGTAGGTTTATAACACCTCATGAAATGTGGAGAAGAAATGTTTTCTTACTCTAGCACATTTAAAATCGGTACTTGTGATGTTTTGGTTAAAACAAATATAAACTAATACCAATTAAATGAAGTGTTGTCTTGATAAGAACCCACACTAACTTTTGAATATTTGTTTTTTCTTGTCGAGGAATGTTCCTTGAAAAAGAAATTTATATGTCAAAGAGTTAGTGGGAGTCTTATTGGTCTTGAAGAGTCTTAAGAGTCAATCAATAATAAACCTTTTAGTTATCACTAACACACGACATGAGGTTGATAACCTATCGTGTTGACACATTCTTGTTTCTGTGCACCTTCCTGTTGAGTCGGAAATTCTTATGAGTTCTATGGTTCTCATTTGAATGCAATAGGCAGAGCACGTTAGTCAATGATAGTACATTGGTCAATAGAAGTGAGCTACTTAAACAACATGGAAGATAAGGTAGGCCCTTGTGCTACAAGAAGGTGAGAAATTAAGAATAAGGAAAGTTCGGTCCATGAAACCTAAATTAGATCTTGGTTTTGTCATCAACCTTATCTTATGATTGTAGGTTTGAAATGAAAAATTCACATGGATAGGAACGCGTATACCCAAAAATCTAAGTGGCAAAAGTTTTCGCTCTAATTCTTGAAAAAGATTATGAGGAAACACTTTTGCTAGTAGATTTTGAAGCTTATTGATATCATGGTTGCAGTGTGATAATTGCGTTCTCAAATTCGTATATGATTACGACATCCCTTTTCATAATTTGAACTGTGAGAATTGGCAAGAAATAGTTTGAAAGTTCACGAATTATTGCTATAAGTTATGAAAGGGTTTAAACACACATGCATGCTATCCAATGAAAGGTGTATGAGCTTGAGAAGTCTAGATGAAGACTTATCAAAGCACCGCGTATCAGAAATCTACACTTTAGTGAGGAAGTCAATAGTGTTGATTTCTAGAAGTCCAGTTGATTTTGTGGATACATGTCAAAGCTGTTGGATTAGGTGTCTAAGTTCATAACTATTTCTGGGATGTGCTTGACCCGGTTGGCATGATCCATTTGGGTTGCATGACATCATGCATTTGGATAGACTAAAATGAGAGAAATAACACTTAAGGTTTATTAATACTCCATCCGTCCCAAAATTATTGTCCACCTTACTATTTTAGTTTGTCTCAAAATTATTGTCCACTACCAAAAGTAGATATACACTTTTACCATATTACCCCTAACATTTAATAAAGTAAACTTGAATAATTACAAATGAACATTTCTCATTGGTTTTAGAAAAGGGCAAGAGGGTCATTTTACTCAAACAGACAAAAATAATGATTGCTTTTCTTAATCTATGTGTTTTTTTGTCTGTGGACAATAATTTTGGGACGGAGGGAGCATATTATAAGTTCTAATATATTAATAATATTATTTGATTAGTATTGATCATGAATTAATTTGGAATTAATTAAGTGATCAAAAGAAGACTAATTAAATATATGGGTTGATTGTGTAAAACACCTATTACTTGTATAGTGGGCTAATGCTCCATGGGTTATCAAGTTGGGCTAAAACCCATAGGATGCTCCATGGTGTCTTTGAACCCATGGATCATGTAAATGAAGAGCCATGTCAAGTTAGGGTTTACATGGTGTAACCCTAATTATGACACACTATAAAAGGAATATGTGAGCAACCAAAATCGGCACTAGTTAGAACAAGAGGGCATAGCCGATTTTAGAAGTGTTCTATTTCTCTCAAGGTTATTCCAAGTGTATTTGGTGTTGCGTGAGACATTTGAGGCATCACACTTGAGGTGCTAGGCTCACAAGGTTCTCAAGGAATCCAAACTACAAAAGGTATGTTCTTCTTCTAGCATTTATGTTTAAAAGTTCCCCATGGTATGCTAGATAGTTTAAGAACCTTGGAAAATAAAATTTGCATGTGTCATAGTAAAACATAGATCCAAGGTTTCTAGGGTTGCATGTACACCTTAGGAGTGTTAGAATGCTCAAAACCCAACAGTGGTATCAGAGCCTAGGTTTGTTTGGTTGATACTTGATGCAAAATTGTCAAAAAAACTCAATTTTTTTGCACTCTGCAGCATGAACTCGCCGAGTCCATGACTAAATTCATCCTACTCGTCGAGTAGGTTCGTGCACTCGACGAGTAGGAGCCCCAGAATGCAGATTTTCGAGTTTTGCTGCTGGAAATGGACTAGAAACATTACCCTAAACTGTTTTGGTCTTATAAAACTTGTTTTAGATGGTGTAATGGTTATACTAATCCATTTACAATAGGTATTATCAAAATTTCAAGTTTTATATGGTTAATTTTATGATTCTTGAAATTGTTGATATGCATGTTCATGAACTTATGGATTTAGAAGATCATAGGAATTATTTGTAACTTGATTTTTAGTTTAATTCTTGATCATTATGTGTTTTAATGGAATCCATAATTTGTCCTCAAGTTACGGATTACCAAAAGTTACACTTTGAAAGTCCATTAAAGAAACACATAGGTTATATAAAATGAAAAGTCACTCATTTTAATAAACCATTTAAATCATAAGTTATGAAAGATGAAAAGTTTTAAAAGTTACAAAACTTGCCCTTAAGTTTTGGAACATTCAAAGTCACTTTAAAAACTTTAAGTTCCAACCCATAGAATTTTAAAAGTTAAAATTCAACCCTTATACTTTATAATATTATAAGTTTAATAATAATTATATATGTATAAGAAAAAGTCGTTTTACCGTTAGTAGGCCTCATTCACAAAGCCGGTCTATAAGGGGGGTATAAGGTTGCTGCCTATAAAATGGCAGTTTCATGGGTGTCCACTCTCACCCACCGCTTCCTTGATCGGTGGAGGATCGTTAGCCGAACGGGTAAGATAAGGACTAGAATTCTCCCTTCATTAAATGTATTAATGATGAATATAAAGTAACTAAATGCTTTTATAAACTCCCAATCTTAGTTACTTTAGGAAAATGTGAATAAGGTGCTAACCCATGAAACTACACTTTGCACTTTGCTTAAGTCGGTTAGTGGAGCGCGTGTGGTTAACCGGCACACTAGCTGGACTTAACAAGGTAAGAAAAGAGTAACTTAATGTTTATCATAGTATCGATGGAGTGTGTGTGGTTAACTGGCACATCGATTGAGGGGTAATACATTAAGGGTACCAAGTAATTTGCATGGTTACTTCACACCTTGTTTTGTGATCCTTGGCATCCCAGTCACAAAACTTGAAGGGCACACTCGAGATTGTAACATGCCATTGAAAGTTCAATGAATCTCAAAAGATCTAGGAGTTTCAAATCCAATTAAAACCTAATAACTTATTTAGTTTTTTATGGTGGAAATTGGTGAATTGTCATTCGCCTACCTTCAAATATTCTATAGCTTGGATTACGGCATCCCTCTTCCAAGTTATAAAATATTGTGTTGGGTCCTAGCCTTAATATTTCATATTGGGTGTTATTTTAAGGACTTTAAATCAACTATCTTGAATATCTCCCAAAAGATGTCTGGTTCAGACATTTATGATCTTCCCAAAACTCTTGGAACAAGCTTTCCAAATGAAGATGATGTCTCGGAAATCATACT
Source organism: Lactuca sativa (assembly GCF_002870075.4). Lineage (NCBI taxonomy): Eukaryota > Viridiplantae > Streptophyta > Magnoliopsida > Asterales > Asteraceae > Lactuca > Lactuca sativa. The sequence goes on along the minus strand of NC_056627.2, from coordinate 300,724,697 downwards.
TCAATTCCTCCACCTCCTCCAATTATTCTCCCTAACCCATAAGTTCAAGGTCACTCAAGCCCTATTGGCAAACAAGGTCTATGTGTGATCAGATTTTGGAGATGAAGTCACATATTGACAAGCTGGGAGAGGTGGGTGTCAAAGTCTTGAGAAAGCTGGTTGTTCAATCACTTTCTAAGTCACATAGTGAGTGTCCTTTGGGACTACTATGTAAAAGACTATGACATGACCCTTAATGATCTTATCTATTTGATTGGTGCTGCTGAATGAGAAATGATTTGGAGCTCTAGTAAAGTAAATTTGATTAGCAGATCAACTTCCCAAACTACCATGGATATTGAAAAATTGGTGACATTGGAAATCCAGAAAGCTTTCTCTTCCCAATAGAAAGGGATTGGCCATAGTCAACTCGGTTGACCAGATGGTAAAGACAAAGGCTAAGTCTGAGATAGTCCTATATACCATTCCCAAAGGGTCCATATGGATCTATTGCCAAAAAAGGAAGGGGCATTGGTTGCAAAGCTACGCTAACTACCTGAAAGATCTGAGACAAGGTCTAGTGAGAAAGTTTGATTATGCTTCAGGTAAGTCCACTATCTAACTCTGTTAAGTTCCTTATTGATGATTCTTAATACAAAATGTGACTCGGTTACATTCTGGTGTTTGGCAGAATCAAGCAAACGGAAGAACACTTAGAGAAAGAGTATGTTGAATCTGATCGCGAAGATGGATTTCAATCGCATGGTTCGAAGATTGGATTCTTGAGCTACTACTTAGAGAGTTATGATAGATTGCTAGGAAATATGTAATAGCATAGTTTCCATTTAAAGTTGCATTGTAAGGAATGTTTTTTCCACATTTGATAAATAAATAAAATTTTGTTTTATTTTATATGTCCTTGCAATGGCACTTATGGAAAATTGATGTTTGTATATTTCTAGCAATAATGGAAATATGAATTTGATTCTTTCATTTGTGGTAGTGTCTAAATTTACCAAATAAGGAAAGATTCTCATCACCCAAGTTTTCAGTTGGATAGGAACTTGGAATCATACAAGTTGTATAGTATGATGAATGAAAATCTTCATCTTTGGAAAATTAAGACTAATTCCTTGTTCACATGTATATGTGAGTCAAATGAAGGACTAAGGGATCAAGTATACATTCTTGTGCACTGGTCAAGGTCCACCACAAAAGATTGATAAAACTATTCATCATGATTTACTAAGGTGTAGTAAATATGGTTATACTTACAAGTTTAAGTATAATTCTGAAACATTGGAAAAGTTTCGATGTATGGCAGAATGAATGAGAAGAATCCAATTAGTCAGAAAGATAAAAGTTTCTCAAATCTGAAAAGATGGGAGAGTACTTTAGTATCATGTTTTGTGATCATCTTAATGATTAAGAAACCATATCACAATTGGTCCTCTAAGGACATCTTGGTGTATTCCTATGGCTAAGAAGAGGAATCAAGAATTGCTGAAATGGTTGAATCAAGAAGATGAGTCATATTTCATTCCAAAACAAGTCTTAGAGTCATACTCCAAGACTGTAAGTTGAGTGACATATCTTAAAGAAAGGTTTATAACACTTGTCAAATGTAAGAGTGAAAGTGTCCTACTCTTGTAAATTTGAAATTGGTAAGTTGTGATGTTTTGGATAAAACAAAGACCAACTAAGGCCAATTGTTTGTCTTGATAAAGAATCCACACTATCTCTTGAATATTTGGCAAGAGTGTCTTATATGTCAAGAGGACAGTGGGAGTCTTAAAGATCTTGGAAAAGTTTCTAGATCTAATCAAGAAGAAAACCTATAGTTTATCACTAGCACACGACTTGAGGTTTATAACCTATCGTGTTGATATATTCCTATTTCTGTGCCCATTCCAGTTAAAGTTGGCTTTGCATATGAGTTTTGAGAGTTCTCAATTGGTTGCATAACAACTTGGAAGAAATGGAAGGCCCTTGAGTTGCCTGGTGGCAAGAAGTTAAGATTGCACAAGTTCAATCCATAAGAGTTTGGCTTTGTCACTAACCTTGTCTTGTGATTATGGTTTTGAAAAATTCACATGGATAGGAACACATACATCAGAAAATCTAAGTGTCGTAAGGTTTCTCTCCGATTCATGAAAATGATGGTGAGGAAACGCTTTCACTAAGTAGATTTTAACTAGATAGAAATTGTGATATTTGCATTCTCAAAGTCGTTAGTGGAGCGTGTGTGGTTAACCGACACACTAACATGGACTTATGAGAAACAGAAAAGGTCTAAATAATTAAGACTATGATTACGACATCCCTTTTATAGTCTAAAATTGTTTAGACACATATGTGTGCTATCTAAGGAAAGGTGTATGATTTTGATAAAGTTTTATCAAAGCATCTCGTATCAGAAATATGAACTTTGGTAAGAAGATCAATAAATTATTGATTTCTAGAAGTCCAGCTGATTTCTAAGTACATGTCAAAGCTAGTGGGAGCATAAGTGTTATGCTAATAATCATCATGCAAGTGGGAGCATGATAATTATAATAAGTGTTGGAAGTTAGCAATGTTAATTATAGAAAACAAAAGGTTTTAATTGAGAAAAAGTTGTTTTGCTATAATTAAGGGAGAGGAAATTATACTTCATTTCAATTCTAAAAAGCTTAGATTGAGGTTTTAATCATCTTTAGTCAAGGATATATATATATATATATATATATATATGTGTGTGTGTGTGTGTGTGTGTGTGAATTTTATGTTGGAATGGCTCAACATAAGGAAATTCTATATATGGGTCCATTATTTGCGTTCTAAAATTCGATTATGATTACGACATCCCTTTTCATAATCTGAGTTATGAGAACTTGGCAAGTAGAAATAGAAATATTATAGCAAAAGATTGGTCTAGTATGATGTCTTTATGAATCGTGTCCCATATGCTTCGGATATAGGATCGATTGCATGTGCTATAATATTCATTTGTTCTAAATTTTTCCAAATGCCCAGAGCATTAAGAGGGAAAAAGTACTATAACTAGATATGACTAATTTGATTAAGCATGCAATTGTTGAGGACAATCTAAGGTTTACCAAGGATTGGTTGCTTATGGACAGTTGGAAGTATAGTGTTAATTTTGGAAGGACCATATTGACATATTCTGAAAAGAGGCAACTCTTGTTCAGGAGTAATAGTCAAAAGGGGAATATGGAAATGTTTCCATAGGTGGAAGTTATTCATTAAATTTGTGTGAGATTAGGAAACTTAATGAAAGAAGAATGTTAAAAGGCAATGAACTTTGAATATGAGACTGCGGTTCCATGGAGTTGATCTCCATTGGAATACTCTGTAATGTCTGTTGACAAGTCTTTGTGACTTTGTGCATAATCATTACAAGAGGACCAATACATATACATTTAGAATCTAACAGATTTAGGTAAATGGAAGGAATTTGGAATTCTTGCATTTGCATAAGGATTTGGGATTGTGAAATGAGTATCACTGGAATTATGTTAAATCGATCTATTTCATAGAGTAAAGATCATAGACAAACTTAGTGTTCATACTTGGTGTATGGCATAACTAATTTTTGGAAAAACATAGTGTGCATACTTGGTGTATGGCACGACTAGTGTTTAGAAAAACATAGTGTACATGCTTGGAGCATGAGACAACTATTGTTTTAATTCAAGTATAAAGTTGATAGTTTGAAATAGTATGCAATGAATGATGGGTAATCAATATGGTGATAAATAAAAGATGTTTTATTTATATTCATAAGTTCTGAGACTATATTGGATTCGATTATTCTTGTGTTTCACTTTGCATGTTTTGACTTCTAGAATTACTAAGTCACTCTTACTGAACGACTAAGTTATTCAAACCATCCACATTCGGTCATATGTTAGAAGTAGATATGAATCAAGACTATTATGAAGCTGGATTGTAGATGTCCAAGGTATGGGACATAGCAAAGATTGTTGCAACATTCATGAGTGTTCATAAGTTCTGAGTATTGGATTTAACCCATGCTCATTGGTATCACTTCATGAAATCTATCTCGAGTGATCGTGAGACGGTAATATCATATAAGTATTCAAACCTAGAGATATGACTTGTTGCCTATGAGTTGGTTATACATTGATTGTATGTAAACGCATTGGTAACTTGATGTTATAAAACTTGCCTTTGTGTATGATTCAACAACTAGTAGAACAAGCATATGAGTCGAAGTTTATATGTTCCTTCTTGGATTAGAAGCGATATGTGGGCCCCTCGATGATTTTGTGTTGACTCATGTACCGGGCCCGGTTAGAACTAAGTTGATGTGTTCAAATAAGTTATATGTCAAACAAATCGGAAATCGAGAAACAAATTGTTGGACAATAAGTAAGACATTGTTCCATGTATTTGTCCGGCTGATATCTAGAATAGAGGATTATATAATCACTTATATTAAATGGTGTATCATCATCATCTTAGTTTCGGTATACCTTGAAAGATCTACAATTGCTGATCGGTTCCTGAAGTTATTCTTGCAGATATAGTTATTAGACTTATCCAAGTGGGAGACTGTTGGATTAGGTGTCTAAGTTCATAACTATTTCTGGGATGTACTTGACCCGGTTGGCATGGTCCATTTGGGTTGCATGACATCATGCATTTGGATAGACTAAAATGAGAGAAATAACAATTAAGGTTTATTAATATTTTATAAGTTCTAATATATTAATAATATTATTTGATTAGTATTGATCAAGAATTAATTTGGAATTAATTAAGTGATCAAAAGAAGACTAATTAAATATATGTGTTGATTGTGTAAATCACCCATTACTTGTATAGTGGGCTAATGCTCCATGGATTATCAAGTTGGGCTAAAACCCATAGGATGCTCCATGGTGTCTTTGAACCCATGGATCATGGAAATGAAGAGCCATGTCAAGTTAGGGTTTACATGGTGTAACCCTACTTATGACACACTATAAAAGGAATATTTGAGCAACCAAAATCGGCACTAGTGATAACAAGAGGGCATGGTCGATTTTAGAAGTGTTCTATTTCTCTCAAGGTTATTCCAAGTGTATTTGGTGTTGTGTGAGACATTTAAGGCATCACACTTGAGGTGCTAGGCTCACAAGGTTCTCAAGGAATTCAAACTACAAAAGGTATGCTCTTTTTCTAGCATTTATGTTTAAAAGTTCCTCATGGTATGCTAGATAGGTTAAGAACCTTGGAAAATCAATTTAGCATGTATCATAGTAAAACATAGATCCAAGGTTTCTAGGGTTGCATGTACACCTTAGGAGTGTTAGAATGCTCAAAACCCAAAAAAAGATAGTAGGAGCATAAGTATTATGCTAATGAGAGCATAATTGTTATGCTAGCAAGAGTATAATTATTATGCTAGTGGGAGCATAATAGTTATGGTAAGTATTGCAAGTTGCTATATTTGAGAATTTTTTTGTTGTAAAAGGATTTAGGGGAGAAGGCACTTATACTTCATTCCAGATCTAAAAGTTTAGATTTAATGGAACTTAGTCATGAACATATATGAATATCGTGTTGAAATGATTCAACATAGGAAATTCTATATATGGAAATATTATAGCAAGAGACTGATCAAGTATCATGTCTTTATGTAAGACATTATGTATCGAATCTCATATGCTTCAACTATAGGATTGATAACATATGCTATAATATTCGCTTGTTCTAATTTTTCCAAATGCCTAGGGCATTAAGAAGGGAAAATGATTGGAACTGGATATGACTAGAGTTGTTGGACAACTGTTAAAGGACAATCTGAAGTTTACTGAAGATTGGTTATTTATGGACAGTTGGAAGTATAGTATTTAGACAGACCATACTGACATGTTTCAGATTGGGATAATTCTTGATCAGAATTGATAGTCGTATGGAAATATGGAAAAGTTTCCATAATGGGAGTTGGTGATTAGAATCTGAATGTGAGTTACAAACCTTAATGCAAAGAAGGTGTTCAAGGAGTTACCTTGAATCTGATACTTTATTACCATGAAATTGTTTTAAGGAAAAAAGTTTCATTGGAGCATTTTGTGACATCGTTGGCAAAGTCTTTGTGACTTCTAGGCAATGTCATCACAAAAGCATCATTGCATGAAAGGTTAGATTCTAACACATTTAGTGGTGAGAAGAATTTTGGAAATTCTTACACTTGTAATATGGATTTGGAATTGTGATATGAGTATCATTAGAATTATGTCCAATTGATCTGTTCACCAAGGAAGGACCATAGAGAGACATAGTATGCATGTTTATTGCATGGAAAAACTGATGTTTAATTAAAATGATTAGTTTATTACTCAAAACATTATATAAAGTCTAGTTAATATAGTGAGTAAATAATAAGTGTATAGGGACACAAGTATTTTATGATAAGGAAAATTTTAGTTATGTTTAGACGCATAATCCTCCTTATTTCCACAAAAAGTTATATGCCAGTTCTAATACATTAATTATACGTTTAGAAACCTAAACACAAAAAGTTTCTAAATTAAGGTCGAAAACAAACCTTAAATCTATTCTACAAATAACAATCTAGGTAGCTAACCTAAAGAATGCTATAATACAAATCATTTATCACATAATAACCATTAAGACACATACCCTAAAGTAAGCTAGTGCTTGTGTCAAGTCAACTATCCTACCTAAAATATAATAGATACACATATCACAATCATCACTTAGCATTCTAAGTTTAAATATACAAATCTTCAAAAATTCCTAGTTCGCTTAAACTAATGCTCTGATACCAATTGTGACATCCCTAATTCTACAACTATATTATTTAATGGCCTAAGATTCGTCAAATCTCTTAGTAGATTCAAACATCAATATCCCTGAACCTTCGTACTACTATCTATGATACAAAGACACTAAGTGGTTCAGACTTGGAAGCCTAGTGAGCTCATAGGGTTTTCGACCCATAATAATTAAACCCTTTAATTATAATTTTCACATCAAAAATTACCCGATTACCCATTCCCGTTATTCTCACTTTCTAATCCTAAAATACTAATCTCAAGGAACCTATCCTAAGGGTCATTGTAAGCAACGAGTAGACAATACCGTTGCGGGGATTCCTTAGCAATGTGTGTGATGTACTATATCTCCCTCATGTTTGTCTTTTATATATATATATATATATATATATATATATATATATATATATATATATATATATATATATATAGGCAAGCATGAGGGAGATATAGTACATCGTATGAATATGTAGTTCATTAACACTTATAGGTATTGGGCCTGCCAGTGTTCCATTGGACTACCTAGAATTGTCCGTCGTCATCATCTGTACTCTTTTATATGACTACATCTTTAGTACAATAGTACTATATTAATCATGGCATCTCATTATCATTTTCATCTTTCGTAACCCTTCAGTACCAAATATATTATAAATATAAAAATACATATATAATAAAATCTAGTAAAATCATGTCATATTGTTTCATTTAACACACACACACACACACACACATATATATATATATATATATATATATATATATATATTAAACACAAATAATAAGCACATAACTCATTTAATTATCTAAATACTACATATCTATGTGTAAGATGAAACTATCTATGCACTCATCTGTTAAAAGTGGATGAATTGTGATTTGGGCAGAGCTTCACCTATCACCTTAGCTTTTTCCTTTCAAAAGACCTAGATATGAACATCACTAAGTCTTAGTCTTATATTCCTCGCGACTATAATAATAATCTAGATTCCTCATTAATCCCAATTCCTAAATTAATATCTATCAGTAAGGAATAACTAGGTAAGATCATATCGGAGCTAGGGTGTGTTTGGTATACAAAGTATACTGTTTAGAAATCCCACTTTAAACACCTCACTAAATCTAGCTTAGACATTACCCCCGTAAGTAGATCAATCAGTATTATGACATGGAATTACTGATAAATCATATTTATAAATTCATAACAATGACTATGAATATAAATATATGTTACACCTAAAGCCTCATAAGTGTAGCTTAACTTAGAGACATTTCCGAAAAATTTCTGGAAAGTTCACCGGAAGAACTCCAATCTGAACACTTCTAATTGTTGGACTCTCCAATGACACAGAGCCCTGCAAAATGCTTCTAAAATCTACGTAAATCCGAGCTAAAACCTCAAAGAATTGCAGAGACCAGTTGGAAATTGTTGTGAGGAAAATGAGGTGCTTAGATAGCTATTTATAGGCAATTTTTTACTAGGTGTGTTGTGCCTCCCAGCGACGTCGCTCCTCTCGGTTTGTGCCATGTGTCATCGTTTGGGTGTGCCACGTCGACCTTCTAGAACCTACACGCGTCGTGCATACCTACCTGGGTGTGTGCGTCGCGAGTATGAATTTCAAGACTTCGAAAAATTGTATCTTTCTCATATGAGCTCCATTTTCATCATTTTTTATCTCCATGCGTAGCTATCGACGAGTAGTATAACATTCATTTAGAATTCGTCAGCTAATTCTCCACTTCATTTTTTAAATTCTGTTTTTTATTGGCTTAGACTATTAAAGTCCATATACAAATCAGAACTCTTTCATACGAATTCCGTTCTCGATTGTCTTTATATCGATGGAATTGTATTTACAATATCTTCAACTCTTGTTTAGATTGTTTTGCCTAACAATCAATCGATTTTAATTTCGACTTCTCTGTAAACAAAGCTGAGCTGAAAGTTTGAAAAATCAGAACTTCCTCATATGAATTCAGATTTTTGGTGTTCTGTATATATATGCTCTCACTTCTATGACTACTATGACTTTCATTTAAATTACTTAGGCTAATAAGCAACTGATCTCTAATTCACTATTTACGATACATTTTGTCGTATAGGGTTGAATGTGAAACTTCGATGAAGCGTAAATGCTTCATACAAAGTCATATTTAAGCGTTCTTATATCTACGAAATCATTATCGCGACTACTTCAACTTTCATCAGGTTATTTATCCTAATCCATATTTTATTTTTTGAACATTATTTGACGTAATTTGTTAAATTTTATAATAACATTATTTATTTCTCGTAACACATACAAAGAATAATTATCCTATTCGAGGATTTTATTTTTAAATAGTTATCTCTTAGTATAACTTAATGTCTAGCCCGAATTTCCAGGTGTTACATAGAGTTTGCTAGGGATGGGTGGTGATAAATACGCATGTACGGTAGTGGGATGTGGGTTTCTCGTATGAGCTAGGTCATTGATTCGGTGGTGACGTTTTTATTAAACATTAAAAAGGGAGAGGATGGATCAGTGATGTAGAGAGAGAGGTTGCAGTGGTGGGGTTGGCTATAATTTGATAAGCTTTTGCTTCAAAAGTTTCCTAAAGAACTAAACCTTTGTTTCTGCGAGGAAAATCCTAACACGGAAGATATCTTCCATGTATGTTATCAAAAATCTGATTCTTCCTCCTTCGATTATGGGAAGTTGACAGACAACCATGATACAATAGCTGAATGAAATTTTTTATTTGTATGACGCAAAGGATTTGTAACGAACTAGACTCTTGTCTCTATGAGTCAAACACTTAACATATAATGCACATTCCTTCATGTTCTAATGTAGTACAACCACATCATGGCAGGTAGCAACTCTAGATGCCAGTTGCTTCATCCCAACAGAGGTTTGTAATCCTTATGTCGATAACCTTGATCGTCGTCTTTTTAAATGACTAAAATTGGCACTATATCGGAAAAGGTTCTTAGAACCAACTCTCTTATGTAAATCTTCTTTATTCGGAATCGATCTCTCATGGCCACTAGGGCCCAAATTTAGAGTCACTCTCCTAGATATAACCATACAATAGGTAATGAAAAAAATAACACGAAGCTTAGTGAGTTCTCCAAAATACCACATATCATAATACATATACATGCATACAAATAATGGCTCATGATCTACGAACAATATTGGTATCTTAGACTTACGGCCTAACCATTTCATCTTCAACACCCTATGTGTCTCTTAAACTTACTTCCCAACCATTTCGTTTTCAACATGCTATATGTATCTTACACTTACAGCCCAACCATTTTATTTTCAACATGCCAGGTGTATCTTAGGGTTATGGCCCATCCATTTCACCTTCAACGCTCTATCCTTACCGTACTAAAAAATTCAAGTACAAGAACATTTAGCACTTAAAGACTATACTATCGGCTCTACTCTAACGCTCTAACCCTTCAGTGTACCAGCACGACATGTCTGACCAACCGACCCCTGCCACCGCCACGTCCGTCACTTATACCACAACCACCTCTACCACCACCACATCTTCTCCTACTAACCGTTATAATTATATATGATTACTCAATCTATGAAAATATATATATATATGTGTGTGTGTGTGTATATATATATATATATATATATATATATAATTATTTATCGTTAGGCATATACGTATAAATATGTACAATCATATATGACTATACATCTCTGCCATATAATCTTTTATGATTAGACATACCATGTTGTTGTCAGTACGTTGGAACGTTAAACCAGCAAATGAGAAATATGTGACTTAGGTTGAATCTCAAGATATCTATTTGTTTTTAATCTCAAGTGAATTGTGCCCTTTATATATATATATATATATATAAGTTCAAATAAAAACAATAAATAGTGTGAGAACATAAAAACACTATGTTCATGTTATTATTCTGTAATGAGTGTTTTATATGTGTATTGTTAAAGTAATTCTAATATGAATATTAACGTTTGGTTATTCATATATTCATTAGAATGTTATTATTCTATTATAAATTTATGTATGTGTATTTTTGTAGTAAATTATAATTTTAATTTTAACCTGTGACTACTCTTTTATTCATTGCTTAATAATGACATAAAGTTGTGGATACAAAATTCATTGTAAAATAATAACATAAAGATAATGTTTTTACGTTTTCACACTATTTACTGTTATTATTTGAACTATCCCCTATATATATATATATATATATATATATATATATATATATATATATATATATATATATATATATATATATATATATATATATATAGATCCGGTTCCTACGAAGACTCAAAAAATGGTGAGGATTGTGAGGAAAATTTTCCACCACCCATTTCATAAAAGGGCAAAAACGTCTAACCAAAATACTTTGTCATTGTGCGTTCGAATGCGAGTCACGTCCGTGGTTACTAATACGGACTAGATGATATAATCACATGCATGGAACGTCATTTAAGTGAGTTTTATTATTTATTTTCGTTTTTATGTTTTTTTTTCATTGAAACAAATAAAAAAATAGATATATGCTCGGTATTAATGTTTTAATTTTTTTTTATTTTATTTATTTTTGTCGTTTTATTTAATTTTTTGGTTTTTTAAAAAATTATTTATTTTCTTTTATTTTCTATTTTTTTAAAAATATTTTTACTACATACTTCAAGGTACTAGTGTTGTTTTTTTATATTTGTTTTTATTTTTTTTATTTTTTTATTATTTTATTATTTTTTATTTTTTAAACTTAATATCGGTTTGAGTTTTTAATGCTTAACAATTATAAAATTTTAAATATAAAGAATATTAAAGATCATAATATTTTTTGTTCATATTTTTTTATGAATCATATTATTTTTGGATCATAAATTTTTTAATCAAATTATTTTGAATTGTAGTATTTTGAATCAAATCATTTTTGAATCATATGATTTTGGATCATGTAACACCATGTTTCGAATCGTTTCATAATTCGAGGCCGTGACCCGAAGATCAATTAGCACTAGGCTTTGGTCGTTGGGAAAAGAGAGATTTAGACCCCTTTGTATGTAGATAAGATAGATTAGGTAATCCGAGAGTTCAGTTTTTGTTTTGGAGCCTTCGGGTATAACCGTAAAGTAATAGTTCGAGCCTTTTATTAATTTTGGATTTAAGTTCGGAGAGTTTTAAGGCAAATAAGAGTTGATAGGATTGTAGAGCTTCTCATACCTTTTCGTGGATATAATGATTATCATAAACGGAGTTCGGACCAAGAAGTGATGGCCTTCGGAAGTTAGGAGGATTTCCGGCCAAGCCGGGTACACTGGGCATACAGGGAGTACATTGGGCATTCTAGGAATGGAAGATCGGGGTGTGCCATTAAGTATGTTGGGCGTACTCAAGTAAGGTTTAAACCCAATTTTAGGGTCTTGGATCCTATTTAAAGGCCTTAACTTATGTTCAAACCCTATTATCTTTAGCTTCCATCAACCTTAGCCCTAAAATCGAAACCCTAGACTTCATTTGAGTATTCTTGAGGCTTTTGAGTGATTTAGAATGTTTTTGGTACAGATTGAAGAGGAAGGAGCTCATTGGATAAGTATTGGTTAGCTTGGAACTTGTAGATCCAAAATTTTTGCATCTTGATCTATCTTCTGGAGGTATAAAGCTTCAAACTTTATGGTTCTTTAGTGTAGATCTAATTATGGGTTTTGATAAGCATGTTTTGGTCTCAAGGCTTGAATTTGTGAGTAGAAGTTACTCCAAAACTTTTAGACTTCATATCTTGTCATTTCAAAGCTTGTTAAGTGATAAAAGTTGGATCTTTGGGGTTGAAGTACACCCATGCATGAGTTGTTGGCCATTTCATGAAACTAGGTTTATAGATCTAGAATTTGGACCTCTTGAATCCATGCTATGGCTTCAAGCTATCGACCTTATAGATTAATACCTTAGCTAGAAGTAGATCTGAGGTGTATACATTAAGGTCTTAAGGGGTTAAGCTCCTTTGATTGAGTTGTTGGCCAACTGATGAGTACGATGGTCATATGTATGCGTACGCTCAACGTAGTGCATGGAGTCTGTGTCTCTAAGCGTCGAAGAGTTGTACTTTGCGCATCAGTAGGCAGTACACGAAGCGTACTCTTGGAAAGCTCATTGTTGGCCTTGGGTCTTTTGGGGGTTGGGTCATGAGATGTTGGGTCAGATATGGGAAGGGTAAAATTCTCTTTTACCCATTGGAAGGATAAGATATGCATTGGACCTTGGATTTTGGTAATTGTCTTGATTATTGACCGAGAGTAATTGTGTTGTGTTTAGTGTGAGGATCTCGGGTGCAACGGCACATGTGTTTCAGTTATCTTGGATTAAGGTGAGTGTCCTTATTGTACCTGTGGGTCGAAGGCACTAATGTCGACCCACTAGGATCTATTATGCTAGTTGTATTTGTATCTTTTACATGGTATGTTGGGCTAGGCCCACTGTATGATGGGTTAGGCCCATTTGTATGTTGGGCTGGGCCCATAGATCAGGAAGGGCTAGACCCAATATATTTATGTCAGGTTGGGCCCATTAGTTTGGCTGGGCTAGGCACATTATGGTGGGCTAGGCTCAATGATATGTATGGTATGTGGTATTTTGGGGAACTCACTAAGCTTTGTGCTTACAGTTTTATCATTTTGGTTTCAAGTACTTCCGGTTCGAAAGGGAAGGGCCCGACTTGATCGCAGCAATTCCATCCATGTTTCCTCAACTTTATGATTTTGAGATTGTACTGTGATAACTCTTTTATCATGGTATACTTTTGAATTATTGGAAAAGGGTAATTGGTGTTTCTGGTTTAATTAAAAATGAAAGTTTTACCTTATAATTTTTGGGACATTACAGATCAAATATATATTCCATTAAATATAGTTTTTATTCAAAAAAAAATTATGTATCGTCTTATATTTTGAATCATAAAAGATATAATTAAGGATTAAAAAATATTTGAGTCTAAATATTTTTAGATCATAACAAATTAAGGATCATAAACAACTAGAACCAAAAGTTGTTTTTTGAATCATAAATATTTTGAATCATCACATTTTGGATCATATTATGTTCAATATATTTTTTTTTAAAATCAATATTTCTTAAAATTAAAAATAATTACTTTAAAAACTTATTTTTTTAATTCTTTTTACAAAGTCACTAGTATATTGAGTAGAAGTATCACTTAAACTCTTTTGATTGGAGAATTTTTTCAAGGTTTTTTTTTATTAAAAAAACAAAAAAAAATCAAATTTTCATGATTGTGCTCATTAGGTAGAGAATTAAATTTTAAGAACTTTAGTTTTTTTCAGCTTCTTTTTTCAAAGAAAAAAAAGGTAATTGATAAAAATTGAATGAAAAAAACAGCTTATGTATGCTTGACACATGTCTGGATGTTAGGAGAAGCGTGTCTAGGTGCGTGTGTGCGAGAGAAACCAATGGGTCTTCAAATGTTATTACCTTTTTGACTATTTTATTTTCTCAATTTCCCTTCTAGGTTTTTTTTTTTTTTTGTTTTTTTTTTTTTGATATTTACACAATAAAACCCTCATATTTTAACTATTATTTATTTCTTCATGTGTAATCTTAACCTTCAAATTTTACAAATAAACGCTAGAGATTTGTCCTTACAATTCTCACCAAATTTTGAGTCCTCACCAGGACAATTACTTAGACGACTGACAACTATCTGGATGATCCTACCAGCAATCCAACAGGCAGGTAATGCGCCCAACAAGTATTTTTACCTATAATACTATAACTTGTTAATCCCTATGAAAATATGGTATTGAAATCTAGATCTTCACTAATCCCAATGAATACCGAGAGTTCTATCAAATAAGGATCAACCATTTAGGACAGTTGGGAGGCATGATCATTTCGTCATATAGCTTTTCTGAAATCCAACAACCAAGTCAACATAACCATTCTAGACACCTCTCTCGTAAGTAGATCAATCAATATTATAACTAGAATTATTTATAAATATTATTTATACATTCATAATAACAACTATGAATATAAATATAAGTTACACTTAAGGCGTAGTAAGTGTAGCCTAATTTACAGAGAGTTTCTAATGAAAACCAAGAATCGCGCAGGCAGAATCTTGACCTAAAAGCTCTATCACCCAGATGCTCCAAGGAATTATTAGGAATACTTCAGAGCAGCGAAAACTTGGAAATCTAGAGGGAAAAAGGTTCTCTAGAGAGAGAAACCCAAGTGTGATGGTGTGTGGAATGAGGGAGGTTTATGGTAGTATTTATAGGCGAATTTTAGGGAGACGTGCCACACGCTTACAAAGGCATTTCATGCACTTCTGCAATGTCTCTCCTTTGCCCTGCCAACACGTGTTACAATTATAGTGGTCCGCGTCCAACATTCTAGAAGTGCGCGACGTGCAAAACGCAGATTTTGTAAATCTCGTAACTTCTTCATACGAGCTCCGTTTTAGACGTTCTTTATATCCATGCATAGTTATTGATGAGATCTACAAGTTTTATTTAGACTCTATTGATTAATTCTCATTTTATTTTTAAAGTTATATTTTTAAAGGGCTTAGACTGTTAAAACCCCTATAAAATTCATAACTCTTCTACACGACATTCGTTCCTGACTGTCTTTATATCGACGAAATTATATCTACGAGATCTTTAACTTTCATTTAGATTGTTTTGGATAACAATCAATTGATTTCTATTTCAATTTTTGTGTTGCATACTGATGCGTTGAAACTTCTAAAAATCATAACCTCCTCCTACGAAGTTCAATTTAAGCGTTATTTATGTGCATGCTCTTGCTTTTTTATTACTATGACTTTCATCATGACTATTTATCCTAAATAGTTTTCTATCCAAAGACGTCTATTTACGTAACTGGTCATTTATACTTTAATGTGAAAATGGGATGTTGCACAACGATTACCACCATAACCAATTACCATAAAAAGCGACCACCACCACAAACATGACCACAAAATATGAACGAAAATAAGCAACCTACACTGTTAGGTTCATTTCATGCATCCATTTTGTAGTTTTAATCCATAAAAGTGAATTACATTTAGGTTTAAACTCATGCATTTTGCATATTTTTCGGGATTTTTCATGATGCAATTCCATTCACACACTTTTATGATATTTCAGGAACTTTTGGAGGTTGGATCTTGCTTTAGGAGGTTAAAAAGAGTTGAGGGAAAAATTTCAGGACTTGCGGATCATTGAGGAGAGAGATAAGAGGAGAGATTTTAGCTTTTTAGAGATTTACATGGCCGTGTAAATGGAAGCCTATAGTTTACACAGGCCGTGTAAGCGCATACTCGTGAGCAATGTGTTGGATTAGTGTCTAAGTCCATAACTATTTTGGTATGTACTTGACCCGATGGTGCATGGTCTTTTTGGGTTGCCTTCACCAAAGCAACTTGATTGGAGAAATAAATAGAGAGAGAGGTTATTATGATTTATTAATATGTTATAAGAATAATATATTAAAGGAGAAATCATATTTGTTTAATTAATATTGGTCAATAATTAATTAAGAATTAATTTTGTGATCAAGTGTAATTAATTAAACTAGAGGGGCTGAATTGTAATTATATGATAGTTACAAAATAAGGTAAGGATTATTTTAAATATAGGGTGAATGAATTTAAGGAGATAATGCCTTAGAATTCGACTAGGATAAGGGTTTCTAAGACTTATCTTATGGTTGCTTGGTGGGCAAGCAACTAGATAAGGATAAGGACTAAAACCCTAATCTTTACACCTATATAAACCCCCTAAGGCTCATGAATTCGTCTAAGCCTTCCCAAGAAGTCCTAAGGACGAATTCCTACCTCTATCCTCTCTCTTTATACCTTCTCCATTTGCTCTTGGTGTTTGTAAGCCATTAGAGGAGTGACACTTGTGACTCTAAGCCTTCCAAAGTCAATTCAAGGAGGAATTGGGATTGTTATTGCTACATAACAATCAAGGTAATATCATAAACCTAATTATATGTTAATATTGATTTCCATATGCTAGAATTAGGGTTTATAGTCTTGGATTCAAAGCATGTACAATAGAGAAACCTAGATCCAAGCCTTAGGGTTTGTATGAGCATATAGGATGTCTTATGACCAAAACCCATCAGTGGTATCAGAGCCTTGATTGGTTTCTATTGTATTGATGCTTGAGATGTTTGAAAAAATTCGATTTTTGGTCTTCTGCTTGATGGACTCGGCGAGTCCCACTGTGGACTCGGCGAGTTGCCCCTACTTGGCGAGTTCTAGAGGGTGACTCGGCGAGTCGGTGCGTCAGACAGAGGTATATTCGGGATTTCTTGCTGTTTTTGATTATGGATGGTTACCTTATCATGTTAGATCAATATTAATCCGATTATATGATATATTTGACTATATTTTTGATCTAATTGAAGATATTTATCAATTAATAAGATAATTGTTTCCTTATGTGATAATTGTTTAAAATTATTTTGATTAAACTGATAAATTGTTTTGCAAGAAATCATTAAATAAATCAAATATAGATAATTATGTGATTAAATGTTAATTTGAATTATTTGTTATTTGATCTTTCTTGTTATGAAAGGTTTCATATTTTGCCCTTAAGGTTTTATAGTTTAAATTTGAACCCAAAAGTTTTGTTATTTTGAAATTTAAATAGTTAAATCCCTAATGTTTTGAAAAAGGTTTCAAAACTTGCCCTCAAGTTTTGGAATTTAAATTTTGATTAAATGGTTTAATTTTGATGTATATTTAAATTCTAAACCCTAATGTGTTGAAATGTTTCAAAACTTGCCCTCAAGTTTTGGAATTTAAAAGTTGATTAAAAGTTTAATTAGGAATGTTAAATTCTAAAACTCTAGTATAGTTTTGAAAAAGTTTAAATCACATCCTTATGATTTTATTAATTAATTAAGGTGTATAATTAAAAGAGGTTTAATAAATCCATAAAAGTTTAGGTTTACAATTTAATTGAATTAAAAGTATAATTGTTAAATCAGACCACCTAGTATTTTGAAAGTATAAAATACACCCTATACTATATATATATATATATATATATATATATATATATATATATATATATATATATATATATATATATAACATTAAAAGTCTAACATTATATATATGTATGAGTAAAAGTCAGTCTTACCGTTAGTAGGCCTCATTCACGAAGCTGGTCTATAAGGGGTGTTTAAGGAAATTGCCTATAAAATGGCGATTGAATGGGTATCCACTCTTACCCACCGCACTCTTGACTAGTGGAGGGTGGTTAGCCGAAGGGGTAGGATAGGACGAAACCTTCCATTATAAGTATAATGAATTATTAAAGTAACTAAATGTTTTATAAAATTCCCAATCTTAGTTACTTAGGCAAAAGTGAATTGATGCAATTCCATGAAATTACACTTTGTGCCCTTGTGAAGACGTTAGTGGAGCGTGTGTGGTTTACCGGCACACTAAATGGTTCTAAGAAAAGGTAGCAAAGGGTGACTCAATGTTTGTCATAGTTCGGTGGAGCGTGTGTGGTTTACCGGCACATCGAATAGGTGACTGTAGCATGTGAAGGCACCATGTAAGTTTGCATGGTTATTCACACCCGCTTTGTGATCCTCGGCATCCCAGTCACAAACAAGAGGGGCATATCGAGATTTAACATGCCATTGAAAGTTCAATGAATCTCTAAGGATCTAGGAGTTTTCATAGATTTAAAAACTTAAATTTCTTTTCATTTCTCGTGGTGGAAATTAGTGAATCGTCATTCACTTACCTTCAAATATTCTGCAATTAGGGTTACGGCATCCCTCTCCCGAGGTGTAGAATATTGTGTTGGGTCCTAGCCTTAGTATCTCATTTGGGTGATTTACTAAGGACTCAATCTATCAACTAACTTGAATTTGTTTTTCTCCCGTTTTGTAGATGTCAAAGTTCGACAACTATGGTTTTTCCAAAACCTGTGGAACAAGCTTTCCACATGAAGATGGTATTCCACGATTCAATCAAGGAACAAGAAATCATGCTTCACTTCCTCCTCCTCCTCCTATTGTTCTCCCCAACCCACAAGATCGAAGAATTGAAAGGTTCAATATCACTAAAGCCCTATTGGAAATGAAACATGAAGATGGTAAACCCATGTGTGCCCACGTTCTAGGAATGAAATCACACATTGATAGGTTGATAATGTTGGGTGTGTCATTCCCAGATGAGTTGGCTGTGAATTGGGTTTTGCATTCACTTCCTGAATCATATAATGAGTTCAAAAGAAAGTATTATATGATGGATCATGACGACAACCTCATTGACCTAACTTACATGCTCATTGCTGTTGAATCAGAAATGATTTGGCGAAGCAATGGAGCGTATTTGTTGGGAAAGTCAACCGACCATGTTTCCGAGGACGTTCTAGGAGAACCGACCTGCGTTTGCTGCCAAAAGAAAGGACGTTGGATACAAGTCTGCCCAAAGAGCCTGAAGAGTCCAGAAGATGGGAGAGTCAAAGAGTATGGCTGCGCTTCAGGTAAAATCCACTAACTCCATTAAGTTCCTATTCATTAATTCTTAATACATAATGTAATAAGATTGCATTTGAATGTTTTACAGGATCAGTGAAAAGAAAGGAAGCTTGGTGAAAGAGCAAGATGAATCTAATCACAAGGAATGGATCTTGATCGCATGGACTTGAAGATTAGATTTTGAGCTTAGATAGTTATGATAGAGTTGTTAGAAAATTTTCTTTTGAAATACATAGTTTTCAATGGATTTTGCATTGTAAGGACAAATGTTTTCCGCTGCTTTATAAATAAAATAAATTTTCGTTTGACTTATTTATTTATTTGTTTATTTCCTTGCAATGAAATCGTTATGAAAATTGGTGTTTGAATATTTCTAAAACAAATGGATATGATTCTTATTTATGGTGTTTATGGAAAAGTCGAGAATTTACCAAATAGGGAGAGTTTCTCATCGCCCAAGTTTCAATTGGACAGAAACTTGGAATCATGCAACTTGGTTGCACGATGAATGAGAAATTTCATATTTGGAAATTAGACTAATTCATTGACAAAGTGTCAAGTGAAGGACTTGGAGATCGAATACACAAAGTTGCGTATTGATCAAGTCCACCATAAGAGTAACAAAGATATTCTTCATGATTTACTAAAGGTGATTATACTTACAAGATTAAGTGTAATTGTAGATTGATTGAAAAAGGTTTAAATCAATAGTAGAACGAATATGAAGAATCGAGTAGGCAGAAAGATAAAAGTTTCTCCATTCTAAGAAGAAGGGAGAGTACCTTTTATGCTTTATGATATGTCTTAATGATTAAGAACCATATCTCAATTGATCCTCTAAGTGAGTCTTAGTACAATTGTATGTATAAGAAGAGGAATAAAGAATTGAAGAAATGGTTAAATCAAGAAGTCAATCATACTTCGTTCCGAAAACAAGTCTTAAAGTTAAGATTGTGACAATGAGTGAAAAGTATTAAGAAGGTTTATAACATTCATCAAATATGGAAAGTTATGATGTCTTGGATAAGACAAAGACCAACTAGGACCAATTTATGAAGAGTTTTGATAAAAGCTACACTAACTCTTGAATATTTGTTTGACAAGAGAATTATATGTCAAGGAGTCAGCGGGAGTCTTAATGGTCTTGAAAGGTTTCAAGAACAAATCAAATAAACCTTATCGATCATCACTAGCACACGAGTTGAGGTTTACAACCTATCGTGTTGACATTATTTTGTTTCTGTGCTGTTCCAATTGAGTTAATTATGCATGTGAGTTCTATGAGTTCTCATTTTGAATGCATAAAAGGCAAAGCACCTTAATCAATGAAAGGTACATTGATAGGAAAGGGTGAGCTGCTTAACTACTTGGAAGACATGGTGGGCAGCTGTGCTACCATAAGGCAAGAAATCAAGATTAAGAAAGTTCGGTCCATATGAGTTTGAATTTGTCGTAAACTTTGGTTTTAACAAATTCACATGGATAGGAACACATACACCGTTTAAATCTAAGTGTCATAAGATTTCCTCCTTCATGAAAATGATTGTGAGGAAATGCTTTCACTAAGAAAGATTTTAAGAAGATAGTGATTGTAAAATTGCATTCTCGAATTCGATTAAGGTTACGGTATCCCTTTCCATAATTTGAATTGTGAGGTTTGGCAATTAGTCTTAATAGTTTAGACATACATATGAACTATCGAAGGCAAAGGTGTATAAGTTCAATAAGCCTTGATAAAAGATTATCAAAGCATTAAGCATTAGAAACATGGACTTAAGAAATTCAATAAGCATTGTTTTTCTGAAAGTTAAGATGTTTATGAATACATATCGAAGCTAGTGGGAGCATAAATGTTATGTTTTATAATAATCATCATGATAGTGGGAGCATAAATGTTATGATTGTATGATTATTAAGGCACATATTGCAGGATGGCAATATTAATTATAGAAAACAAGAGTTATACCTTGCAAAGTAGTAAGGGTTATAAAGTTGTTTTGCTATAATTAAGGGAGAGAATATTATGCTTCATTTCAAATCTAAAGGTTTAGGTTGAGAAATGTTAATAAATTTAGTCAAAGGTACATAGTGTGTTCTTAAAATTTCGATTATGATTACAACATTCCTCTTCACAATTCGAATTTTGAGAACATAGCAAATAAAACATTATGCGTCGTGTCCCATACGCTTCGGGTATAGGATCGATTGCAAATGCTTTAATGTTTGACCATTCTAAAATTTTCCAAATGTCTAGCGCATTTAGAAGGAAAAAGGACAAGAATTGGTTTTGGCTAAAATAATTAAACAACTATCAAAGGAAAATCCAAAAGTTCGACGAGGATTGGTCGCTTGTGAGTAGTTGGAAGCATGGTATTTGATGGACCATATCGACATTATTATGAATAGAAAAGATTCTATTAAGAATGAATTGTCATATGGAAAATATGGAAGCGTGTCCATATTGGGAATTGAATATTGAAAATCTATGTCTAGATTAGAAACTTTTATGCAAAAGGATGTTCAAAGGAATGTACTTTGAGTGAGAGACATCATATCTAAGGAATTGTCTTGTAACAATCTCCGACAGAGGACTTTGTAATATCATTGGCAATAGTTTTTGTGACTTTGGTGCAGTGACATTGCGAAAGGATAGTTGCATAGAATGTTAGAATCTAGTATATTCTATAAGTAACAAGAATTTGATATTCTTTAACTTATGAAAAACGGATTTGGAGTTGTGAAATGAGAAGGATTGGAAATGTGTTCAATGTGATCTATTTCACAAAGTAAGAACCATAGGTAAACATTGTGTGCATGCTAGGAGCATGGGACAAGTGTTGTAATTCAAGTAAGAAGTTGATTAACCGAAACAACAAATAATGAGTAATCGATATGGTGATAAATAAAAGGTGTTTTATTTATGCTCAAAGGGTTGAGGCCATATGGGATTAGTATTATTCTTGTGTTTCACATTTGCATGTTTTGACTTCCAGAATAATTGAGTTTATTAAGAATAATCGAATTATTCAAACGGGCCACAGTCGTTCATATGTTGGAAGTAGATATGAATGAAGATTGTCGTGAATTGGTGTGTGGATTGTCTAAAAGAGTGTTAGACATAAGAAAATGTTTGCTGCAACATTCATGAGTGCTTATGAATATGATTTGAGCATTGGATTAAACCCACGCTCACTTGGATCACTCCATGGATTGTATCACGAGTGATTGGTGAGACGAAAACATCTTATATTCTTGAAACTGAGATGTGTGAGTTGTATCTTGCAAATCGGTTGCACATTGATAATATGTAAACGCACTAGTAACTTGGTGTTATAAAACATATTGTTGTGTGTGATTTGGTTAGTAAGTGCAAGCAAGCATTGTATCAAAGTTTATCTATTCCTTTTATTCAAAGTAGAATAAAAGCGATATCTTTGGGCCCCTCGATGGTTTAGTGATGACAAACGTAAATGCTCGGCCGGGTTAGGGCTAATTTGACTTGTTCAATTAGTCTGTCATCATAAATCAGAAATCGAGAAGTAGTACAAAGAGAATGATTTGAAATCATGTCTCATATGATATCTAGAATGGAGGAATATATGATCCCTTATCTAAGGACACACGTATTTGATATGATCAGAGTTGACAGCGGCTTTGGAAAGCTACGGTTGCAGATCGGGATCCGAAGTCATACGTAGAATAGTTGTTAGACTTATCCAAGTGGGAGACAATTGTTGGATTAGTGTCTAAGTCCATAACTATTTTGGTATGTACTTGACCCGATGGTGCATGGTCCTTTTGGGTTGCCTTCACCAAAGCAACTTGATTGGAGAAATAAATAGAGAGAGAGGTTATTATGATTTATTAATATGTTATAAGAAGAATATATTAAAGGAGAAATCATATTTGTTTAATTAATATTGGTCAATAATTAATTAAGAATTAATTTTGTGATCAAGTGTAATTAATTAAACTAGAGGGGCTGAATTGTAATTATGTGATAGTTACAAAATAAGGTAAGGATTATTTTAAATATAGGGTGAACGAATTTAAGGAGATAATGCCTTAGAATTCGACAAGGATAAGGGTTTCTAAGACTTATCTTATGGTTGCTTGGTGGGCAAGCAACTAGATAAGGATAAGGACTAAAACCCTAATCTTTACACCTATATAAACCCCCTAAGGCTCATGAATTCGTCTAAGCCTTCCCAAGAAGTCCTAAGGACGAATTCCTACCTCTATCCTCTCTCTTTATACCTTCTCCATTTTCTCTTGGTGTTTGTAAGCCATTAGAGAAGTGACACTTGTGACTCTAAGCCTTCCAAAGTCAATTCAAGGAGGAATTGGGATTGTTATTGCTACATAACAATCAAGGTAATATCATAAACCTAATTATATGTTAATATTGATTTCCATATGCTAGAATTAGGGTTTATAGTCTTGGATTCAAAGCATGTACAATAGAGAAACCTAGATCCAAGCCTTAGGGTTTGTATGAGCACATAGGATGTCTTATGACCAAAACCCATCACAATGTACTTCGAAGGCCTGGCAGATTTGAGCAATTTACTTTTTATATTTACACGGCCGTGTAAATGGTCAGTTATAGTTTACACGGGGCGTGTAAACGTGTCACCAGTTTTTAAAACAGTTTTATTCTAATTTAAAGAAGGACATCCAGTTCTTGGGGAAGTGAAGTTGTATTTTGGAGTTCTAGGAGGCAATTTTAGGAGATTTAAAAAGACAATTGTTTCTTGAAAACACTTGGATTTCATTTTGATTTCAATTTGTAAGATTTAACTCTTAATTTCTAGGTTTGTGTTTGTTCTAGTTATGAGTGGCTAGAAACTTAATTCTCCAACTTCATGCATTGACTATTGTGTTTATGACTTCAGTCATGTGATTTGATGTTTGTTTCTAATGTTATCTAGTGAATTTGATTTTGTTTTAATTGAAAGTTTGATTTCAATTCTAGTTCTTTTTAGCCAATTGAGTTAGGGTTAAATCACTCATGTTACTTATATTACAAAATTCGTAATTGTTTTGTAAAATAGAACAAGTAACAAGCATTAAATCATTCTAGTGTAAATCAAATTCACACATTCTAACACTCCCGAGCTTGTGAGGAGTATTGAATGTTGTTGGTAAAATTCACACAAAGTATAATGCAATCTTTCCCCCTAATTCTAAGAGATTGTTTAGATTAGATTGGTTAGATTAGAATTAATCAGAGAGCTTATTTTGATTAAATAACATGGTGAATGAGAATTGCTAGAGCTTATTAGCATTTCTAAATACCATCTTAGATAAAATTAAACAAATGTCATTTCATACTTGAATCATAATGTCAATTAGTCTTGCATAGAGTTGGAGTACTTACAAATCTTGAAGTTATTTCACTTAATCATTTGCTTACTTATTAATTTAGTTCTTTATTTGAATCATTGCATGCAAGACCACCCCCCTTAATCTTTTGTGACTACAGTACCTTGTGCAAAGAGGTATAGACTAATTATTCTGTGTCTCTGTGGATCAACCCCACTTGCCTTGTACTACCTTTTAGTGCAATATAGTGGTGTTCTTTTGGAGTATATTCTACCCTTATATTTGTTGGGTTTGACGCACCTAACAGTTATGGCCATATCTTCATGTGTGACTCTGTTAGAGAAAATCTACTCCATGTAACGTTGGTGATTTAGTAACCATATATGAGTGGCAGATGAGCGTGACGACATGATTTTTCCGATTAGGGTATGAAGTTAAGGAAGGAGTTAGGGTAACAAGGTTTCCATTTTTTCTATTTTTGGGCACAAGGTTCTACTTTTATATGGAGGCGCTCTTGAATAGTGTATACTTAGACTCTACTTTTCATATTCACAATGATGTCATTTGGGTAGGTGGAATGTATGAACTGTTTTCCATGTAATGTCTGATGTGTCAAGTATGGAGGATGTGGTATGATATTCGGGTGTAAGAAGTATAAGGGACTAAATTGCCAAGTTGCCAACCACTTCGTTCCCGCATAAAACCACGAAAAAACTTTAGTGACAAAAAGGGTCAATCGTAGAAAGTTCATAGGGAATTTGTGTCATTTTCATATATATATATATATATATATATATATATATATATATATATATATATACACACACACACACACACACACACATACACAAACACTAAAGTTCTATTGAGATCATTAATTATTTTAAGATCATAGGATCAAATTTCCAAGCATTACACAAAAAATATACACCATTACATTTACATCTACGTAACACCGTATCGAATACCCCTAATCACATAGTTTGAGTTGATCGCCTTCATATTCTACATCAAATCATCTAGACAACATAATACTCCATCACAACTCCTACCATTGCTCTCTCTCTCTCTCTTCCAGTGGCGCCATCGTCGTCCTCCTCCGCCTATCCAATGGAGTCGTTCATCTCAACTCCCTTCGTTAGTCAACAAACCACCTAGTGAACTACATCAGATAATCTGTTCACAATTGAAACTAGTATATGGATTCTTGGTACAATCAATTACAAGTAATTCCATCGTTTCATTTATCTGTTCACAATCAATTTAAGGTACTTCTCTTCTTAGCTAAAATTGTAACATGTTCCTCTTTCTCCTAATTTTATTTGTTGCCTTCTACCTCTACAAGGAATGAATGGTTTTCAAAAAATGAATGCAAAATAGTAGAGTTTTGAAATATGCATATAAGATGTTAGTGGAAATGTCAAAAATAGATTTATTAGAGGAAAGTTCTTGTTTGAATGCAAACTTTTAGAGTTTTAAGATATGCATACAATTTGCTTGTGAAAATGTGACAGAGAGATTTATTGGAGAAAAGTTATGGTTTGAAAAATAATATTTACATTCTTTGAACTACTATATGTTGAGGCATTAAATATATTAATGAAGATACTCTATAGTAGGAACGAGACGAAGGAGACAACTAAAACAAAAAAACAATTTTTGCATCAACATCAGTAGTAGAATTGACTAAAAAACAACAATCCATGTGTTCATAATGTTTTGTGTGTCATTTGTAATGGATATCCCAACACTTTAGTATGCATGTATGCATATATAGAAATATACATTTATGTACAAACAGAAACGTGTGTGTGTACACAAATAGAAAACTACACACCTGTAGAAACATAAGTGTATGCACAAGCAAAAATGTGTGTGTGTGTGCACAAACGTAAAATATGCATGTGTACAAACATAAATGTGCGTGTTTGCACAAATATAAATGCGCATATGTGTTAGGTCATAAATTGTGGTTTATACTTTGCTTTTCATAAGATATTATAGTTCTCGTTCTAGGAACGAAAACACCATGTTTTGGTGCTATTTGGACCGAAATCGCATGTGATTTTGGTTAGGCTTAATATTGTCTTGTTTGGGTTTTGGGCTTGGGCTTGGTTATTAGGTCTAGGTATAAATAGTGTCATTTGAGCCTTGTAATGAGAGTGAGATGTTTTGGGGGCTGCCATAATCTTAGAATGTGATTTAGAGAGAATCAAGAGAGAACCAAGTGTAATCAAGAGTCTTATGTATCCGACTATTCAATAATAGTGTGCATTGATGATTAAAAATTGTGTTCTTATTCTATATTTTATCTTGTCTAATTCACTTGATTGAGATTCCACACCATCAAGTGAATCCGATTGATACCTTGTAGCATTTTGGGTTTTTATAGTTGGTATCAGAGCTTGAATCGGTATCAATCGAATTGGCATGATTTTAAGAGTTTCTTGTATTTCCAGGTGTTTTTGAATTATTTTGGACGAAATTTTGGCCATTGTTCTTCGTGTTCTTCATATTTTTGGAGTTTTGATCGAGTTTGGCATTAAAAATTTGAAAATCTCGTGTTTTTGGCAAGTTTTAGGTGTTTTTGGTCGAAATTTGCGAGATTTCGGTGGCACTCCTCGGTCTTCGGTCAAGCCCTAACAGATTTCGGAGGTCAGCAGCGTTCTCGGTTAAGTCAACAACGTTTACGGTCAGAAGCGTGGGTTCTCGGTGCAAGGGTCTCAGCCTCGCAATCTCGGTCTCGCTGATTTCGGTTCGCGGCTTCTTGGTCTCGCAACTTCGGACAACTTCTCTTCTCGGCTTCTGATTTCGGTCTTGTTCCCAGTCCAAGATTTCGGCCTCGCATCCTCGGCTAAAATTTCAGATTTTCGATATTTTGACTTATTTTCGGTCCAAAAGCCATATTTTCGATCCAATAACTTCGTTTTCAGACATAAAGCTTCGTTTTTGGTAAACTATTCTTGTTTTGGTCTTGAAATATTGTTTTTAGCCTAAAGTTTTGACTTCTGACTTTTGACTTTTGAATTTCAAATTTGACCTTTGACTTTCAAGTTTGATTTTTCAAATTAAAGGGCATTTTTCTTGGTTTCACAATCAGTTCTATTTTCAGTAAATTACTCTTTTTGGTGAATAATGAGTTCTTCAATCACCGAGGTTAATGAAACTTCATGTTCTCAGTCTTGTGAAGCTACAATTAAACTTCTTCATGATCAAATTGATATATTACATAGAGATAATAAGGACCTTAGGTATGAAGTCTATACTCTCATAAAGGCCCAAAAACCTTTAAAAGAAAAATTAGAGGCCAAGACAAGAGACTTTAGACAACTTCAGGAAGACTATAGTAACAAATTTGAGAACTATAATTATGTTAAGGGACAGCTTGCCAGCTTGACTGGCGAGCTTGACACATTGAAGACTAGATTTGAAAATGCAGATTTTAACTTCAAAAAGTTTGATGTGTCAAGTACGACAGTTGAGTCCATGATAGAAAAACAATTAAAATTTAAAGATAACCAAGATAAGGGTTTAGGGTATCACAATGTTCCACCTCCATTCATTGATAACTATACCCTGCCCCTTGAAACCAATGAGGTAGAGATACCTGCTCAGTTTGGCCCGCCCGCTGAACAATCTGGCCCAACTGAGAATATTGAGGTGAGTGATACCAGTGCTTCTACTTCATGTGCAGATAAGGTCCTAGTGCAAGATGAGCATGACTAGAACAAAAATGATTCTAGTTCTATTGATAATGATTAAAAATCTTGTGATGCTGATACTCCCACTGTGGAAAAACCCAAGCCACAAAAGTCTGTTAAACAATTTGTTAAATGTTCTTGTGCTTGTGCTTGTGGAAGTACCTTGAAACAAAATTCTTTTGGACAAGGACCAAGTCACATACTCATCTATATGAAAAGACAAACTTGCTTTAACTGTGGGACTCTCAGTTACATTGCTATAAATTGCCCACAAAGTTTATATGTTCCTTACTATACACAAGGTTGGCAGAAGGTGCCAAGAGGGAGATTGTCTGAAAGGAACCCTTCGAGATCACAATCGTGCAATGGTGACTGGAACGTGAAAAAGGCCAAGAATCAAACTCCCAAGGACAAGAAGGGAATGTCGTACAAGAAGCCAAATTCAAGAGATGGTTCAGTTAAACGAAGACCAGTTAGTTCGAAATCATCTCGGCGGTCGATTTCATGTTCTAAAATGAGTGATGAGGCATCCATCTGATCAAACAAGAAATGGGTTAAACTCGACTACAGATGGGTACCAAAGGTTCACACTCCCAAATCATCTAATGATTCTAACACTTCTTCATCTTTTATGTCTGATAAACAAGATATGTCATGGGAGAGAGTACCTTGTGTAGATGATAATGGTCAATCCGGCTTCAAAATGGACTGGGTTCCAAAAGGCAACTAATCCTGCACTCTGTGTCGGAGCAGCTATGGAGGAATATCATCAGACTTCGGTTTGTTAATAGTGGTTGTTCTAGAAACATGATAAGAGACATCTCTCAACTGCACAACATTCAGAACTTTAAGCGAGGGCATGTGTCATTTGCTGGAAAGGAAGAAAGAAGAGGAACATAAATGGGGATTGTACTTAATGATGTGTATAATTTTTGAATCTATTCCAGAATTGAAACACAGCTAAGGTTGAATGTGTTGCTGCATATGAGTGTTGTTCTCAGATCATCTGCATGCAACTTCAATTGCTGAATTACGGTTTGAGTTTTCTTCTCGATACTTCTAAGTTTTTCTTAAAACGATTCGTTTTGAAGACAAATTTTTAAATTTGCGCATTTATTTTATTTTTTTCTTCCCCATGCTCAAATTAAGGGGGAGAAATCAAAATACAAAAAAAGTTATAAAATCAAAAGGGAAAATGACACAAATGCCCTACGAACTTTTTAGGCTTTACCCATTGAGTCCCTAAAGTTTTTGTCGGTCTTTATGGGTCCCTAAACTAGGATATGACCTGCTATTTTAGTCCCTGTCAACCTGTAGTAGCCGGTTCAGTGACCTTTTAGACCAAAAAAGCTCATATTGTGCTCCTATAAAGCCAAAAAAATAAGTTCAGGGATCAATTCGTACAAAAAAAACTCTCATTTTCTTCTAAAGTCGATTCACACTCAATTCGTATTGATCCCTGAACTTATTTTTTGGCTTTATAAGGGCACAATGTGAGTTTTTTTTGGTCTAAAAGGTCACTGAACCGGCTATTACAGGTTGACAGGGACTAAAAGAGCATGTCATATCGAAGTTTAGGGACCCATAAAGCCCGAAAAAAACTTTAGGGACTCAAAGGGTAAACCCTAGAAAGTTCGTAGGCCATTTGTATCATTTTCCCAAATCAAAAATACAAAAAATATGTTTTCTTTCATAAGTATTTTTGGGAAGTGATATGAAGTTTAGTGCTAAAGGGAAATATGAGATGTGTGTAATGCATTGAAACTAAACTGTTTAGAATCTATGTTCAATGTGCTGATAGGCACGTAGGATTCCAAATTAAAGGACTAGACAAAACTGACAATGAAAGGACAAGACAATGTTAACTCATCTGGACTTAGATAGTTACATTTGCACTGACCATACGATGCTTGGATAGATTGAACAGTGAGATAAACATGGGAGCCTGCGAGATACACTAAAGTAACTTATCATCTAGAACTGTGGCTCAACATTTCTTTGACGTACAGATTTATGTCCTTAATTCTGGTGCTGACAAGGTGACTGGGGGTTTCTGATAAAGTAGGTCGGTGTGAAATTATTTTTCTTTCTTATCCTCTCTGTCAGTAATATGTTTCCCCCTTTGCGTGATCAGAAAATCCGACCTGGGACGCAACATCTGCACCTCTATTTCTATACATCTCAATCTATGCTTCTCTCTATCTATCTATGTCATTCATATGTTGTCCCCTCTGCATGATCGGAAGATCCGACCTGAGACACAACATATGCACCTTTCTATCTCTCTAACCCTCTATCTATGTTAGTCATATGTTGTCCCTCTACGTGTTTGGAAGACATCCGACCTGGGATACAACATATGCATCTCTATATCTATCTTCTCTCTCAAATAATTAAGCACTAAGTTAAAGTAAAGAGCTCTTTGAAATTCCTTGATTGCTAGGGTATGTCGTGAACTGGGGAACATGTTCTAGTGAACTTAAAATTGAATTAACTAAAGGTTGTCTGTTGATCTCGCTGTTGAATTTAAGTAGACAACAATATCCTTGGTTTTCGTTAGCAAAATGGTCTATTTAGGAATATAATCACAATGTCTTGTCTTTTCTTATCTGTTCAATTTGTCAATATCCTTTGTGTTTAAGTGGACCATAATATTGGTGATTGACCAGAGCTCAATATGCAGGTGTGTGCTGTTAAACAATATTGAATTGCTTGGCAACTTTGATCCCAAAAGTTTCTGTTTTGTACATTTTGTATCTTATTTTTGTTTTTGTTAAATTTGTTCATATTTTTCCTCTATGCACAAATTTTGGGGGAAAAATTAAAAATAAACAAAAAAATCATAAAATTTAAAAATCGAAAAATATGTTTATTTCTACTTTTATTTCTTTTTCAGAAAAATTTAAAAAATATTTTATTTTGAGTGTATTTTTAATTTTATTTTGAGTGTATTTTAAATTTTATTTTTATTTCTTAGTTATTTCTATTGTCTGCTAAGTTTATTTTTACTTTTATTTTTTATCTCAAAGTTTTGTTTGTCTTAAAAAGCGAACTCAAAAAGAAGAAGAGACTCAAGGAGATTGTATCGGAATTTTCTGAGTAAGGAGAAGAAACTTGGAAAGGAATTGATGGTTATTACACTTCACTCTATTTTCACAAGGAATTGAAGGATTGAAACTGTATAAATTGTCAGTTAGTCAGTATCTTTCTAAGAACTGTCGTATTTAAGGAATTAAAAGTCTGAAAATGTACATATGTCATGACACTAGGGCAATGTACCTCGCAAGGCACGATTATCGTTAAACTTCTCGCTAAGGGTCAAGTTAACTTGTTTAACTTGAAAAACTGCATTGAGGTCTATGATCTAGGATATGCAGGGGCTGACATCAAAATAGCCATGAGTAGTTCTCCGATACTCAACAAATCGCAGTGCGTTCCTCCGTGTTCACACATATACTGCGAGTAGTCTCCTTCTGAGCCAAGGCTAGGTCCAAGAAGGGTCTTTATGATTCTGTGATCCACATGGACTTTTTAGTCATTATTCTCATTCGAAGGAACAAGAAATGAAGATTATTTTTCAACATTCAATCTTTCAACCCCAGTAGCAAGGTGAAGCTGTACTTGAAGTTATGTGACAGATTGCATTGAAGCTTCCTCAATCAATTTGCTGCTATCTATGAACTTGCTGAAGTGATCCAGAAGAATTGGTCTCTCTGTAATTATTTTCTCTGAAGTTTCTCAAAGCTAAAAGTGCTGATTTTCAAGAATCTTTACGAGAAGCCTCTACACCCAATGTGCGTTCAAGGTCAAATCTTTAAAGGAAGTCCAACTATTCAAGATAAAGTCATTCATGTAGAAATTCATATGTTCATCTTGAAGTTCTGAAGAAATCGAAGATAAAAGCTGAAGCCAAGCATAAAGCGAAGATTGAAAAGAAAAGAAAGCTACAAACCCACGGGAGATTGTTAGGACATAAGAAAAGAAAGCTATAAACCAAGGGGGAGATTGTTAGGTCATAAATTATGGTTTATACTTTGCTTTTCATAAGATATTATGGTTCTTGGTCTAGGATCGAATACACCATGTTTTGGTGTTGTTTGGACCGAAATCGCATGTGATTTCGATTAGGCTTAATATTGTTTTGTTTGGGTTTTGAGCTTGGGCTTTGTTATTAGGTCTAGGTATAAATAATGTTATTTAGGCCTTGTAATGGGAAAAGGATGTTTTGGGTGCTGCCATAAGCTTAGAACGTGATTTGGAGAGAATCAAGAGAGAACCAAGTGTAATCAAGAATCTTATGTACCCGACTATTCAATAATAGTGTGCATTGAAGATTAACCATTGTGTTCTTATTCTATATTTTAGTCTTGTCTAATTCACTTGATTGGGATTCCGCACCATCAAGTGAATCTGATTGATACATTGTAGCATTTTGGGTTTTACAATATGTGTAAATCACCACTATAGACATGTAAAAAAACATAAATATGCATTTGTGTATATTTTACATATAAATAATGCATGTGTGCACAAACAAAAATATGCATGTATATCCAAATAGAAATGTGCATATGTGTCATAACAAATACGCACAATTGTGAAAAAATTTCAATTTAAAAAAAACGTCTTAATATGCTAAGATGCTGCTCTAGAGGGTGATTTGTAGAAACATTTGAAAGAAAAAAAATGTTTTTTTCTAGTGATGTGTATTTATCAAGGCTCTAAAAAGCTCGTCATGGCTCCAAGGCTTGTGTCTGCCGCCAAGATTTACCAAAATACCGCGTTAACTTATATATATGTATAAAATAAAATACTTGTTAAAAATACATATAAAAATATTAATTATATACAAAATTGCCGCCTTAAGTCACGCTTTACAAACAATGTGGCTCGCTAAAGCTCGGAAAAAACTTGAGGCTTGACATTGCCCCCAAGTCACGCTTTATGTTATTTAGAACCTTTATTTGTACACATTTTACATGTACAAACACAAGTGTCCATTGTGCAAATCACCAATATAGACATATAAAAAACATAAAAAATATTTATATGTCAATATGGATGTCTATTGATAGAGAACAAAAAATTATAAATTTTAGTAGTTTTAATTTTTTTCGATAAAATATAAGGTCTAAAAATTGAAAAAACAAAAAATAATAAATTAAGTGAATTGTTGTATCCAATACATATATGTCTATTTTAGTATGATACAACCTTCTAGATTAATGGTTGATTATTTTGATCCTAATGATCTCAAAAAAATTTATGATCTTAATAGATGCATATATATATATATGTGTATATATATATATATATATATATATATATATATATATATATATATATATATATATATATATATATATATATATATATATGGAAGACTTATTTGCAAAACAAAAAACCCTAAAAATCATAAAAATGCATAAAAAAATACTTAGAGATTACAAAACTTTTTTTTAATTTTTTATAAAAAAATCGCAGGTTTTTTAATAAATTCGTTGAAAAAAAATAAAATTTAAATTTAAAAAAAAAAAAAAATTCAAAAAAAAATCAACGAATTTATATAAAAACATGCGATTTTTTCATAAAAAAATTCAAACAAAAGTTTTGTGATCTCTAAGTATTTTTTTTATACATTTTTATGATTTTTAGGGTATTTTGTTTTCCATAGATACTAAACGTGTGTGTATATATATATATATATATATATATATATATATATATATATATATATATATATATATATATATATATATATATATATATATATATATATATATATTGAGTTCATTACAGTGTAAAACCATAGTTACATCTTTTTAACCAGTAGATCAATTTAGAAGGATAAAAGTATGAAGGTAAAATAAATAAATAAATATATATATATATATATATATATATATATATATATATATATATATATATATATATATATATATATATATATATATATATATATATATATATATATGAATTATGTTCTATTTAAATCATAGCTCTGAAATTAGTCCTAAAAATAGAATCGATAACTTCAAGCATCAATTATAACAAAACAAAAATCTAATTGAATTCAGTGGCGAATCTAAACCAAAAAATCGTGTGGTTCTTAAATTAAGTGAAGTCAATAAAAAAAATCAACAACACTTGTCTGAGGTTGGGTCGGGTTGTGTACCTTAAAAAACTGGATGAATCAGTTCAACTTGTTAAAACCGATCAGACACCACCGATTAAAGATTTTAACAAAACAATTGAAATATAAATGAAAAAAACAGTGCGTTTTTAATGAAAAACTAGTTGATTATTAGTTCATTGATAAAACGGTGAACGGAGAGTGAGAGTCTTTAGCATGTAGGTTTCTTTTTATTACAACAATTTATTTATTTATTTATATTTTGAAAGTGTCGATTAAGAGTGATTAATTTTTTGTTATCAATCCCATAATTTAAAATAACAAATTAATCCTAATAACTTATTTTTTTCTTCTTTTAAAAAGATTTTTTAAGACACTTTTTTAAAAAACAAACTCAAGATAGCCCCTTACTTTTTCTAAGATAGTTTCTAATTTTTCTACAATATATAATATAAACGAAATTGAAAATTTAGATAGTTCCTAGGACCTACCTTGGGCTATACTAGATACGGCTGATTGCATTGATCAACAAAAAATCAAGCATAAACATAAAAATAAAAATAATAATAATAATAAAATAAAAAAATAAAAAATAATAATATGATTACGAACTTGGTCAAGTTCATCGATGCACATTTATAAGTGGGTATATACATTGACTGTGTGTGTGGATTTAGAACATTTATGGATATGGGTATAGACATCAAGCTTGACTGCTTGACTACTTAATGTTCGGACGAGTGATGCTTAAAAACCTATCAGCATTACACAACATATCGCTAGCTTCAAGATGATGCACAGCGACACAATTATCATAGATGTGTTGTAGAAAATGAGGCAATTTTGTCATATCTATAGATAAGTCAAAGATAGAAAACATAAGTTTTGGATTTATATATTAATAAAGTATTTAGAAAATAGAAACTTCAAGAGTGTTGGTTGGATGAAACACTCGTGGCATATCTTGATCCTCAAACTTCATGTGGTGTGAAACTGTGAATTGTGGTTGAATGAGAGAAGTTAATCATGTTATAGTATTAAATACTATTTTGTATCACTTTCTTATGATGCTAAACTCCATTAGGTAAAGATACATCTAGACATTGTCCCCAAATTCAAAACAAAAGCACAAAACTTCCCATCAAATCCTCACTATTTTGACTAGACAATAATTCACCGAATCCTACTTTTTCTTATTCTATGCACATAAACTCATCCAATTAACAGTTTGGATTTCTATTGAATTTATATCAATATAGACATATTTAAAATAAACTACCATATTAGAATTAAGGTTTTTCGTTTGTTTTAGAAGGTAAAAACTAAGAAAAACAGTTGCATCTTGTTTTATGTTTTTTTTTTTATTACAAATTGGTTTAATCGAATTATTAAGATTTAATTATTTAGCAACTAAATGTCATTATAATAATCATAACAAAATGGATATATTTTTTTTTCTAGAACGGCGGGAATTTTATTGCTACTAGTAAAATTAAGAAGAAGCAATAAGAATAGAATGTGAAGTTGAGTAACCCAATTAATTTTGAATCAAATAGGGTTTTTTATTTGACAGTTCCAAAATAACAAAATTCATAAAATTCCAAACAATAAATAAACCAGTTAAGAGCAGCTTTCAACCATTTTCTTTTAGAAATGGTAGTCAGAGCGGTGGAACTAGAAAAAATGTTTAAGGGTGACACAATTTTTTTTCTACGTAAGACCTAAAGATGGACTTCTTAAACTCAAGCATAAAATAGAAAAAAAAATCCGATTTTGGATAGTGGATCATTATCTAAGATTAAGTCTAAAGCGAAGCAATTAGAGGGTGAAAGTCCAAAACTCTTTGTAGATTTGAAGATCAAATATAAACAAAAAAGAACAATAAAGAACATAGAAGTATCACCAAGTTGTCTTTCACTAAGAAAAACGTTTTTTTTTCACCAAAAAAACAGGGTTGTCACAAAGACGGTTACGACACCAAACCGTTTACAAGATGCTCTCACAATATTAGGGTTTCACCTTAATGTTGATTATATACTAATCTATTCTAGAGAATCCCTTAAATCGAGGGAGTAAATCTAATCTAAATATAAATTGAACATGTAAATAAGGAATGGATCGGATCAGATCTTCTCCAGATTCCGATATCAACATCAACCCTTTAGAAGCTGATCAGAACATCAATGTCAGAAAGTCACGTTGATTAGGGCATCAACATCAGCATCAGGAACATTTACTGATCAACTTCAGCTTTAGCTAAGACTAGCTTCAGCTTCAGCAGACCAGCTTCAACGAATCTCATCAGCACATGATTAGTGTGTCATCAATGTATAACCATCAACACCTGGACACACCGATCAATCTTCAGTGTATGGTGTCTTCATGCCTTTGGTGTTGATAGAGTCTTCAGGGTCTTCCAGTTATCAGAGGATGTTCTTTAGTCTTCGACATATGTACTTCCATTAACATAGCTTCAGATTAACTAACTAAACTGGATCTGACAGATCATCATGTCTAAGTCATACTATTTACACTTACATAGACAAGACTGACTATCTACAATGAGCATATAAAGTATAAATATGAAGTATATATTTTGCATCATCAAATCTATACAAATGAGTGACCAAACAGAAGGATTTATGAACCAAGAGCATGTTTAATCTAAGTTAGTCATTCACATCTCCAGAGGCGGAGATAGTAGGGGGGCTGTCGGATGCTTTGTCCCCCTCAATCTCTTTTAAAAGAATAGCTATGATATATATATAAAATACGCCTACAAGCAAATACTCATCCCACATCGGTAATTATTAAAGTGAGAGCCCCTCCTAATTCTTTTTATTAGATCAATTGTTTTATGAGAAAATAATGAAGTTGTGAGACTTATGACCAATTGAGGCCCACTTCTGTCTAAAATCATGCGGCCTCTGCGCCAAATATTTTTATTTTAATGGCCTATAAATTGTATACCTTATTCATTTTAGTTGGTCAAATCTCGTTTAAAAATACCTTTTTAATTTTGACCTTTATAGCGTAGCTATTTTTGTTGTGGATTTAATTATGAGTTATTGGCTATATTGATATTTAATTTAATTCTCTAATAAATAAAAACAAAAATTTTTAATTCTTATTATATATTTTATTTTATTTTAACTTGTAACTAATAATTTAATTATAATTGAACTTAAAATGATATACTACTTTGTATATTTTATAAATTTTATTTAATTGCATTCTTCTAATGGAATATAATATGATATTATCTATGCTCTAACTAGTTTTTTTTAATAATAATAGTCGATGGATGACAAATATGATTGTTTTTTACAAAGATCGATATAGTTCTTATTTAATTTCTTTCTAAATTATACAGACTCTATTATGATATTTGGATATAAAATTATTTTAATATCTAATTACGATATAAGCCCCTTTATCTTAAAATTCTAGCTCCTCCCCTACACATCTCATCGTTATCATACATTAGAAGCTACATAAATTATATTAAAAATTATCATGGAGTGCAAATTCAGAGAGGAGTTAATCTTTTGGAGAAATTTGACATCAAAATCCAAAGTGTCTAGTATGAATCATCTTGGCATTACAAACTTGAAAGTGAATCCAAATTCAAACTGCATTTTAGTTCCAAATATAACAAGCATTACAAATTTGGAAAATGTAGTTCAATACCATTACATTTTTTCATTTGAGCATTTCATTAAACACCTTCTCGTCATGTTTGCTTCAATGATCCCAGCTACGAAAAACTCAACACCCTGAGAATATTTAATGATAGTTCTACAACATTAACATAACTATATAGATAAACATAACATAAACTTAAGGGGAAACCAATTTTCTTCACATTGTTCCTTTAGCTCTAGGCCCATGTATTTCTTTGTAGAATTGAATTAAAATCCTAACATGTGAATTAACAAACTAGTTATCAATTTTAGAGAGGAAAAAAACCATTAACAAACATAAAACCCACTTTAAGGGCTTTAAACACCTTAAAACATAGTAGTATCACATAATAAACATAATAATAGAGCATAAAAACTCACGAAAGAATAAATCATAGCAAGAAGGAGAAGGAGAAATCAGTACCTCATGTTGATGAAATCACATGAGAAGAATGAGAAATCAGATGCATATGATGAATGTTGAAGTAGTGCTTCTGCTAAAGAAGCCCTAATCCCTAACCACACTGTCATATTAAGACCCCTTAACACAACTACTTTCCATGAATTCTCAACGAAATAATAACATGAATCAATCTAATCTTAAAACTAGGGGCTGCATAATTTCTTTCTTAAGATGTTGCACATGTATAAAAAATGGGATTTTACATTAGTCATGAGAAGTTGAGGGATAGCACGGGGCAACCCTTGGTTACTAGCTAGTTCCACCCCTGATGGTATTCATGGTCACATGGTCGACCCAAGAAATCATATCTGAAAACATAGTAAAAGAAGAGATATCAATATCCAACCAATGATCAATTTGGTTCTCAGAACACGTTACAAGACAAGAGAATAACATGTACACTATCGTTTCCACTTGAAAATCGCAAGTAGGACATAATATGGAGTGGTTATCAATTTCTTGTTTATCCAAGTTCACTTTAATGTGTAATTTATTTATCTGCATTCTCTGAACCAAAGTATCTAGCTCAATTAGAACAAAATTATTACAGCAAGTAAGAATATCTCCTACAATTAACTTAGCTTCATCAATATGCCTTTTAACAGAAGAGACCAGATACTTTATACTTTTTAGTATGTGTAAGAATGATCAATTACAAGGCTACTTACAACTCGGAATATTGATCAAATCGATGATTGGATGTCTACAAAGATAATCAGGCTACACCTTGAGCATACATGTAAAATTCATTGCGTAGATTTTATTTGTATCGAATAAAAAAACTCTAGGGAACACATCTTCAAAGACAGGTTTTACAACCAAGATTCCTTCCAAAAAAATGGTAAGATGAACATATCCTACCCTTTTCAAACAAATCAAGATCGATACCTTTAGATCAAAACTGAAGTGAAAAGCAAAAAATACCTATCCACAAAGCATTTGTGTTCCATAGAGCGAACTAGCATGACTTACAATCCTCTTTACATGTGACTTTTATGGACCGAACCCAAAAAGGTTTACAATCATTAAGGAAGTGTCGTTTCCCTTTAAAGATGAGAGCTCTATTAAACCTGAATAAGCCTCCCACTTCGAGGCCTCCTTCCTTTTTTTCCATCCATGACCATTTTCCTTTGAACCTAAGACAATATTTATTCCCCCAATTTGCCTCCAACAAAAAAAAATCGATCTATAAGAGATTCCAAAGTATTGATGACAATTTTGGGGCTTTAAAATGGAAATATAATGAATAACGGTACTCCCAAAACCAATTTTAGAAGGGTGATACAACCGCCCACAATAATTTTTTCACTTTCTAATTAGAAAGTGTAGTTGTGAACTTGTCAATATTTGTCTTTCAGCTATCAAAGTGCTTTCCAACCATGAAACTGATACATATTTTTTTCAATAATATATTTTATTAAAAAATAACCAATAATGAGCTACTCGGTCACAACAATGTATCAAGAAATACTAAGTTGGAGGTTTTTAATCCACCTTGCCCAATTAGTCTGTATTTTACTCCTAGCATTATACCATAAGAAAGAATATGTAACATTTTATCAAAAAGATATGTCGACGTTGGTTTTAAAATACTAATCAATCAAGTATACCTGGAAATCCAATATGCCACCACATCAGATAGAAGATGCCTTCAAAATATTTACTCACAACTTCATTAAGACATGAAGTCGAGAACCAAGTAAACCAATCAACATGCAAACATATAACTAGAGTATTCCAATCCCACCACCTAAGTACACAACGTAATAGCCATGGAACAATTAGAAAAATAAATGATTGACTGACTCGTTACCCCTATCAAAATTAGGACACAACAAATACGAAATGTTCAAACTGAAAGATCTTTGTGCCCAAAAGTCATTATATAATGATATTTGCTAATAACATATGATCCTATAGGGTCACACCTTATTTCAAGTTACTACTAATTGATTATTTATCAAAATAACTTGATTATTAATAAATATAATCAACACTTTTACTTAATTGGAAAAACATTATTTTATGAAAATAATATTTTACCAACATGATGGGAATTTATGTTTCTAGGAAATAATAAGAAAAGAGAACAAAAACTAGTAAATATTATATGATATGAATATATATATATATATATATATATATATATATATATATATATATATATATATATATATATATATATATATATATATATATATATATTGTGACATCCCCTAATTTCTCGGCTAGAAAAGACCGATTTAATTTATGCTTTTTAAAATAAAATCAAAGAAATCTTTTTAAAAGATGTTGCGGAATTTGTTCCCAAAACAAAACATGATAAAAGTTTATCAAAACCTTCTTTAAGAAATGTATAGTTTCATTTCATATCAAAACCTCGGGATGTCATGTTCCGATACAGATCAAAAGCATAAACAAGACATTATAAGCCTTTCAACAATTATTTACAACTACTGGTCTATAATCCAAAAATCTCTCATCGTCCTCCGACTATGCTCGGGGTCCACTACCTGTAACATAAAAAGCTGAGTGGGTCAGGCTTGGGAGCCTGGTGAGCATAATGGTTTTTAACCCACAGTAATATTAAACTTATTAAGTTCACCAATCAACAATAACCCTGATTACCCGTTCCCGTTATCCTCACTTTACGTCCCTAAACACTTTTCACAAGGGACCTAACCTAAAGAATATAATCAGGATGGACACTACTGCTAAGGGGTTTCCTCATCCATACATGTCCTAAAGAAAACCATGAGGGGGATGGAGTACAGCGAATGAACACTCTAGTTCATTAACACCTACAAGTTGCGGACCTGCTAATGTTTCCCACTGGATTGTCTAGAAAGTCCGTGGTCGTCATCCAAACTCCTCTAGATGACTGAATCTCAAAACACATCGAGGCCTCTCATCAATTTTATTTTATCACACATCACTATCTACCCATGTTCTACCCAACATATTTGTAGATAAAAATACTTATACAGTTTAAAACTTGTATAAAACATCAACTCAACAGTCACCTCAAATAAACAATTAATATATTTACACATAGCACGTATTATAAGGTAAATACTTCATATCTATGTGTAAAATGAAAGTGACTATACACTCACATGATTTGATGATAATCGGACTGCAATTCGTTTCCTAAAACGACCGTTTCTAATAAAACCGGGAGTTTTATTGAGAAATCGGGCTCTGCAAAGGTCGGGCTTTGAAACCGAAAGATAAATTTTACAGGCTTCTCGAGCACTTCGTGGAGTATTCCGGGCTTTGGAATAAGTACTGGGGCTTCGGGGGATGCGAAAATAGCCAAAATAGTGAAAGAGGGGCCAAAATTGCCAATTTCTAAATTCTAGCCGGGAGGGTTCGCACCCTTCTATTTATAGGGGCGAGGCTTCTGATCCGAGGGCTGAGAAGAGGCCACGCGTCGCAGATCCGAAGCTCGCAGGGGATGGCTCGCACATGGTCTTCGCATGCGAGGGGCTCGCTGTCGCCTCCTGATTGGACCACGGTCTAGTCGAGGCTTCGGACGTGGCTCCTTTTGCGAGGCTCAGACACGAGGAATGGAACACGCGTCGGACCCTCACTGGACCACTTCGGATAAGGCCAGGTGCTCGGATGACTCAGCAGCTCGAATGACTCAGCAACATTTTTTGGACACGTGGCACATGCTAGGCGAGGGTGACGTGGCAACTCGTGACTATGCGAATTTTCTCGATTTTCGCGCCAAAACTTCTAAAATCCATAACTTTCGCATACGAGCTCCGTTTTTTACGTTCTTTATATGCACGCGTAGCTAAAATTACGCTCTACAACTTCCGTTTAGACTTCGTCGGCTAATTTTGAATTTAATTTTTTTATTATTATTTTTAACAGACCGGGACAGGAAATCCGTTAAAAATTCATAACCTCTTCATCCGACGTCCGTTTTCGTCAGACTTTTTACCGTTGTGCTACTAATGACGAGACCTTCGATTCTTGTTTAGGTTGTGTCGGCTAAAAATCACTCGATCTAAAATTTGAGTTTTTAGCTGTCTACTGCTAAACTGAAACTTCGAAAAATCATAACTTCCTCATACGAAGTCAGATTTGGGCGTTCTTTTTATCGAAATTCTCGGTTTAACGAATACTACAAATTTTGTTTAGATCACTAAGGCTAAAAAGTAGTTTATCAAAAACTCACTTTTTATGACATTCAGCACCGTGCCGGTTTTGTCGCGAAACTTCGACAGGTCATAACTTCTTCGTTATAACCCGGATTTTTGTATTCTTTATATCCCTGAAATCCTTGTTTCGACCACTACAACTTTATTTAAATATATCGGACTTTTCTCACACTTTAATTTTGACGCTTATTTTTATTCTTAATTAATTAAACCCTAATAATTAAGCATAAAATCAATAATTAACATAATATTCACATAATTCCTTTTCATTTATTCAAAATGAGTTACAAAGGTTAACCTAGAATATCACCTCAATATAAATGCCTAGGCTAGAAACACGAGTGCTACATAA
The DNA here is from genome assembly GCF_002870075.4 of Lactuca sativa. Classification (NCBI taxonomy): domain Eukaryota; kingdom Viridiplantae; phylum Streptophyta; class Magnoliopsida; order Asterales; family Asteraceae; genus Lactuca; species Lactuca sativa. The sequence continues at coordinate 300,681,531 of NC_056627.2, read as the reverse complement.
GGCAACTGCACTTTCACTATCACAGAAAATCTCTATAGGCTACTTTATAGGTGGTACAACTCCAAGGTCTCCAATGAAGTTCTTTAGCCATATAGCCTCCTTTGCTGCCTCGCTTGCCGCTATATACTCTGATCCGCAAGTTGAATCAGCCATTGTCTCCTGCTTGGAACTTTTCCAAGAAATTGCTCCTCCGTTTAAGGTAAAGACCCAGCCTGACTGAGAGCGGAAATTATCCCTGTCAGTCTGGAAGCTGGCATCACTATACCCTAATACTCTCAAGTCATCACTCCCACCGAGGGTAAGGACCCAGTTCTTATTCCTCCGCAGGTACTTGAAAATGTTCTTTACCGTAGTCCAATGAGCCTTGCCAGGGTACCCCTAATATTTGCTGACCATGCTCAATGCAAAGGCCACATCAGGACGAGTACAAGTCATAGCATACATGATCAAGCCTACAGCGGAAGCATACGGTACTCGACTCATTTTTGCTATCTCATCCTCTGTACTCGGGCTCTGACTCTTACTCAGTATGGCGTTACTCTGAATCGGTAACTCTCCTTTCTTGGAATTCTGCATGCTGAACCTATTCAGCACCATATCCAAGTAGGTACTATGACTAAGTCCAATTAGTCTTTTACTCCTGTCTCTCAAAATCCTTATCCCTAGGATGTAGGCAGCTTCTCCAAGGTCCTTCATAGCGAAACACTTCCCAAGCCAGGAATTCACTTCCTGCAGAGTTGGGATGTCATTTCCTATGAGTAGTATGTCATGCACACACAATACCAAAAAGCTAACTATACTCCCACTAGCCTTGACATATACACAAGATTCATCTTCACTCCTTGAAAAGCCAAACTCTTTGACTTTCTCATCAAAACAAAGATTCCATCTATGAGGTAATTGCTTTAATCCATAGATGGATTTCTTAAGCTTACACTCTATTAGGGTACCCTGTACTGACAAAACTCTCCTGCTGATTCATGTAAACATCCTCAGCCAACTTTCCATTAAGGAAAATAGTTTTGACATCCATTTGCCATATTTCATAATCATGAAATGCAACAATGGCTAACATAACCCTAATATACTTAATCTTCGCTACTGGTGAAAAGGTCTCATCATAATCAACTCTTGGAGTTTGAGAAAATCCCTTTGCAACCAGTCGCACCTTATAAGTGTGTACATTACCATCCATGTCGGTCTTCTTATTGAAGATCCATCTGCACCCGACTGTCTTACGACCTGGTACATTGTCAACCAAGTTCCAAACTTGATTGTCATACATCGATTGTATCTCGTTGTTCATAGCCTCTTTCCATTTAGCAGCCTCAGGGCCTGCCATGGCTTCCGTGTAGCTGTTAGGTTCATCCAGACTTACTAGTGTGCTATCACTGATAAGTGTATCACCTTCCGCAGTAATATGGAAACCATAGTAATGCTCAGGTGCATTCCTAACTCTCGTGGAACGCCTCAGAGGTACAGAATCTTCTGTCGGATCAACAGGAGTTTCCTCCTCAGGTTGATTGCTAGGGTTTGAGGTTCCTTCACCACTTGAGTCTTGAATTTCTTCAAGGTCAATTTTCCTCCCACTGTTTCCTTGGCTCATGAACTCTCTCTCTCTCTCTCTCTCTCTCTCTCTCGCGAAAGACTCCTCTTCTTGCTATAAAGACCACATTTTCACTAGGTCTGTAGAAAAGGTAACCAAAGGATCTATGTGGGTAGTCGATGAAAATACACCTCTCACTTCGAGGTTCGAGCTTATTTTGAGACTCGCGCCTCACGAAATCCTCGCAACCCCAAATTTTGATGTGGTCCAGATTGGGAACTTTTCCAATCCACATCTCATGAGGTGTTTTGGCAACCTTCTTTGTAGGGACTAAATTAAGGATATGGGCGGCAGTCTCTAAGGCATACCCCCAAAATGAGATTGGTAGAGAAGCTCGACTCATCATGGAACGAACCATATCCAACAAGGTTCGATTGCGCCTCTAAGCCACACCATTAAGTTGTGGTGTCCTGGGGGGTGTCAATTGTGAGATAATCCCACATTCCTTAAGATAGTAAAGGAACTATGTACTAAGATACTCACCACCTCAATCGGATCGATGCATCTTAATGTTCCTTCCTAACTGATTCTCCACTTCCTGTTTAAACTCTTTGAATCTTTCAAAGGTCTTTGACTTATGCTTGATTAAGTAGACATATCCATATCTTATATAATCATCAGTAAAAGTCACATATAAGCGGTTAGCATCTCTTGTGGTGGTTCAGAAGGGTCCACACACATCAGCATGTATGAGGTCCAACAAACCCTCACCCCTAGCACAAGTACCAATGAAGGGTGACTTTGTCATTTTCCCAAGCAAACAAGATTCACAACTATCATTGGACTTTAGGTCAAATGACTCCAAGAATCCATCCTTTTGGAGTTGGCCTATGTGTTTCTTGCTTACATGTCCAAGACGACAATGCCATAATGATGCTTTATCCAAGCTAGTGGAAGAATCAATACATAATACATTATTTCCTAAGTTATCAACAACCAACACAATTTCATATACACCATCACAAGGTAATGCTTTAAAATAAAGAACATTATTAAAGAAAGCATTAATACCACCACATTCATTATCAAATGAAAAGGTAAAACCTTGTTTGTACAAACCATGAAAAGAAATAATATTTCTCGCCATTCCAGACGAGTAACAACATTTATTCAAATCTAACACTAATCCACTACTTAGCAACAAACAATAAACCCCAATCTTGGTGACAGGTGAAGCTTTCCTATTCCCCATGATCAAGTTTATCTTCCCATGCTCCACATTCTCACTTCTTTTTAGTCCCTACAAATCAGTACATATGTGAATACCATAACCTGTATCAAGAACCCAGGAATTAGAATGGGGTGGATTAATAGACAATATAGTGTATACACCTGCATGGTTAGGTTTTACTTTCCCATCCTTAACATCTTGCAGGTACTTTGGGCAATTTCGCTTCCAGTGCGACTTTTCATGGCAATAGAAGCATTCAACCTCTTTAGGGTTAGCAGAAGGAGTGACGAAACCTTTCTTGGTTCTACTTGAAAAGGAGCCATCAAGGGACTTTCCCTTGGTACCCTTCGAAGGGCTCTTCCTCTTCTTTCCTTTGCCTTGTCCGATTGCCAAGACAGGGGCCGTGGTAGGAGTAGGAGTGGTAACAACCGATTTACTCTTAAAACCGGTTCCTGTGGTCTTCAAGAGTCCTTGAAGTTTGCTAAGTGTAACTTCCTCCTTGTTCATGTGGTATGTCATATGGAATTGATCATAACACGAAGGTAAGGACTGCAAAATGATGTCAATTGCCAACTCCCCGGGGAAGTTCACATTCAGTTTCAGCAAACAGTCCACATACCTTTGCATTTTCTGCATGTGGCCCGTGATGGGTTCACCATCCTTCATTCGAGTTGTTATCATGGAGGAGATGATTTCATATCGCTCTTGATGAGCACTCTGATGGCAGCGGTCCATCAAATCCTGGTGCATCTTAAAAGGATAGTAGTCCTCATAGGAATTTTGGAGCTCGGATGTCATTGTGGCCAACATGATACATGCCACTTTGGTAGCATCTCTCTCGTGTGTCTGGTATTCAGCGATCTCCTCAGGAGTAGCAGATGACTCAAGTTCCTTAAGCTCCTTGTTGAGGAAATATTCCTTGTCCTCATACTGAGTGACCATCCTGATCTTCCAGGTCCAATCCATAAAGTTGGATCCACCGAAGATGACTCTCCCACAAAGGTTCATGAGAGAGAAGGAGCCGGTAGGGTTTGAGCCAGAAGCAGCATTGTTGGAAGACATCTAAAAAGGAAGAAAGACAAGTTTAAATTAGATATAAAGATAGTCCTTAATAAGACACCCAAATGTAATATTAAGGCTAGGACCCAACACAATATTTTATAATTTAGAAGAGGGATGCCGTAATCCAAGCTATAAAATATTTGAAGGTATGTGAATGACGATCCACCTATTTCCACCATGAAAAACTAAATAAAATTATTAGGTTTTAATTAGTTTTGAAACTCCTAGATTCTTTGAGATTCATTGAACTTTTCAATGGCATGTTTCAATCTCGAGTGTGCCCTTCATGTTTTGTGACTGGGATGCCGAGGATCACAAAACAAGGTGTGAAGTAACCATGCAAATTACTTGGTACCCTTAATGTTTATCACTCAATCGATGTGCGGGTTAACCACACGCGCTCCACCGACCTCTGATAAACCTTAATCCACCCTTTGCCTACCTTGTTAAGTCCATGTTAGTGTGCCGGTTAACCACACACGCTCCACTAACGACTTAATCAAAGTGCAAAGTGTAATTTCATGGGTTAGCACCTTATTCACATTTTCCTAAAGTAACTAAGATTGGGAATTTATAAAAACATTTAGTTACTTTATATTCATCATTAATACTTTTAATGAAGGGAGAATTCTAGTCCTTGTCCTACTCGTTCGGCTAACGACCCTCCACCGATCAAGGAAGCGGTGGGTGAGACTGGACACCCATTAAGTTGCCATTTTATAGGCAGCAACCTTATATCTCTTATAGATCGGCTTCGTGAATGAGGCCTACTAACGGTAAAACGACTTGTTCTTATAAATATATAAAAATTATTAAACTTATAATAATATAAAGTATAAGGGTTGAATTTTAACTTTTAAAATTCTAGGGGTTGGAACTAAAGTTTTTAAGGTTACTTTACATGTTCCAAAACTTGAGGGCAAGTTTTGTAACTTTCAAAACTTTTCATCTTTCATAACTTATGAGTTAATGGTTTATTAAAATGAGAGACTTTTCATTTTATGTAACCTATGTGTTTCATAATGGAACTTAAAAGAGTGACTTTTGGTAATCCACAACTTGAGGACAAATTATGGATTCCATTAAAACACATAATGATCAAGAATTAAACTAACAAGCAAGTTATAAATAATTCCTATGATCTTCTAAACTCATAAGTTCATGAACATGCATATCAACAATTTCAAAAATCATAAATAAACCATATAAAACTTGAAATGTTGATAATAGCCATTGAAAATGGATTAACATGACCATTACACCATTTAAAACAAGTTTTATAAGACCAAAACAGTTTAGGGTAATGTTTCTAGTCCATTTCCAGCAACAAAACTCAAAAAACTGCACTCTGGGCATTCTACTTGTCAAGTGCACGAACCTACTCGACGAGTAGGATGAATTTAGGCATGGACTCGTCGAGTCCCCCCTTGGACTCGACGAGTTCACCCAACAGATTGCATATTTTTCAACTTTTTTCAACAATTTGCATCAAGTATCAAATAAAGAAGCCTAGGCTCTGATACCACTGAAGGGTTTTGAGCATTCTAACACTCCTAAGGTGTACATGCAACCCTAGAAACCTTGGATCTATGTTTTACTAAGATACATGCAAAATAGTTTTTCCAAGGTTCATAACCTATATATAATAGCATGGGGAACTTTTAAACATAAATGCTAGAAGAAGAACATACCTTTGTTGTTTGGATTCCTTGAGAACCTTGTGAGTCTAGCACCTCAGGTGTGATGCCTCAAATGTATCAAACAACACCACAACACTTGGAATAACCTTGAGAGAAGTTCACTAACACCTCAAAATCGGCTAGCCCTCTTTCTTGCTTGTACAAGTGCCGATTTTGCTTGTCTAGGGGTCTTTATATAGTTGTGGCACAAGTAGGGTTACACCATGTAAACCCTAATTGTCATGGCTTTCCATATTCCATGATTCATGGGTTTGTAACCTCCATGGACTATCCATGGAGCACCTTATGGGTTTTAGCCCAATCCATACAAACCATGGATCATTAGCCCACTGGACAAGAATAGATGATTTACACAATCAACCCCATATATTTAATTAGTCTCTTTTCGATCACTTAATTAATTCCAAATTAATTCTTTGATCAATACTAATTAAATAATATTATTATTAACATATTAGAACTTATAATATATTAATAATCTATGAGTTTCCTTTCTCTCATTTAGTCTAAGTGTTGCAATGTCATGCAACCCAAATGGACCATGCTAACCGGGTCAAGTACATTCCAGGAACAGTTATGAACTTAGACACCTAATCCAACAATCACACTATGTTTTCCGCACATGAGATCCTTGGGATTACACTCTGATATTGATTTACATTAATATGTTTGATTACCTACACTTTGGTTTTGACATGGGATGTTAATATGGTTGTTTCTATAACTAATTGGTTTTATAATAACTTAATTAAAAATGAAATTTTTGGCCCTTAATTTTGAGATGTTAGAAGTTGGTATCAGAGCTTTGGTTTGAGGGATTCGGGCACACTCCTGGGTGTGTCTGAACTCAAACTCAGGAATTGGTATGAAAATTTTCAAAAGTAAAACCCTTTTATAAAAAGAAGTTTGAAAAGAGAAAATGCTTTGAAAAGAACAAGGTGTGTGATGTGTGCAATCAACCGAGCTCAAGTAAGTTTTCCCCAAGATACCCATATATGTTATGATATGTTATGTTATGTTATGTTATGTTATGATATGATTATGAGAACTGCATGATAGATTAGGGCTAAGGATCTAGGAAAGAATGAAAGATGCCTATTGTATGTGCTTGTAGACTTAAATGCTAGTACTGATCAGTCAGTGATAGGATAGGCTGTTTAGGTTATGCTTGATTGTATGAGACTTTGGATTGCATGTATAGATTCCAAATTAGAGGATATAATGGTTTGATTGGATTATGAGGGCTAGATTTTTCCATTGTCTGAATGCTGCTTGCTTTGTGCTTTGTGGGATTCTTAGTAATGCGAGCTAGCTATTAAGTGAATATGCTAAGTCACATATGGCACAGGTTGGATAATCTCAGAGTGATAGATTTGACCCTATTCCACATCTCTTGTCTCAGTCCAACCGTTCTAAGGATGGGTCTATTACTCGAGGGATTATCTGATCTCTGTTGCATGTGGCTATATTCATGAGGTAGCTAGTTGACATTACTGGGAATCTTTTAGTGGCTGAGGACTGGGTGGGTACGGGAACCTAGGAAAGCCTAGGATATGTTTAGTGGGTTAGTAGTGAGGCTTAGTGAGACTTGGGTGTACCAGTTTAAGGAAGTGACTTGGAGGATTCGGGAGGATTGATGAGGAATGTATGGATAGGTGTGGAAGGTAGTATTGAGCCCGTACTACTAAAAGCACAGGATCCATACTCGAATCGGTGAGAGTCTTGGAGAATCTGAGAAGCTTTAGGGAGAAGTTTGTGACCCGGTTTGGGGGCAGAGGATGTTCCAGTTGTTGCATCTTAGCCATGGGAAAGTGAGTTAGTGAGCGTGACAGGGTGTCAGACCTTGAAGGGCATGATTTCCAAGAGGTTACAGATGTGAGATCGATTTGGAGCACTTTGAGAAGAGAGGTTTGTGCTAGGTGAGTATAGTATAGGGTCCCGAGAAGAGACCCATGACTTCTGATCATCGAATGAAAGGCCAGCAGGGCCTGAGTCAGTGCAGCACGTACGAGAAAGTGCACAAGGGAGTTTGCCACTCCAAGGGTTTAGGCTGCTGTAGGTGTGGCAGGGTTGATTATGTCAGCTGAAGGTGATCAGTATTCCTCCAGATTTTGCGGGTATGTCATCTTTTACCGCCACTAGATGGATGTTGAGGATACGTATCATGTTGGAGTTATGAGTGAGTTCAGATAAGTTAGATCTCGGGTTAGTTTTCTGCTAGTGTTGGGTTATCAAGGATCATATAAGCCAACATGCATGCCGCAAGTCCTTGATGAACCCACAGAGGGATGCATCTTGTGGAGTGGGTTCCGCGTGTACCGTTATCATTCCGAATCATTGTCAAGATCTATGTAGGAGTAGTGTTCAGAGGACATCAAGTCAGGGTTAAATTGATAGTTCTCCAGTGAAGCCAGCGTTCAGTGGCTCTATCATGGTTCAAGTATGGTCGACAATTGTCTAGGGATGAACTTTGGAGTTAAAGGCACTACCATTGCTAGGACAGGACGGGTAGAATGAAGAGGGTAGTGTCAGTTACGGGTGTTAGGTGCATAAGTGGTTGGCCATTGGATGTTCAAGAGAATTGTATTTTCACATGGGTTGTGTTCGGTTAGAGTTCATTGGTGTCACGAGATTGGAAGTGGGAACGAGGATCGTCAGCCAAAGTGAAGGTTAAAGCCTCTAGTTGTCGACGTGGGAGGAGGATTGAGGTGTCAAACTGGACCAGATTTCAAGAGTACTCATCAAGACTTCTGAGGATGGCGATCTCAAGGTTTAGCCGGTGGATAATCGCTAGCATTGGTAAGCATAGGTTGTCATCAGTGGGATACTAGAAAGCGAGAAGGAAAGGGAATCCTTCAATTCTTGCGTGCCGTGAAGACTTAGTCGAATCTAAGTGCGGGAGAGACTTTTTGTAAAGTTCTCCAAATGCGAATTCTAGTTGCACAAGGTGGAATCTCTTGGGCTCCTTGTCAACCAGAAGGGTATTATGGTCAATCCGACCAAGATAGAGGTTGTGATGCAGTGGGATATTCCGAGGTCTCCAACTAAGATTCGGAGTTTCCTGGGTCTAGCAGGTTATTACCGGAGATTTATACGGGACTTCTCCGAGATTGCGGTTCCTTTGACCCGACTGAACAAGAAATCGGTGGCCTTTCGCTGGGGGCCTGAGCAGCAGGTAGCCTTCGAGACTCTCAGACAGCGGTTGTGTGAGGCACCGATTCTCACCCTGCCAGAGGGTGTAGATAATTTCTTGGTTTACTGTGACGCTTTGATCACGAACATGGGTGCGGTATTGATACAGTGGGGTCATGTGATAGCAGGTTTTGGGAACCAGGTTAGAGTTCCGGTTAGGACTCAAGTTCAGTGGTGTGTTACGTCGAGTGCGTGTTCCACCCGGGTTGGGAAGCGTTGTAAGACTAGGGGGTAGTCGTAGCATTCACTAGCAGTCAGATAGTATGGAGAGTGTTGTAAGACTACAGGGGTAGCCATAGCATTCACTAGTGGTCAGTTAGTATGGAAAGTGTTGTAAGACTACGGGGGCAGCCGTAGAATTCACTAGTGATCAGTTAGCATGGGAAGTGTTGTAAGACTGCGGGGGTAGCCGTAGCATTCACTAGTGGTCAGTTAGCATGGGAAGTGTTGTAAGACCGCGAGGGTAGCCGTAGCATTCACTAGTGGTCAGTTAGCATCGGAAGTGTTGTAAGACTATGGGGGTAGCCGTAACATTCACTAGCGGTCAGATGGAGATAAAGTGTCGTGAGACTGCGGGTGTAGCTGTAGCATTCACTAGGTTGGTAGATGGCATGAGCGTGTTGTTGGAACGCGAAAGGAACAGTAGCACCCAACAGTTTGGGTGTACCAACGAGGATATGGAAATCCACGAATTGGATTTCAGAATTACCAACGGATTAGATCTGGTTGAGCCAGTGATAAGACTGTAGGAGCGCCACTATAGTTATGCGATCAGGGAAGCAATTGACTGTATAAGATTTCTTGTGATATAAGGCTACCATTTGTCAGGTAGCAATCACCTAAAGCCTTGGATTCGGTAACGTCAAGATTCGACGCATGGACCCAATCGGTTGGACCAGGAGGTTGCCAGAGCCACAGTGGCATGATAACTAGTGGCAACTAGTTCCAGAGGAGGATTTCACTCGGAAGTTGCATGGAGCGACTGTATTTTTTGGCCCCGTAACCGGGATGGAACCCGGTAATTTAGAAGACTGACGGATGAATTGAGACCAGGAAGGTATCGATAGATTTTGGGAAGCAGCTATGTAGCAGCATACTGCTTCAGGAAGATCGATGTTCGGACAATTCAACGTTTGGGCAGTGTTAGTATTTTTGCTTTAGGTTGCAAGTTCGGACGGAATAACAGAATGCTTGGGTTATGCTATACGACCTGCAGTGATAATTAGGTCTATGAACCTATTTTGAAGTGGGAACCTCGAGTTATCAGAAGTTGAGCAGTCAGTTTAGGGATAGACGGACTGGAATCAACGATAATGATTTTGTATGAGTGGTCTGTCAGGGAATCATGCCATCTCGAAATTTCACATTTCAGATTAAGTAAATGTGATCATGTTGCCAGGAATTCGTTTACCTTTGGGTATTAGGGCTTTACGAAGATTAGGCACGGCTACCATGGGAAGCCTAGGGTGTCCTCAGAATGGTGACCATGTTACTAGAGTGGTTGGGTGTGTAAGGATGGTAAGGAATGATTTTTAGGACAAAATCTAATTTAAGTGGGGAGAGTTGTAACACCCTGTTAATTTATTAAATAAATAAATAAGTTAACGAATGACTAGTAGCCCTAAAATTTATAATTATATAACAAGGTGTCGGCCTCAAGGAGTTAACTTTCATAATTTTAGAAGGCGGGCATTAAAGTGTAAAATCCGAACTTAATTTGTAAGTAATATGGAAGACAGGGGTTGCTTGGTAACAATTAGGACTCAATATGAAAGGAATTATGGGACCAAGGGATAAAATGTAAGTTTCGGATTATTATTGTAAAGATTTATGGAATTGGGGGCTAAAAAGGTAAATATTGGATTAGTTTTGCAAAGATTCTCAAGGTGGAGGGCTGTTAGATAAATATTGTACTTAAATTGTAAGGGATTATGATGCTGGGGGTTTAAATGGTAAATATTGACCTTATTTTGAAAAAAAATGTCATGAGGAGGGGCTGCTTATGTCATTATGGCTTGATGTTTGTTGTACCGGTGTATATAACCCTAACACCCGGCCACTAAACCCTAAACCGAAGGAAACTTATCCAATTGCCATGAGAGATCCCCAGCCGCCTGCCTTCCTCCTCGCCATCACTGAAGCCAAGTCGCCGGAGTCCAACCCCTATACGTCGGAGGTTGCTGTTAAGGACCCCCGGGAGACCAACCGACGTGTGATGCTGTCGCCGCCATCACCATAGAAGCTCTCCTCAGCTGCCGATGGCATCACCAAGTTCGACAGCTCTCGTCTCCGCTTGCTGCCTCAACGACGAACGCCGCCATTTTGCCACCTGTTGCCACCGCTACCCGCCTACTTGGAAGTTGAAGTTGTCGCCGGTTGTCGCGACTGCTAGGGTTACTTTCCGATCCACCCATTTCTCCACCATCTTTCCGTTATTGCGTCGCCACTGCTGCCCAAAAGTGGAGCTTTTCCTGATGACGTTGTGGTTGCCGCTAGTGTCACCGCTACCCGCCACTTCGTGCAATTGTCGCCACCAACCGCCACCAGGAGGGTGGCTGGATCTGTTTGCAAGCAGAAACATGTGTGTGGGTGTTTTTTTTATTATTAGTGTGTGTTATGTGGTTTAGTTTGGCCGGAAAATCAAGGAGAGGCCACCACCACCGTGAGGTGGTGGCTGCCGCTACGTGCCACCGCCGACCACCGCAAGGATGGTTGCGTGTGTGTGTTTATTTTAGTGTAGTTTGTGTGTGTGTGTTTGTTTATTTTGGTATTTTCATTGTAAATTGTAAAAATGGAATAATGGAAAGAAATTGAAAAACCACCACCTTAGGGTGGTGGCTGCCGCCACCGGCCGCCGTGTCGGGTGGCGGTGTGCTTGCCTCGTTGAGTTTGATTTTGTTGGGGTGATTGAAACCCTGATGGACCTTGTTAGCCCTAATGGGCCCAATGAAGCCTAATGGGCTTGGTGAAAACCCAAATGGGTCTAATGGACCCTAATTGACATAAGGAAAACCCTAATAGGCTTAAGGACCTAGCTATTGGTCCTATTGGGAAAATATGGATTGGAAACCCTAATTAAGCTTTGGAAAACCGTAAAGCCATAAAACCCTAATTTGGGGTTTATTGGGACCGCATCAGAATTATTTAATGAATATAATATATTAATTAATAATCATTTGCAATCAACCTAAGTCAACATTGAACTTAATGGATTAAGTCCTACTTAACCCTAATCAAAATTTTATGTGAAACCCTAATTTCACTTGGGCCTTGAGTTGGGCATTTCCATTGGGCCTTGGTGATAGGATTATTACTGGGCCATCCAAGAATAATCATAGGGACTAGAATATGTTGTTGGGCTTTAGGGTAAGGCCTATATGAGGGTTTGGGCCCAATTTGGAAAATTGGGCCATGGATGGACCATAGTTTGGGCCTTAATGACTATATGATGTTAGGCCTTAGAATTGGACCATGAAAAGGCTTGGGCCTAATTTGGAAAATTAGGCCAACCGCCACCAGGACGGTGGCTGGATCCGTTTGCAAGCAGAAACATGTATGTGCGTGTTTTTTTGTTATTAGTGTGTGTTATGTGGTTTGGTTTGGCCGGAAAATCAAGGAGATGCCACCACCACCACCGTGAGGTGGTGGCTGCCGCCAACCATCGCAAGGGTGGTTGTGTGTGTGTGTTTATTTTAGTGTAGTGTGTGTGTGTTTGTTTATTTTAGTATTTTCATTGTAAATTTTAAAAATAGAATAATGGAAAGAAATTGAAAACCACCACCTTAGGGTGGTGGCTACCGTGTTGGGTGGCGGTGTGTTTGCCACGTTGAGTTTGATTCATTTAGGGTGCTTGAAACCCTAATGGGCCTTGTAAGCCGTAATGGGCCCAATGAAGCCTAATGGGCTTGGCGAAAACCCTAATGGGTCTAATGGACCCTAATTGACCTAAGGAAAACCCTAATGGGCTTAAGGACCTAGCTATTGGGCATATTGGGCTAATATGGGTGTGAAACCCTAATTAGGGTTTGGAAAAACCTAAAGCCATAAAACCCTAATTTGTGGTTTATCGGGACTACATCAGAATTATTTAATGAATGTAATATATTAATTAATAATCATTTTCAATCAACCTAAGGCAACATTGGACTTAATGGATTAAGTCCTTAATGGGTTAAGTAGGAAAACTTAACCCTAATCAACATTTTATGTGAAACCCTAATTTCACTTGGGCCTTGAGTCGGGCCTTTCCATAAGACCTTGGTGATGGGATTATTAATGGGCCATCCAAGAATAATCATAGGGACTAGAATATGTTGGTGGGCTTTAAGGTAAGGCCCTCATGAGGGTTTGGGCCCAATTTAGAAAATTGGGCCATGGATGGGCCATACTTTGGGCCTTAATGACTATATGATGCTGGGCCTTAGAATAGGACCATGAAAAGGCTTAGGCCTAATTTGGAAAATCGGTCCATATGTTGGGCTTTAATCCCTAAGTTGACTTTGGGACTATGGATTGGGCCTTGGCCTTGAATAAGCCAACCTTGGGGTAATGTAGTAACTACCCAAGTATGTATTTATGGTTATGTGTTGGGACCCAATTATTAATTGGGTGATGTTTTGATATTAACAGATCGGAATTCTGTCATCTAGCAGTTGGGGTTGTGTCTTCGGGACTTCAGCAGTGTGAGGTGAGTTACCTTCCAATAGAAGTGTGTCTAAGGCCATAATGCTGGCCCACTAGTAGGAGTTGTTTGGTAGATGATTTTCTTTGTTATAATTATCTGGTATGCCATTATTTGTTATGTTTGTGGGCTAGGATGCTCTGTGATACATGTTAGTAGTAGTAGGGGTGAAATAGTCCCTAGATACCAATTGAAAGATACTGAAGGGGTCGTCAGAACCCATTCATGTCTAGCATTATGTATGTTATGTTATTATGTGGCAGTGGTAGGGGTGAAATAGTCCCCGATTACCGGCTGAAAGATACCGAAGGGGAGGTTAGCTCCCGGTTACCGGTTGAAAGATACCGAAGGGGAGGTTAGCTCTCGGTTACCGGTTGAAAGATACCGAAGGGGAGGTCTGCTCTCGGTTACCGGTTGGAAGATACCGAAGGGGTAGGTCGGGCACCCATATATGCCTGACAATATGTTTATGTATGTTATTCTATGTTATTATGTGGTAATGATAAGGGTGAAACAGTCCCCGGATATCAGTTGAAAGATACCGAAGGGGTAGGCCAGTACCCGGATATGCTTGGCAATACGTGATTTGAATGTTATGTGGTATGATGGGGGAACTCACTAAGCTTCGTGCTTATGGTTTATAGTTTTGGTTTCAGGTACTTTGTTTCAAAGGAAAGGATCCGGCTTGGTCGCAGTGCATCACACTATGTTTTCCGCACATGAGATCCTTGGGATTACACTCTGATATTGATTTACATTAGTATGTTCGATTACCTACACTTTGGTTTTGACATGGGATGTTAATATGGTTGTTTCTATAATTAATTGGTTTTATAATAACTTACTTAAAAATGAAATTTTTGGCCCTTAATTTTGGGATGTTACATGGTGGCCCTGCATGAAGCGGGATGTAGCATGGTACGTCGAGAGATGCCTAACTAGCAGGAAGGTCAAGGTCGAGCACCAGAGGCCTCATGACAAGACGCCTCCATTGGATATCCCTATGTATAAATGGGAAGATATTACCAAGGATTTCATCACAAAGCTTCCTAGGACCGCACAGGGTGTGGATTCGATTTGGGTCATCGTGGATCGATTGACCAAGAGCGCTCATTTCATCTCGATCCATGAGAGTATCTCGGCCGAGAAGTTGGCCGATATCTACATCCGAGAGATGGTAGTTCGACACAGAGTGCCAATCTCCGTGATTTTCAAACAGAGATGTACGGTTCACTTCTAGATTTTGGAAGAAGTTTCACGACGAGTTGGGTACAGGTCTGCACTTTAGCACCGCTTTTCACCCGCCGACGGATGGTCAGAGCGAGCGGACCATCCAAACCTTGGAGGATATGCTACGGGCGTGTGTCTTGGATTTCGGTGGTAGCTGGGATACCTATCCCCCATTGGTTGAGTTCTCTTACAACAACAACTACCACGCAAGTATCGATTGTCCTCCCTTTGAGATGTTGTATGGGAGGAAATGCAGGACCCCGATATGTTGGGGTGAGGTTAGGAAGAGAGTCATGGGAAGTACCGAAGTGGTACTTAATACGGCGGAGAGGATCCAGCAGGTCAGGAGCAGGCTTTAGACTGCCCAGAGTCGACAGAAAAGTTATGCTGACAAGCACCGTTCGGACCTGGAATTCCAGGTCGGGGATATGGTTCTCCTGAAGGTGTCACCTTGGGAAGGTGTCATCCGGTTCAAGAAGCAGGGCAAGTTGGGCCCCAGGTATATTGGGCCTTTTAGAATAGCAGCCCGGGTGGGCAAGGTGGCGTATAGGCTGGATCTGCCAGCCGAGCTTAGCCACATTCATAGTACTTTCCACGTCTCTCAGTCGTGGAAGCGTCTGGTAGACGATTCTGCGGTGGTGCCTCTCGAGGATATTCAGATGGATGACAGCCTGAACTACATCGAGCGACCGATAACCATTCTAGATAGGAAGACGAAGGCATTGAGGAACAAGGAGGTAAAGCTGGTGAAGGTGCAGTGGCAGCACCGTAAGTGTTCGGAATGGACATGGGAGCCAAAGGATGAGATGAGGGAGCACTAACCTGAGTTATTTTCAGCCGCAGCAACGGACTTCGAGGACGAAATCTAATTCAAGTGGGGGAGAATTGTAACATTCGGGATTTTCAGGTATCAATATTATTTATTTTATTGAATAATGGGTTGTTTTTGGTTTGGGCTAGGATTGTTG
Organism: Lactuca sativa; assembly: GCF_002870075.4. Lineage (NCBI taxonomy): Eukaryota > Viridiplantae > Streptophyta > Magnoliopsida > Asterales > Asteraceae > Lactuca > Lactuca sativa. Next base: position 300,665,921 of record NC_056627.2, on the reverse strand, counting down.
GGCTTTAAAATTTTGGCTGAGAAAGGCATTAGGCGGGGCATACCATGCTAGGTACGCGCATCATACTCAAGAGGATTGGGCGGGGAGGCCATGCACGTACGCCTAGCGTACCAAAGGGTACGCGCAGCGTACGCGCGTAGAGTCTAAAACCCTAACTTTTAGGGTTGATGCCTATATAAAGGACCTTATGCCTTTGGTCCAGCCTCCCTCTCACCTCTAGGCAGCCACCACGAAAACCCTAACCCATATTTGTGTGTCCTTGTGATTTGGAAGCCATTTGAGAGTATTTTGGTGTAGTTTTGGTGCCTTGGAAAAGAAATGAGCTTGAAGAAGGAGCATGGATTCACAAAGAGCTTCTAGATCCACGAGATTAGCATCATTACTGACTCTTTTGAGATATCAAGTTCCAAACTTGACCATTGCATGCTTAGATTTGTTTATAGGAGTGTTTAAGGTCACTTTTGGACTCCATTCTTGAGGCTTCTTGCATCTTAATGATTTCAGACCATAAGAGTTATCCTTTTGGGCTCTTAGAGGCACTAACAGTCATGAAAATCGGACCTTGATGGTTAACCCACAACCATGCAATTGTTTGATGGTCATAAAGCTTGCTAAAAGGACCAAAATTATGTTTTGACCCCAACCATGCATGCTAGCACATCAAGTTTGTGACATTATGGATTAGGAGGTCTTAAAGGACCAAGATCTACATTTTGGACGTAAAGACTTAATGAATTAAGTCACAAATGAAGTCCCAAGAAAGCTGGCTAATACACTAAGCGTATACCCTGGTACGCTACGCGTATTGGGTCAACTCCCCGTTTTGGTCAAGGCCAGCGTACACTAGGCGTACGTGCCAGGTACGCCACACGTACGAATGCAGAGTGGCTATATTGGGCCTTTTGGGCCTTAGGGGACTGGGCCTAGACTATTGGGACCTATGGCCCACTGTGGAGTATAGTTCTGGGCCTGGGAATTTGGAATTAGAAGTATTGGGCCTTTTAGGCCATTCAAGATTATTTCATTTTGGGCTAAGGACTTATTAGAATTGTGAAAAAGCCCATTTGAAGGGTTGGGCCCAATTTAGAAAATTGATCCATTAGTGGGCCCTTAGGAGCCTTTGATGGGCCATGGGTGCATTAGATTTAATAAGTTAGCATTGGGCCTTATGAATGGTGCAATTTAGGCCAAGGGGGTAAGATGGTCATTTTACCCTAAGTAGTGTTATAGATTCTGATTGAGTGTCATTATGATTATGATAGTCGGGAGTCATCGGAGCAAATGTTTGACATCACTTTCTGTGAGATTCGACACTCAGCTTTACGAGGTGAGTTACCTTCCAGTAGAGGTGGGTCTAAGGCACCAATACCGGCCCACCAGCAGGTGATTATATCTGAGATGATTGTCTTTGTGATAATTCTCTGGTTTGCCACGATCTAATATGCTTTATGTGCTAGGATGATCTGTTATATGTGTTAGTAGTAGTAGGGGTGAAATATTCCTCGGATACCGGTTGAAAGATACTAAAGGGGTAGTGAGTACCCATGCATGCCTAACAGTATATATTTATGTTATGTTATTATGTGGTAGTGGTAGGGGGAATAGTCCCCAGTAGTCGGTTGAGATAAACCGACGGATAATTCAAGCACCCCAGAATGGCTTGATATGGGTAAGTCAAGCACCCCAGAATGGCTTGACCTAAGTAAGTCAAGCACCCTAGAATGGCTTGACATGGGTAGGTCAGGAACCCCAGAATTGACTGGCGGTATGTTTGTTATACGGTATGTTGTATGATGAGGGAACTCACTAAGTTTCGTGCTTACAGTTTTTAGTTTTGTTTTCAGGTACCTCTTCATTGAAGGGTAAGGAGCTGGCACAGTAGTAGCGCATCACACACACATATGATTTCCACATTTTGGGATCCATGGGATTGTACTTTGACCTTATTATTATTCCACAACATGTTTTATGACATTTGACTTATGAGATTATGGGTTGATATGATATTAATGATCTTTTTCAGTAATCAACTTTATAAGCTACTTAATTAAAAATGCAATTTTTGGTCATGAAAATTGGGATGTTACACACACATAACTTTAAAGTATTTAGAATACTTGTATCTATTTGTAAGTTGAAAGTAAATATGCACTCACTTGTTAAAAGTGGATGACTGGTGATTTGGGTAGCACTTCCCCTAACACCTCTCTTTTCCTTTAGAATGACCTAAATATAAGTATCACTAAGACTTAGTATTAAATCTGCGATAGGTAGTCTAGTTTCCCCAGCACTCCCAATGAATATTGATCTATAGCTGATAAAGATTAACCAGGTAAGATCAAATCGGAGGTAGGGTCTGTTTGGTATACAGAGTATACTATTTGGAAATATCACTTTAAACACCTCACTAAATCTAGCCTAGACATCATTCTCGTAAGTAGATCAATCAATATTATGACTGGAATCACTGATAAATCTTATTTATAGATTCACAATAATGACTATGAATATAAATATAAGTTACATTTGAAGCATAGTAAGTTCAACTTAAATTACAAAAATTTCTAGCAAAATCGGAGAAAGTGGCGGGGAGAACTCCGATCCAAAAACTTCTAATTGCCAGGCTATCTGATGCCCTGAGCCTCACTTAATATATTCCAAAACTTAGAAGAAAACCTCTAAATTTCAGCTTTTATGACAATAGAAAACTCAGAGAGACGGAGGGTTGATTGGTGTGAGCCAATGAGCTGAATTTGCGCTCAATATATAGACTTTTTGATAGGCGCATTGCACATATTTAAGTGGAGTGTCATTCCTTCTTGCTATGCTACTCCTCCAAGTTTGTGACACATGTTGAAAAGGTGGTGGTTCGTGTCACCCCTTCTAGAAGCAGTGTGCGACGCGCACTGCGTGTGTATGAATTTTTCAATTTTTCTAAAAATCGTATCTTTCTCATACGATTTCCATTTTCGATGTTATTTATATTCACTTGTAGCTATCGACGAGTACTACAACTTTTATTTAGAACGCGTCGGCTAATTCTCACTTTATTTATAAAGTCACATTTCATAAGGGTTAGACCGTTAAACTCCGTATAAAAATCATAACTTTCAAACGAAATTTGTTCTCAAATGTCTTTATATTGACGAAATCATATTTATGATATCTTCAACTCCCGTTTAGATTGGTTTGACTAATAATCAACCGATTTTAATTTAGATTTATGTGTCCCGCACTATTGTACCAAACTTTGAAAAATCATAACTTCCTCATACAAAGTCAGATTTGGACATTCTATACATGTACACTCTTGATTTTAGGATTATTACGACTTTTGTTTAGATTACTTTGGCTAATGAGCAACCTATCTCTGTTTCATATTTTACGACACACTTTTTCTGTCTTGGGTTGGACACAAAACTTCGAACAATCATAACTTCTTCATACGAAGTCAGATTTGAGCGTTCTATATACTCACGGAATCATCATCACGACTATTATAACTCTCATCAATATAATTTATCCAAAATAACCTTCTATTAAAAACATCAATTTATCGCTCATAATGATGGGTTTTGAGCAAAACATCAATCCTATGGTGTACATGCAAACCCTAATAGCTTTTGGATCTGGTTTGTCTAATGAACATGCAATTGAATATCCAAAGCTATAAACCCTAGATATATCAAATAACAACTAAAATAAGGGTTTAGTAATAACCTTTGATTGTTATATTGCAATAACAATCAATTCCTTGCTTTGATTGGCTTCAGAAAGCTTAGTGCCTCAAGTGTTGCACCTCTAATGGAGTCACAAACAACACTAAGCAACTAGATGAAGAAGGAGAAAAGAGTAGGCACCCAAAACCGTCTAGAAACCCTAAGGATTCAGTTACACATGTTTTGGGGGCCTAAGGGGTCCTTTATATACTTGTGTGGGCTGCTAGGGTTTCAGTCAAAACCCTAATGGGCAGCTTAAACTCTAAGCAGCCCATGGAACCTTCTGGATAAGGCCATGGACGAAAATATGATGGGCTCCCATCATAATTTAGTTCACCCCTTGTTCCTTTAGCATTCCTTAGCCCAATAACTCAATTATCCAATAATTGCAGTCTAGTCCCCTATATTTAATTAATCTCTTTTAGCCACAAAATTAATTATCAATTAATTCTTGACTAATATTAATTAAACAATATGATTTCTCTTTTAATATATTATTCTTATAATATATTAATAAATCATAATTAAACCTTTCTCTCCTTAACTAATCCTACATATTGCTATGGTGAAGGCAACCCAAAAGGACCATGCTCATAATCGGGTCAAGTACATACCAAAATAGTTATGGACTTAGACACTAATCCAACACATAAATCATATGACAAATAATTATTACTTACTATACCTTAAATGTCCATCCCGAATTTGTGGGCATTACAATTACCTCTCCCTTAGGATGATTACATCCCATAATCATCAGCAAAACAGGATTGCATAATGATCCCACAAGTAAGGATTGTTTTGTTATGACTAAATAATCTTTTTATCAATAAGGGTTTAAAGGGCACAATTTAAGAACTTAACTATTTCGTATTCCTTTTTACAACGACCATAACTCCTATGCCTTTCTTAATGAGTCTCAAGATCTTGGAATTCTTAGTTATCGGTGATGCACAAACTTGCACCGACTTTTCATGTTATGTTGGACCTTCAGTCCTAACTTTTGAGATACAAACTCGGCCGTCATCGTAGATTCCTGCTCCTTCTCAAACAGACTCAATCCATGATAAGTTCTTTGCTTTGGCTACCGTAACATATCTAATGGTCACACCCAATAACCTTCCATCGCATAATGTAATGGCTAGACTTGGGTCTCAATGAGTTAAACTCTAGCACGAAAGGTACCTTCCTTCATGTTCTAATGTGGTACAACCACATCATAGAAGGTAGCATTTCTAGCTATTGGTTACTCAGCCTTAACGACGGTCGCAATACTTCTGACGATCACTTCGATTATCTTTTCCTTAAATCCTTTGGCTAAATTCGGATACTACATAGAACATGGTTTTTCTGAACTGAGTAACTTACTTAACAACTTTATATTAATTCGACCATGTTCGTTATGACCACTAGGGTCGGAATAACATTCTTTTTCATAGTCATTATCGAAATGATGGTAACAACCGACACAAACAAAACAAAGTCAAATACTAGTGCCTTATTAACCTTGTGACTTTTCCTTATCCAAGTGTAAGTCTTGTGCATCGGGTAGTAGAGGCCTCTACTACCTTTTACACTGACTCATACTCGTCCCAAGAATTGCCTAGCAGTCCCTAAGTTACTACTCCTAAAATCATAAAACAGTTTAACACCTCGAATAATATAACATAATTAGAGGTTATATAACGTCTAAAAATGATTACAATAATATTCAAAGTTCACTTTACTCTATGCGTCTTACATCAGGCTAAACAATACTATCTATATGGGATGACCACTTCATGTCTTAAACTCCGGATAAGCAGCTCCCTACTCTTGATTTCCTGGAGCGACATTTGCTTCCTCTTCTGCCAACTCAAGGATCATCTAGAATGCTCAGGCTTTTGGATTTAGCTGCGTGTATGTCTTTTCAACTCCTTTCTTCTATAGTCAGTCCATCATGTTGTGCTCTTCTTCTCTACACTCAAAACATACCCTCTTAGTGTACCTATGTTCATCAGAATAATGAACAAGCCTTCCATACTTGTAGCATGCCATTTCTTCTTTGCATTGCCCAAAATGCTTCTTTATGCATTTTTACACACCACTTCACCTCGTTGTTACTCCCAAGATTATTTTTGTTGGGCTCATATTTTGAGATTCTAATCTTCTTATTGGATTTTGAGAGTTCCTCATTATTCCTCTTTTCTCCAAGTTCAACTTTGTCAAGGGTTCTTCCCTTGATCATGTCTTTAACAGATTTGGCAACTCAAGTGGGGAAAAATGATTCTGATAATCTTGAATAATAACAGGTTGAGAACCATCGAGAGCGGGGAACCGATCTTAAAAGTGATTTAGGAATTCAACTTTGACTCTACCTGAGAATCCACTATGGTAATAAGGATTACGCGGACAAGGTTTTAAAACTCAAACCTTGAGTTAAATAACGGAAATGCTTGCTAATAATAAAAACTTCATTCAATTCTAGAAAAACCAATCAAGCCTCTAAGAAGATAACTCAACAAAGTGCTCAAGATAAATAAAGTAAAGTGTCACACCCCAAAACCGAGAACGACGGAAGCGTTCTGGGGCGGAGGACGTCATGTATAATATCACAACAATGTAAAGTAGTAAACAAGCAACAACATCATCCATTGCATTAATAATATAATTATTATACAAATGTGTTCTGTCAAATTTTGATAAACACTAAAGCATAAATAAATCAAAATGAAAGATAAGTCTTGAACAAGCTCCATCTTCCTTTCTCCTTGCATCGGTACCTGTCTATGATGACCTGAGGATACAAGTAATTTTGAAAGCGAGTATCAGCTTTGAAGCTGGTGAGATCATAAGTCTTTTAGTGTCTTAATTTGTAAGTAAGTATTTGTATGTATAAATCTGTATGTAAGAATTTGTATGTATGAATTGTAAGTATTGAAAGTGTATATGAACTATAAGTATGAAAATGTATATGAACTGTAAGTATGAAAATGTTTGTAAAACAACTGTAAATGTTTGAAAAACCCTAGAAATCCCTATAATTCCTACTAGTATAAGAAGGTGTCTTCTACCAAGACCTAACTGTTCTGAATGTAGCCTTCTACCAAGGCATCTAGTGTCTGGATGTGTGTCCCTTTTAAGAGTATGTATTTTCCCAAGTATAACTATCATTAACAAAAATATAGTTTCTACATTACCGTGCGTCGTGTGAATGTTCACGAAGTGAATGAAATGGGAAAATGAAATAATACTATGGTGTAGTGCTATAAGAACTACTACCGTACTAACTACCTTAAACCGGATTTATATTAAGGCATTATGTGATAAATTGCACCATACTATCGACTAGTAACAACGACATAATGAATGGTCGTAATAACGGAATGACGTTTGGCACCCGCAGACCTACAGGTCCGGCTGTAGCTAGCAACAAGGTGTAGGATTGTCAATCCAGTATAGATCTATACACAAACTCATACTATAGACTGGTTACAACGACAACATATAGTCGAAAATAAGGTATGATGTTTGGCACCCGCAGACTTGCAGGTCCCGCTGTAGCTAGCAGCAAGGTGTAGGATAGTCAATCCATTATAGATCTATACGCAAACTCACGCTCTCCCTTCAAGAGACTCTGGCTACAACCCGGGTCATGACAATTAAGGCATGATCCCATACAGTGGATCACAATTTTATTAACGTATTCGTGTAAGTGTAATGTAATGAACTGTTCTAGCTGTAATGTACGTGATCTCTACCTAGCAAGTATAGTATTGTAATCATTCTAGTATAGTTGTATATGTTCTATTCCTAGTATCGTAGTATATGTAATGTACTGTAATGTTCTAGAAAGTATTGACTCATGAATGAACTGACTCATTGTATGATATCGCGTTCTAGTAATTGTTCTAGTATCTTCCTAAACTACCCATATGGTAGTTTACTAGTAATCTAACTGGTACGTATGAACATGGATGTATACCCTTGCTACCCAAGGGCATGGGATGAACTGGAAGGACCTTTTATGACTATATATGTACACATGATATATAACTAATATTTAAACGACCTTCGAACGAGTACCCGATATCCCACTAGACCACATCTCAAGCGCGAAAAGGAAATAGGGTGGATAGCCTTCCTATGTCTTTTAAACATTTCTTATATAACTATACATATAGAGGCATGCAATTTATAATATAAAAGCATAAATAAGTTTTGTAAAACATTTGAAACATAATTATTATTTTAAGAAAAGATCGACTTGATGTCAACCTATAAAACAATTTGAAGGCATGGGTTTGATAAAACGGTTTAGTATAAAGAAACATTTGTTTGAAACACAATTGTAAATAAGTTTGAAATGTGATATACAGAGTAAAATATACAGTGTAATAAGGAGTTTAAAACATATAAAATGTTTATAAAAATCATTTGAAGGAAACTGTTTGGTAAAACGGCTAATGAGTAGCCAAATCATTTGAATGTTGTATATTAATCACATGTGATTGATGTAATAACTAGCATAATTCTACTTATTAATCACATGTGATTGATATAATAAGTAGCATGATTCTACTTGTACCCCTCCCCCCCACATAAAACATTTAAAAATAGTTTAAAACATTAGTTAAGGGGTATGAACTCACCTGCAGTAAGTGACTGGAGTTGAACGGACTGTTATCGTACGGAAGGATCGGACAAGTGCTTGGTGTCAAGTGAAGACTTAGACACACACAATGATCCTAATTTCATATGAAAGCATATGTATGTAAATAATTAGTGATTAAAACACTAATTATACAAGTATAAACATTTAAACGCGAGGAAAACACTTTTGGTCAGGTGCTAGGAGGCTAATGGGTTGCAACAAAGGAGTGCAATGCCCCTAATGGGAGTTTAAGGTCTAATGACCATATTCTTTGGAGTTTACGGCCCAGGGGAGTAAACTCCTGGCCGTAAACTCTCAACCAAGGCCCTAAATGGAGCTTAGAATTATTACAACTCATGTGGTGAATTGTTTCAAGGCTATAACAAGTGGTTGGGTACCATATAAACTCCTTTGGGGAGTTTACGGCCCAGAGACCATATTCCCTTGGAGTTTACGGCCGTAAACTCCCTTGGGAGGGTTTTTATGGTGTTTTCAAGTCTCAAACATTTCTAGGTAATGATCTATGTTGGGTTCTAGGCATAAGGAAGGAGTTAGGGTGTCATTTGACCCCTTTATAGGTGTTTACGGACCAAGAGTTTATCTTGGCCATAAACTCCTTTTTCCTTGTGATTCCTTATGTTTTCTAGGCTTTAAACACTTTAGGGTACTTGTCTAAAATAAAGTCTAAGCCTTAGGTGCCTTAAAAGCACCATTTGAGCATGTTACAAGGGAGTTTACGGCCTAAGCTACTCTTGGGCCGTGAACTCCTAAACTTGGGTGGTTCTTGGTTGATTTCATGTCCCTAACACACTCCTATACGAGTCCAAGGTAGTTACTAATCACGGGGGACAATCTAGGCTTGGTTTTGGGAGTTTACCGCCCAAGAACACCTTGGGGAGTAAACTCCTAAATCAGATGATTTAGCTATGGAATCTATGTTATGAACAAAATTAAAGCTTTCTATCACTACTAGAAAGAGTTACTCACAATTTGGGATAAAAACCCGAAGATCCGTGAGAGAGAATTTTGACTTTTCTCTAAATGGAATTCAACAAATGAATCAATTTGGTTCAAAATTCTATTTATAGTCCTGAGATATTTCTGGCAGAAAATATTTTTATTCCTGGAACGAATTCTAATGTCCTAGAGTATTGGAATAACAGTGTTGCACAAAACCCTAGTGTATCCAGTCACCTAATATCTCCTTAAGTGTAAAATCCTGAAAACTGCCAAACTTATACTCGAAGTCTGAATTTTCACTGTAACTGCTCTACTTCTATTGGCTTGATATGGTTTGTTCAGAATGGAAATTTCGGGTTGTCACATAAAGTATGAACAATGAATTGTAAATAATAACAAGAAGAATGTTAAAGAGAATGATTGACTGAATAATTCTTGATTGATAGGTGAACCTCTAACTGTTACATAGTCCACTAACACCTTTCATTCTTTTACATCAGAAATACAAAATACTTCGGATATCCTATCAATCTTGGAAATGATCACTTATGAATTACATTGGAATTTGTTGATAACTCGGATTGGAATTTTGGATTATCAAGGGATCACTTGTTTTGCACCATTAATCTCCCCGTAAGTGATCTTGGCAATCATTGAGCATTTACACCTGATCTCCAAAAGAAAAAATATATGAAGTTTGCAACCAATTTCTCACTTCGATCCACCACTTGAGCTGCTTGATCAATGGTTCCATGATTTTCTCGGAAGCATCAGACTTGGCAGTCTTGGGAATGATCTTCTGAAGCACACTGGTGTGAACCAAGTGCTTTTTTCCAGCTCTTAAGAATTCCTTTTTGTCTGAATTCTTCCTCTTGTAGATGTAGCAAAGTTCTGGTTCTGAAACATGACCTTCATTCAATAGATCAATCTCTTCTAAATTAGTATCAACAGACGCAAGGGGCTTCTCGATGGGTAGCATGTAGCTCTACTGTAATATTGCATTACATGGGAAAATGTTCATATACCTACGCATGTATAGTATAATTCTTGAGAAGAAATCCAGAGTCCTTTACTATGACATTGATAACAGATGCATGATAAAGATGGTAATGTAAATGACACACAGAGTTATTGGTACATTTTACTTGGGTCTAGATGAGAACAGAATGCTAAGACATTAGAGAAGAGACGGAGTAAAGAAGAGAAAGAGTATAGGGGAGACAAAATGGAGAAGATACAAAGTTGAAAAGAGATAGAGTAAGATATATATATATATATATATATATATATATATATATATATATATATATATATATATATATATATATATATATATATATATATATATATATAAGGTTAGGTTTATGTGAGACGACCTAATTTTGTGAGACCGTGAGATGCAATCCTAACCATTCATATTGTAGATAAAAAACATTTTTAAAATGCAAAATAATTGAAAATTTTCAAAAAAAAAATTCAAATATTATTTTCATCATTTATATTTTCCAAAAAAAATACCAAAAAAAATAATAAATAAAAAAATAAAAAAAATACATTTCTTTTATATATTCTAGTAGAATATTAGAATATTTTACATATCTGATAAATCTAGTATTTATTCTAACATTCTAAAAATCACATTAGAATATTTACAGTGTAATATTCTATTTAAATATTTCATGTATTTAAAAAAAACAATAATTTTTTAGGTAATTAAAGTGATGAAAATAATAATTAAAAAATGAATTTTTGGATTTTTCCTTTTATTTTGTATTTTAAAATTATTTTTAGATTTGGTCTCACGGTCTCACAAGATTAGCATGGTCTAAAATGAACCTGAACCTATATATATATATATATATATATATATATATATATATATATATATATATATATATATATATATATATATATATATATATATATATATGTTAAAAATAAATTAGTTGTACCATACTACCATCCAAAATGTTGACTACCAAATTTTTTAGTTTGATGGATAACATGTAGCTCTACTGTAACGTTGTATTGGAAAATGTTAATATTAATTACTCACATATAGTACAATTCATGAGAAGAAATCTAGAGTCCTTTACTATGACATTGATAATAGTTGTATAAGGAAGATGATGATATAAATGACACACAAAGAGTTATCGATACGTTTTATTAAGAAAAATGTATCTGCGAATGTACGAGACAATTAGCGGAATGTGTGGACATTGTTTTAATTCCTGAGAAAATGTGGTCTTAGTGACACACAACTACTTATTATAGGTACTTTAGTAAATAATTCTAAACAGGTTATAATTATTTAATCACTTAAGAAATATTTAAGGGAAATCTACGAAAAAGTCCTAATATTTTAGGCCAGTTTACGATTTAGTCCTAAATTTAAATTTTGTTTACAAAAAAAGACAGATTACCGGCTAAAACTTTGGATTAACCATTCGTGGCCGGTTTCACAGATTTAGCCAGTATCTCGTCTTTTTTCGTTGATTAATCCAAGTTTTGGGGCTTTTTCATTAATTAATCAAAATTTTAGGGCTTTTTCATTATTTATTACCAATAAACCAAAATATTTGGACTTTTCTGAAGATTACATTTAAACTAATATATATTATATGATCTAATTTAATATGTACTATTCCATGTCTTCTTTCTTATGCTCTTCTAGGCTGACCGTGTGTTTTTATCGGTGTCGTCAAACCCAACAACAAAAATCTCACTCACAAGCCTCGTTAACTCCATCGATTTTCCAAAATTATCCATTCACAACTCTATGATCATCTTTCAATATCCAAATAAAGAACGGAGAAAATCTTTGTTGATTACGTGGATGTCCCTATTACCTAACCATGACTTAAACCGTGGTTCCAACACTTGGATGTTCCTATTACCTAACCATGACTTGAATCCTATTTCAAACCCATACACTATTCGCATTGTCCATAGTGTTATTCACAACAAAATACGAATCCCACATGGTTTAACCACTGATACCTTGGCTCAAGTCTTACATGACCCTTGTTTCTTTACAATAGGGCTTGAAAAACATGAAAAATGAACCATTAAGCTTAAAAAACTCAACATAGGTAAAAAATCAACTCGATATTATGTACTGAAAACCATGAAGAATGTTAACTCTAATTGTAAAAAAAATGTCAACAAGCTATACATCATAAACTATTAAAATATTAATTTGGTATACCTAGGAGCTACGTTTCCAACACTCGGATGTTCCTATTACCTAACCATGACTCGAACCTTATTTCGAACCCATACACTAATGGCATTGTCCATAGTTTTGTTAACAACAAAATACGAATCCCACATGGTTTAACCACTAATACCTTGGCTCAAGTCTTACTTGACCCTTGTTTCCTAACAATAGGTGTAACATCCCGACTCCCAGGAATAATATTTAATTAATTTATATTCTTGTTGTCTTATCAACTTGACGAGTTGAAGGCCATACCTCGCCGAGTAGATAGTGTTAATGGTCGCGTAATTTCTGGAGTCTACTCGACGAGTTGGAGGACCCCAACTCGACGAGTAGGAGCTGAGTGTGAAAACCTTAATTTTTAGGGTTTGTGTCCTATTTAAAGGACCTTAAGCCTTCATTTCCGCCTCCCTTATCATCTTAACACTCTGAGAGAAATCCTAATTGAGCTATATGTTTGTAGGAGAGAAAGAGGGGCTAATATTGCATATTGTAGTGCATTTTTTGGAAGAATATTGACGAGAAAAAGGCTTGGGATAAGAAGGAGCTCTTGGATCCATCAATAAGATTGTGTTCCGATCTTTATCAAAAACTTCATCATTTATTGGTTTTTGTCTTGCCAAAAAGTAATGCATTCTGGAAGCCCCAAATAGACTAAAATGTAATAATGACAATTGTTGTGATGTTACGTTTAAGTTATAATGACAATTGGTGTGATATTACAATAATTGTCATTATTACGTTTTAGTCTATTTGGGACTTCCAAAATACTTTACTTTTTGACAAAAAAAAACCAATAAATGATGAACCATGTGGGATTCATCTTATGTTGGGGATTCTATAGTGTTGTAAGGAAACAAGGATCAAGTACGACTTGAGTCAATGTATAAGTAGTTAAACATGTGAGATTTGTCTTCTATTGTTAACAACACTATGGACAACGTCATTAGTGTATGAGTTCAAGTCATGGTTAGGTAATAGGAACATCCAAGTGTTGGAACCACGGTTTAAGTCATGGTTAGGTAATATGGACATCAACGTAATCAACAAGGATTTTCTCCGTTCTTTATTTTGGAGATTGAAAAATGATCATAAAGTTGTGAATGGATAATTTTGGAAAATTGATGGTGTTAACGAGGCTTGTGAGTGAGATTTTTTATGTTGGGTTTGACGACACTGATAAAACACACGGTGAGCCTAGAAGAGCATAAGAAAGAAGATATGGAATAGTACATATTAAATTAGACCATATAATATATATATATATATATATATATATATATATATATATATATATATATATATATATATATATTAGTTTAAAGGTAATCTTCAGAAAAGTCCAAATATTTTGGTTTATTGATAATAAATAATGAAAAAACCCTAAAATTTTGATTAATTAATGAAAAAACCCAAAAAATTGGATTAATTAACGAAAAAAGACGAGATACCGGCTAAATCTATGAAACCGGCCACGAAGGGTTAATCCGAAGTTTTAGCCGGTAATCTGTCATTTTTTGTAAACAAAAATTTAATTTGGGACTAAATTATAAACTGGCCTAAAATATTTGGACTTTTTCGTAGATTTCCCTAAATAACCAACTTCATAAATGGTGAAAGTAAAATAGCTTTTGTGTGACTTATCTTATTTTAATGATCCAAATCCCACTTTTTATACAAATTTCCCTGTATTTTCCCACTTGCACATTCTATTAACTTTCAATATCTGGAAGTGTGCTATTGTGCCCCATTTAGGTGAAGTAACAGGGACCCATACAAGATCTTGCAACCAACTAAACCATGCTTATAGGGCCCTATACAACAGCTAAGCCAATCAATGAAGATGGGGTCAATCTACAAAAACTCTTATTTATAAAAATGCAACCTAAAAATGGCCACAATAACAAATAAATTTTACAAGTAACAAGAGTTGAATTTGTGAATATTACATTTATATCATAATAGAGTTGCTATTTTTGGAAAGTAAACGGAGTAGTGTGTGGATTTACAATTCCAGATGTGGATGAAGATGAAGATGATATTGTGTATGACTTATCAAATTCTTCTTTATCCTCGGTGAAAGCTTTATTTAAAGTTTCTTGAACATTCAAATATTTTTGCTTCTTTAATTCTCGCTCTTCCGGAGTATTTTTCCATTTATGTGCTTCCGGATCAACTATCTTATTTAGTACTTCCGAACATCTTGGAAAGAAACGTTTCCCAAGTTCCACTGTTCATATGTCACATCACAATTTTAAAGATAGTAAAAGTCAGCCTTCCACTATAACTGATTTTTTCAATTTTGGTCCATAACTTATTTGAGGTTCTTTAACATTTTAGTTGGAATAGGGACAGAAAAACGATATAAGAATTTTAATTCTTTAGTCTCTTGGACACATGTATAGAATATAATGTAGAAAGATAATAATTTACCTGTTTTAGAGAGAGCTCTTAATCTAATAAGATGTTCCTCTTTTATCAAAAAAGGTGCATCATTTAAATCCACCGATCTTTGTGCATTTGCCAAATTCTGAGAGTATACGCTTTCTAATGTGAATTCAGAAGTGCCCTCAACTTGAGCAATCTCCATTGCCACCTTCGCTTCCATAGGAAATAAAAGACTAGCCAGTGCAACTGCCAAAAAAAAAAAAAGGTTAGAAAGTGTAATGTTGTAATAGAAACACACATTTTGACTTGTCTTTAAAGTTTCAAATTCCATACCTCTATTTTCAAGATATAACAACTTCACCCTCAAATCATCTCCAGCCAAAGCAAGAGAAGCCGAAGCTTCTCCCAACAAAGGATTCCTTCTTTCCGCTTGTTCCAATATCTCAATACACAACCGACCTTTCCCACACTCTTTCCCTTCCTCCGTTGACTTATAATAGTCAACCGCCCTCGTAAGTCTTTTTGAAATCTCAAGTGCTTTTTTACCATCCGGGGTAAGATCTGCCGGGCGTGCGCCTTTTGTAAGAAGTGACACTATTATATTCGGCTCTTTTCTCATTGCCGCTACATGTAACACTGTTAAACCCCTCGAATTTCTAAAATTCACATCCGCGAGTGACAAATCAAGTAACTCGGTTGTTGTTTTAGCATCCGCGTATGCAACCGCGTAATGAAGAGCACAAGAGTTATCTAAAGATGTATGGCCTTCTCGTAATAACATTGTGACTAATTCAACATCGTCTGAATCGAGAGCTCGGTGGACACGTTTTATGTGTTTGTCCGGGAAACTACTGCTTCCGGGCTTGTCTAGACCAAGGGCAAAACGGGAATCGATGATTTGTTTGACTATTTGTTCGGGTAATGCTTTGTCGAGAGTTACAAAGTCGACATTTGATTTGACTAAAATTTCGATGGATTTGGAAAGAAGTTGGTTGCATGATTTCCCACATGTGTTTGCAACCGATAGAATTACTAGAATGTCATCTGCGGAAGCTTTGTCAAGAATGTTGAGTATGCGCGTCTACATTAAAAAAGGAAAATAATTATTTTTCGGACCGAATAAAAATCTAAGGAACAATGTCATTAAATAGTAACCAAGTTTCAGATTTGTTCCACATAGGCATCTCAAACTTTTTTTAGAAGAGGTCTAACCACTTAGGTTTCATTTTTGTTCCATTTAAGTGAAATCGGGTAAACAAGTTTACCTGTTTGCTTGACAATGACGTGTTACGTCATTGTCTAAGTCATTAGTAAAACAGGTAAACATGTTCATGTTTACCTGATTTCAAATAAATAGAACAAAAATGTTTAGTGAAATCGGATAAACAAGTTTACCTGTTTGCTTGACAATGATGTGTCATGTCATTGTCAAGTCATTAGTAAAACAGGTAAACATGTTACAATTTACCTGATTTCTAATAAATGGAACAAAAATGAAACCTAAGTCGATAGACCTCTTCTAAAAAAAAGTTTAAGATACCCATGTGGGACAAATCATTTATATCCGATGACTAGTGTCCATATTTCTTTATGTTGAATTGTTGATAGAAACTATGGTTTATTGGAGGATAAAGAGGGTGTTTGGATGTACGTTTTGAAAATGCTTATCTTATTATTGTAATTTGAGGTTGCAATATTAAGTTTTTAGTGTTTGGGTTCTACTTATGATTATACATTATATAGGTGTCAAATAATCTTTTTAAGTAACCATTTTGATACTAGTTGCAACAAAACTTATTATCATACACCCATCTAGCAATTACCTGAAAATGTAAGGCTAATTTAGTAATTTACCTGCCAGAGAGTAACCATTTCTGGGATCTGGAAAATGTGAAAGGCATACATCACCTCCACCATGAAATCAACGGCAGGTCGGCAAGCTTCATGGGAACAACCTTCATCAACACAAGCACAAGCATCTTTAGGTAAACCGTTAATCTTACCACTATACATATACTTCAATACACTAATTAAAGATTCGAATCCGATTTCATAATCACTAGCTAATTCCTTCATCTCCAATTTCACATTGCGATTCTTGTCCTTATTGGAACTGTCACCAAATTTATTCTTGAAAAAGGGGCTCCTCCCCGACAGGATGCACCGGTGGACAGGGATTTCCCGGCCACCGGAAAGAATAATTTTGGCGTCAGCAAAGGAACTCGAGGGTTCCAGTAAGATAGATTCTAGGGTTTCCGATAGACGATCGAGGGCGGAAACATCGGAAAGAATAAGGGGAGGTTCAGATTCATTGGTGGCGGGTGTAGATGATACACCGCTGCTCCCACTGATCATATCGGTTGAATCAGAGAACCCAGTTCGTGTATCCATCATCGGACTTCAGGTTTCACTCTCACTTTTTTTTTTTTTTTGCTGATTTGTAAAACTAAAACGAAAACCATGCAAAAATCGATCAATAAAGTGTAGATGGTGAGTGGATGTTAGATTAGAGATGGACCCATATGGATATGAGTGAGGAGAAGGTACGAACAGCCACCATGTTCGTGGAGAAAAAGGCAAGTTTTGGGGAAAAATGGAGTGTAGGAGTTGATTGGTCAACTGGGGTTTGTTTGAATTTTCTATAGATGTGTAAAGGGAAAGAGTAGAAGTTGGATTCATGATATGAATATAATAACATGGATGATGATGATGATGAAGTCAAAACAGTGAGATCTGAATGAGATGACGAAGCAAAAAAAACAAAAACAAAAGGGGAAAAAAGCAGACGGATTTTCCACTTCAAAAAACCTGGGTGGGTGCCAAATTATTTTGTAATGATTTGTCGTATTTCTGTTGTGGTTATTAAATTAGTCTTTTATTATTGTTTTTCTTTGAAAAATCAGTAACTCGATGATAGATAGTGAATTTTTTTTAAAGACAACGTAATAATATTTGTTAAAGTAGACAACTGTTTTTACTTAAAAGTTTAGAAAAGTAGTTTTTTTGTTCTTTAGTTGTATTAATTTAAATCGTTCTTATGTATAAGTGCATTTTCTATAAAATGTCAATGTCAAACAGGCCAATGAGTATACACCTAAAGTCAACTTAAGGAATGACTCGATCTAACTTCTAGATATTAGGAGTCGGTAAACGCCCAATAATATATCTTGCATTGTGCATTGGGTACTTACGCCTCAGCTCTTGGATTTTTTGATGGATGGAACTTGAGAGGAGAGGGAGGAGAATGGAACACAAAGAAATTGAAGAAAAGTACAAATAATTAAGTGTGAAATGGAATCAAACCTTTTTGTTTTCCCCTTCTCATACACTCAAAAATGAGTCGATGAAAAAGACACATAGTTTGTTTTCCCCTTCTTCCATTTAACACTTTAAATTAACTTGAGAACAAGGTGTTAGCTTTTATGAATTTCATCACTTTCTTTAGTTAAATATAACAAGGCAAAATGGATATCAAATTGATGCAAATTATATGATTACCTTTATTAATGTTTATATAAGTGTTGTAAAAATCTCGACTAAGTTCCGATTAATCTTCGATTAGTTTTTAAGCGCTAGCCGACCAACTAATAGGTACCTAATGGTTAATCTCTGCTTATACAATGAGCGAAACAGAAGCAAACAATGAAATTTTAATACTTTGAAAAACTTTCATCTCAATGGAAACTATTTGAATAATAATTAATGTTGTGTTAATCATATTAACCTATTTTGTTATGATATTAGTGGTATTTACGAACTTCATTTCAATATTAGTCATATTTATTTTTTTAAAATTCAACGAATTAGCAATATAGGGTCTCTGATTAATCATCGCCTAGTACACCGACTAGCTAACGTCGAATGTTTTTTTACAACCTTGGTTTATATAGATTTTCAAATAAGTCACACTCTTGTTTCATTAAACTCCACCTATTAGAATTTCTTTTGTTAAAATTGTGTAAACTCCACCTATTATAATTGCTTTTGTTAAAATTGTGTTTTAGCTGGTTGCTCTTGTTTTAGGCTATGTTTGGCGTACTAGCTGAAAAGCTAGCTGATAGCTGAAAAGCTAACTGTTAAATAAAAAACTAGCTGATAGCTGAAAAATTAGCTGATAAAAAATAACGTTTGGTAAAACTAGCTGAAATATATAAAATTACATAAAATGATATGTAGGAGTATGTGTTTCTATAATTAATTAAGGGGTGTGTTTGGAAAATTTTAAAAAAGCTCATAAACAGCTAGTCTAAGTAGTTTTTCAAAAAGCTAGCTTAAAAGCTACTTTTTGGCTTACCAAACACGACAACATAAAAAAGTTCGAAAAATAAGCTAGTTTATCAGGTAGTTGTGGCGCCCCAAACACAGCCTTAGTCTTTTATAACATAAAGTTTATTTTATGTTGACTTGGTCAAACAACCCACCCCTTCTTTCCAATCCACTTTAACAGTCTCTAGTCTTTGAAAACACGTATGAAAATAATGATAGTTGTACCGATGATTAATTGTGAGATTGGTGTGTAGAATATACACACCATAAATATTCTAAGTTTACATATGTGACCTTAGCTCTCTCACCTATTTGGCCTAGTTAAACACAATATGTGGATGAAGTGACGATGAATGTAAGTGGGTATAACTTTTTAAAATAATTTATTAGCTTTTTAGCTTTTCAAAAAGTTAATGAGCTAAAAAAGTGTTTTGTATTTAAAAATCGTTTTTTAAAACAACTTTTTGGATAGGAAAAAATAAAACTTTCAAAAAGCTGGAAAATCCTAACTTTTTAGCTTTTTAAGCCATTTTATTCCTATAAAACAGCTTTTCAGCTTTTCTTATCCAAACATTTTTTAAAATCAGCTTTTCCTAAAAGCCATAAGCTAATAAGTATTTTCTTAAAAATCACTTTTGTGCTAAAAAAACTAACACAAACATGCCCTAAGTTTGTATGGAACATGACCGAAAGCTAAAAGAATTTAAGGAAAACTTGAACTTGTTTAAGTTTCTTGATGCATATGCATGCAATAAGCCAATAAACAAGAGCTTTTTTGTAGACTCAACTCTTACTCGTTTAGTTAATTTAAACAAGAAACAATAATGGAGTCGTAACCACTTCAATGCAAGTAAAGGAAAACGGATTTGGCAATACAAAGTTTCATTTTGTTTTTTTTTTATTTCCATGTCAGCAAGACCCCCCCAAAAAAACACACACTTATATTTCAACCTTTGGGGTATTAACACAAAAATAAAAAGAATGGCTTCTCCCAACTCCCAAGTTTGTGTAAAACCTAGAGCGTTTCGTACAATTAACCTTGTGTAAAAAGAGTGGAAGTCAAGTTATTTAGTTACTGTTTGTTTAAAATGTTTAAAAATGATGTTATATTTTTTTAGAATAATATATTAAATATATTTAATGTTGAAAAGTTTGTATGCAAAACCAATTAGATTATATTTTAATATAAGCTTAGGAATTTTAGTTATGAATTTGAAGTCATTAAGTTAATTTTCCAAGTATTTTGAATATTCAGCATGTCGTTCAAACAAATAAGAACTTTAATATAATAGTTTTTGATATGTGTCGTTGCTTATAAAATACTTGATTAAAAAAACTATTAATTATAAATATTAATTATTCATATATTTAAAAAAAATATTAATTACAAATATATTAGTAAAAAATATATCATCATAATAAAATTATTAAAAGTAATCATAATTAATAAAAAACACATGTCATCATAACCTAATGATTAAAAGCTAATTATTAAGGGGTATTATTAAATAGTGATGGGGTATGGATAATGAGGTCTTTTAAAATCCTCTAAATATTTAGCATCCCTTGTTTTGTGTCATAATCGATTCTAAGCTTTCTGTTCCTATGCCTAATCCAACTGTTTGGTTAAGTTTGGTCCCGTTGAAAATTATTGTCTTTGTTTGGAGGGTTTGTATTGATAGGCACTTGCTCGAAGGGATATTTCTGTCTCGAGCATCTCAGTTTGCAATGGTGGAATCGATGATTTCAATCATTTTTTTCTTTGTTGTCCTCAGGTGGATAATTCTCTTAAGTGGATTTTCAATTGGTGTAGTATCCTGTATCAGAATTTTAATTTAGTTGTGGAGCTTGTGCAATTTGCTGCAACTTGGGGAAATTGTCCAAAAAAAAAGGAAGATTTTGTTGGCCATACTATATGGTTTCTTATGGTGTATTTGGAAAGCGAGAAATGACAACATTTTTATTAATTCGAGCACTTCTCTTTCTACGTTGGTGGATAGTGTGCTCGCTATGGTGTTTGGTTGGATCAAACATAGGGGTAATTACGAGAATTGTAAATGGACGGTTTGAGTTTGCTCTCCTTTTGATATCATGTAATCATTTTGTTTGTATTCTTTTTTCTGTTTTTGCTTTTGTTTTCTTTGCCTAGTCTTTTTTCTTGTTTCTGTATAAGCTGTGGTTTTTAATAAAATTCTGCCGTTTCCAAAAAAGAAATTACCGAGCCAATTAGAATGATGCAACGCTGATATCCAACACTATGGGAAGATTTCAAAAAATAATCAAAATTAGAATTTAGAATAAAACACATGAACCAAATTTGTAGTCAAGTACAAATCTATTGAGAAGAAATCATACCACACAAATGCACAATAATCCAAGATTCCAAGATTTCACTTAAAAACAACATACCACTTGATGAATCCTCATACCAATATAGACACCAATTACTACTACACAGAATTTGACCAAAAGTCAAGTCTAATTGATATGCAAAATCATTTTACAAATGCAAACAATTAACAAAATTTAATTTCAGGGGAAAAACAGTCATAATTTGGTAGTAGATAGATTAATCTCAATCTTGATGATTATGACTCCTTGCAGATGTAATTTTTTCCAACTTTCTTCCAATGGTGGCTCGAAATCCATCTTCCTTTTTAGGTGGGGAAACGAAATAATCATATTCTTTCTTGGGATGAATCGTTTCAACAAGCGCCTCAAATTCTTCTTTTGCTCGATCAAAAATACTCTGACCTTTAAATTCGCTGATTGGAGTGCTCACCTCGATGGTATCTTCTCCTCCTTTCACATGACTTTCTTTACGATAACGAGGTGAAGTTTCTTTTATTCTTCCTGCTCTTACTTCCACCTTCAGGTTACTCACTGCCATATGCCATTACATCAAACAAAAACAAATGGGTGATATCAGCATTTCGTCGAACACCTGGAGTGAGTGCTCCAAATCACAAATTCAGACTCCAAACAAAAGAATGATCATCCGTGTATATTGTGTACAGGTAATTCAACGACAGAAATTGAATTTCGTTCTGATATCGGGTTATATAAGTTATCTAATGATGTTGATGGAAAATCGAAGCATCAGCGATTCAGCATGCAGGATTAATTTATAAAATAAAAAAAGACAGGAGATATGAGTACCTGGCGATCCATTTTCTGATTCAGCCATTGAAGATATATATCGAAGCTTATTAAGAAGAGATTGAAGATGAGATTATTTGATTTAGGGTTCTGAGAATGAGTTCGAAAAATCATTGTTTTTCGCTGAATCAAAGGGTCGTCGTAAATTCTTCTCTTCTTTTACAACCAACCAAATCAAACTGATACCAGCCTCTCGCATAATTGTGAACCCTGACAAAGAATTGAATAGAACAAAAAGATCGGATTCTTTTTTTTAAATAAAAAATAAAATAAAATAAATGTAGACTCTAAATTATAATGAGTTACTATACGCTCGTGTTGGAACAGTTGGACGTTATAATATCTAACAAGATGTTCCAAATCTATGGTTTTTAAAATTTATTCATAAATACTTAAGTAGAAAAAGATGATTATTTAAATAAATAAGGTTTAAAATATATATAAATAAAAATTTAAAGTTTTTTGGTATATAGTCATAATAATTTAAAATAATACAAATAGAAAGATCATGCCTATAAACTTTATATAAATTGAAAGGTATGGCCATCAATCACTATTCATGTCCATAGGCATCTTTGAAAGGTGTAGGACTTAGGTATGGCACAGGGCTCATATTATCAAGGGGTCTAAAATTTATTTTGCATAAACGTGTGTGTGTAAGTTTAATGTGAAGATATGAGTTTTGAAGGAAAAAAACAAATATTAAAATACAAAGTGAAGCTTAATCGTTAGAAGATAATGAGTTTGGTGAATTTGAGTTTTAGGTATTAATAGTTATTTGGTATCAAGTACTCAATATGTTGAAAACTTACAATCAAATAATATGTTTTGATCTCTATGTTTCTATTAAAGAAGCGAATATCTTGATTGGGTTTTTGGAAGAGTTTAAAGAAACAAGGTTCAAGGTTCTCTAAGGTGATTGATGACGCTAAAGAACTTTCAATTGAAATGAATATTTATCCAATATTCCCTCAAAAGTGTCTCGTTCATAAGAAAAACAATTTATAAGACTTCAAGTAATAAAGATGTCATATTTTTAGCTATGGAGAATTTTAAAGTTCATTATTTTTTATATATTGTTAATCAAACAGGAGCTTCTCTAAAAACAAGATATGAACAATACAGAGAGTATGGAAATAATTTTGATTTTTTTTTCTAAAAAATTGAAAGAATTTTATGACAAATGTCTTAGCTTGTGTTGAAATCGTCTAGAAGTTGCACTTTAGTATGGTGAATGATCAAATATTGATGTCAATGAAATTTATCTAGAGTTAAAGCTTGGTGACAAATTCTTACCGAGTGAAACTACCAACCTTATTGATGTTATATAATATATGAAAACATGCAATTATTGCATATAGAGTCTTTCCGAACAATAGCATCCATAGAAATAAGTTTCTCAAAACTGAAGTTGTTAAAGCTCTACTTAAAGTCCACAACATCACAAGAAATACTTAATGGATTGTCGGTGATTGTTATAGAGAACAATATATTGGAGAGTAGTAATTATTAAAAATTAGTGACAAACTTTGCTTCTAAAAAGGCTATGATAGCCTAACGATTCATGTATTTATATAATATTCTACTAGTTGTGAGACCCGTATATTATACGGGTTGATTAAAACAAAATATTAAATACAAACGATTAAATGAGAAGTTTATTTGAATTTGAAATTTGAAATAAATAAAAATTATGAGAAAAAAAAACATGCAAAAAATAAATAAGTTAGAATTATTGTTTAGTTATCAGACTTGTATACTAAACAGGTTAATTATAACAAATGTTAAACACAAAGGTTTAAACTGTAAATTTATTTAAAATTGAAATTGAAATTTAAAATTTAAAATTTGAAATTAATTTAATTATGGTAGGTTTAATTTATGGAAACTAATTAATAATATATTAGAAATGGAAAATGAAATAAATGACAAATGGAAAATAAATATATCTCTAAATTATGACAAAATGACATGTGGCAAATTGAATGAGAGGAGGACATGTGGCAAAATCATTCTTATTTATTATGGTAGATTTCGTATTAGCGTTCTTTTTGTTTTGATTGTTTATATACTATTTATCGACTTATCATAGTATTAATGAATCTTACTTTCTTTTATATATATATATATATATATATATATATATATATATATATATATATATATATATATATATATATATATATATATATATATATATATATATATATATATATATATATATGGGTCTATTTTTATTTTCGCACGGATCCCTTAATGTCAACGGAACGTCCGTGCTATTGTCCTCAATGAAAGCCAGAATAAGGCCCCTATATTTGTTCAAGACTCATAAAAAATATAATAAATTATATATATATATATATATATATATATATATATATATATATATATATATATATATATATATATATATATATATATATATATATATATATATATATATATGACTTGTGAAAAACACAAAATAAAATTTTGTATATCAAGGACACTTTAGTAAAATTAATCCCAGTATATTAGAAAAGTAGTATGTGAACACATTAAATTAATCACAATTAACAACTTTAAAGTATTTATGGAAACTATGAAGTTAATCACAAAATAAAATTTATAACACAAAATAGCATTGAAGTGAATCTATGCAAGGATAATGATGCTAACAAAATGAACCATTCAACCTGGTGTTGCTTTTTAAATAAATGTATTAAGCTAAATACTACCAAAATATAAATGATTATGATTGAGTGGCATTTTTTTTTTCTTAATGCCCAAAATGAAACCTGATTCTTCGAGCACCGACATCGGTGGGTTATTGGGCTTTTCAAATGACTCGGAATTCTATGCCTTGTCATTAGATTTGGCTTTACCTCTTTCAACTGCTGCAACTAAAATCAAAATGTCTGTTAAAAAAGTTTGAGCGTTAATTCAAAACTTAAACATATATGTAGCAATGGATTTCAATTTCTTGCTACCTATTATGACATTATTTATTTGTTTTTATATTTTGCTTGCTTTTCTAGCTTTTAAAAGGAATAATACGTCATGAATTGTAGAAAAAATACTCTTTATAAGCCAAATTAGAGGTATTTCACTATTTTGGCTACCATATTGGTTTTGTTTTTCACCGCTCTACTACAAGTTGAAGTTTCAACCTTGAGAAATTAACCACAAATCTCAATTACACATCAAATGATAACGTGTATTCTTTATTTCATTTATTTTATGAAATAAAAAATAAAGTAACGAACAAAGGGCGATTCCTAAACAGAAAACTATCCATTCATTCAACTGAAGGGAATATAAATTACCTCTTAGAGAGCCTGGGGAGATTTAAGAAATTTCAATAGCAAACTCCGCTATCTTTATTTGTCACAACGAACAGAAATAGAGCAACTGAAATTAAGAAAATAGTAATTCCATCGATGTCAAGAGCACCCTTATCTTCAACCTAGAACCTCAATTAGGAACTTATTGTTGAAAATAGTGCTCACAATCACAACGGTTGGTAATATTGCTATTAATAACACGGTCATTTTGGATTTCACAAAATGATAGATATAAGCAACAACTTGACATGAGAGTTTTATTGGGTCTAGTTTGTTTATTATATAAATGTTTAATTATGGAGGAAGGGGGTGTTAAATGTAAAGACTTCAAAGTCAAAACTTACAAATAATTACTTAGGGGTTTAAGTATAAAGATTCAAAAGTCAAATCTATAGATAATTACTTAGTAACCAAGTAATTATCCAATAAGAATTCTTAACCCTTCCATGTAAATAGAGGGGCTTATGATCGGATTTTCAAAGAGATTTACAAGTGAGATAACCCTAAAATCAGCACCCCCTATCCGCTTTCAAAAGAAACCAACTTCGTTGTTTACGTGCCATGTAGATTGATCCGACACGACTCGTCGCTAGGAAAAAACCTAATCGTTTAGGGTTTTTGGTGTTTTGTTGTTTCGGTGTTCGTCATGGTTGTTGAATGATTGTATTTTTGGTCTGACAATATATTTACGTGCCACTTGTTTTAAACTTTATAGTTATTAATTTCATCTAAAAGTTGCAATCCAATTTCAAATAAATTGTTTGTTTTGAATTGTATGGATCTAATACACCGAACCTCAAATTAACCCATGTGTTGTATGAATCATTGTATTTTTGGTCTTTGTGACCTTTCACGTCATTTGTTTTCTTTTCCTATAATATGTAAGGTTGTTAAAAACGTTTGGCGGTAGCTTGATTGTGGAGTGTTGTCAAGTGATTAATCGGCTAGGTGAGAATTAATTAGGGACCATTAAGTATCCAAAAAAATGTTAAAAAAAATTAATATTTAGCTTTAACCCAAATAATATAAGTAAATAAGCGTAAAAGTTTAATAACAAGTTTAACAAGCACAACAAATTATCATCCAAAATAAACATAAAAGGTTAATAATAAGTTCAACAAGCACACAAAATCATCATGCAACAAGTCCATAATAAGTTTAAATAACACATAAAAAACATATTTCTTCTATTCTACCCCTGCATCTACTGAAATGTAAATGCTCCAATGAATACTTACATCTCCCATATATATATATATATATATATATATATATATATATATATATATATATATATATATATATATATATATATATATATATTAGATAATCACCATATAATACACATGGGTAAACCTGTCCATTAGCATAACCAAACACCATCAAACTAAACCACTATCTTAAAACCAACTACATATGATAAAAAAAAACTATGTATGCATTTGTTACCTATCAAAGGAACAACACAATTCATAAAAAACCATAAGAAGATACTTCTTCCAACTCGTAAGGGTAAAATTGTCCTTAAAGTCCATGACCTTCCATTTGAATCTGTTTTGACAGTAAATCCATCATAAACCAATCTCACTATTATGCACAGACCTGGAATCAACACGATGCCATAACCATCTTATCTACTATACTAACCTTCAACTAGATATTAAAAATCAAAAAAATGAGAAAGGAGAAAACCTACATGAAATTCCATGTTCATCGAGTTCTTGAACACTTATGTTCATCAATTAGAGCACTTGTTCACATGCAATTCAAATTCTTGAGGGATGAATTTTGAATTATATTCTTGCTAACGATACATGCATAAAAAGGGCTAGAATCGAGAAGGATATGAGGAATAGATCTAACGAGGAATGAAATTCGAATTTTCTTCTTGCTACCGAGACACATACATAGGAACGGATGGAATCTAGAAGTAGGAGGGGAATATATCTAACCTGTTAATCGATTAAGAAAGGACACAAAAGAGGGAAGATGATGATCATAGTATTATGGGTGGGTGATGGTGATCTGTTATGGCACACAAAAGACACACTGATGTGACCTAAAAGTAGTGATCGATCAAAGAAAGAAAAGTATGGAAGAACGGAGAAGCAAAGAAGATATATAAAACAATTAAAAATTTTAGCATCTCACATATCTGGTGGGAGCATTCTATCAATGCAAACTTATTCTATAAAAGGGAGCTTGTATCCTATTGGAAAACCAAACCCAACTACGTTTTGGGCAAGCTGACGTGTCCCTTAGAGTTAGATGGACCGAATTGGTCCGATTTGAAGTGTGAGTTTGTCCGATTTAGTCTAATTTGGACCGACTTTGATCGATATTGAACAGAGCCGATTAGCTAACCCTCTAAACCTTATTCGTAGGCGGTTAAAGACCACCTAGCGTTTAGGTGCCGATTAATCGGCCGTCTAGACCGATTTTTACAACACTAGTAATATGTAATTTTCATTTTAAATTGTAATGTAATAGTTTAGTTAGGAAATTTTGTATTAGAATAGAAATTTGGTAATGTTATGAAGACCCAAGACCAAGAGAAGTATCTAGGAGTTTGGAAGAGTTGGTGGCTACTCGAGTTGTGCTTTGAAGTGTCGCTTTTTACTAAGTATGACTTGTCTCTCCTTTGATGGCTCATAGGGTAGATGCATATGATCGAGGTTGGTGGTATAGTTACTTACATATGTTATATATGATTTTATGTTTCTTATTCTAACAGTTGCTTGAAATTTGAAACTGAAATGGTTAAATGTTAACAAAGATAAGATAATCTTTTATAACAATTATAAAAAGAGTTTAAAATTTAGATATTTCAAAATTTAAAGAGCTTTATTATGACATCCCGAAATATAGCTCTAAATCTATAGACAATCAATTTACTACGAACCTACTGTAGTAGGACCTACGACATAGTAACTCGGTGATTTTAAGTGATAATAAGATCATGTTACTTATAAGTGCCTTCGAGATACCTCAAAACGCTCGAAAAGTTTACCATCGTCATCAAACAGGAAACAGTTCAAAATCGGTGAGATTTAATGCCCTAAAAATTAAATTTTCGCATTTGACCTGTATGGGTACCGTGTATGATAAAATTGGATAGAACATGTTCTCAAGATTTTGTGGATATAAAGAACGTCCAAAAGGGAGATCATATGAGAAAGTTATGCATGTTTTAAGCTTTTAAGCACGTATATACCTGATTTTACCCGGTACCAGACACTACACGGCTCAGTTTAAGGTAGCTACACACCTCTTAAATTAATTTTGAGCATGTTTCTGAACTCAGGTTTCGGTCTAGTATTTGATTTTAATATTCCAGTATTTTTAGCCCAGACTGAAATCAAAATCACAAAAACTGACAAATCGGAACCCGGTTGACGCGAAACTTCAAACGTTGTGTCACAGAGATCTGTATATCGAATTTGAATTCCATTTGAATATTTGAAATCATCATGACCACGGTATTATCTAGGCACTTTCGAAATATTTTTACTAGCTCCAAAACTAATATCATGTAAATCGAGGCACTCGATCTCTCTCATCTCTTTTTTGTCTCGTCAGAAAAACAAGGCCAAATGGAGGAGGTTGTTACCTCTATTTCAACATCCACCTGTCACAACCCTCCACCATGAACCACCTTACTCCACCAACGGAGAACAACTACCTCTAGCCACCCTCTTATTTTTTTTTCTGTCAAGCAAGGCTGCCAACCAACTATGAATCTACTATTGCTGTTATTCTCAGATAGCAAAAGCCCCACCGGAGGTGGGTCAACCACCAAGAATCACCGACCTCCACCCCTTCTTTCCCCATGTGTCGACGAGCAAACACCAATCCCCTGTTTATTGACACCTTCCATCACCTCTCTTTCCCTCCGTGCTCGCCAACAGTGAAGCAAACGGAAACAACGGAGGCTGCCGGAGCAAGCGTTGTCGCTGAGTAACCCTCCGCCACCACCTCCACTTGTTGTTGCTACTGTGGAAGTCCGACCGACCACCACCACTTCCTTGTCACTGCTGAAGGTATCGAGCAATTCCCTGTGGAGAGCCCTTATCTTATTCTTAAAGAAGAAGGACAAATTTATCGAGAGTTGAATAAGCTGACAGTGAAGAACCGTTATCCGTTCCCGAGGATTTATTTGATCAACTTTAGGGCGCATCTTGGTTTTCCAAGATTGATTTGAGATTAGGTTATCACCAAATGAGGATCAGAGATGAGGACATCCAAAACACAACCTTCAAGACTCGTTATGGGTACTATGAGTTTGTGGTGATGTCATTCGGGCTCACCAATGCACCAACAACATTCATAGACCTCATGAACCGGGCTTGCAGGTCGATGTTGGATTGATCAATGATTGTGTTTATTGATTTGGATACTTTGAACTTTTAAACAATGTGGTTATGTAATGGGATTTTGGAAAACAAATGTGGTTGATATTTCTAATTCTTTAATGAAAAACTTTCTTAAAAATACATTTCTTTTTGAAAAATTTTACCAAATCTTCAGTTTGAGTTAGACACACCCATGAGTATGTCCGAATCCCTCAAACCAAGAATTTGATACCAACTTGTAACATCCAAAAAATAAGACCCAAAATTTTCATTTTTAAATTAATAAAACCAATATCCCAAAAACATCATCATAAAAATCCAGATAAAAAAAATGTATCAATCATCATATCATATCAAAGTAAATCACAAAATGCGGAACGAGGTGGTGTGTGCTCTGTAATCATCCCGAGCTCTTTACATTGGAACCAGAAGTACCTGAAACATAAACTGAAAACCGTAAGCACAATGCTTAGTGAGTTCCCCAACATACCACATACCATACATACATAACCCATAATGGGCCCCACCCAATGAGCATTGTTGTAAAACTCGCCGAGTTGGCCAATTACTCCTCTGAGTACTCGCTACCCCCCCCCCCCTTGCCGAGGTGTGTTACATAATCTCGAGTACTCCCCGATCGGCCCATTACAAACTGAGTAGTGTTGTGAAATTCGGTCAACTTGGTGATTAATATGTATAATATACTTAATGATTTATTATTTAACACATACACATGTGATTATTACTACATATATATCTTAAATTTTCAGTAATTATTCACGAAGTGAGACCATTATGTGTTTTTCATTTTTGTGTATTCACATGTATCCAATTTTGTTATATATTTCAATCAACTTATGATTTTATCTTATGATTTTAACATATATAATTTCCCTAAAAATATTTCTACACAAATTTCCAAATCCGAGTACTCCCCGAGTACTCGCTACTCGGTAGTCGGCCGAACAGGTACCGAGTAACGAGTTCTACAACCTTGCCAATGAGTGTAACGGCCCCGTCCACACTCGCATAACGGGCCCCGCCCAATGAGTATAACGAGCCCCACCAAACTCGCATAACGGGCCCCGCCCAATGTATATAAATGGCCCCGTCTAAACTCGCATAACGAGCCCCGCCCACATACAATTCATATAAGCATAAAAGGTAATAGTATAAAGAATAACCATCGGGCCCCGCCTAATAAGCATACAAGCACATACATATACAAGAGTCACACAAACATCTAGTACTCTAACATAACAGATCATGGACCTGCATTGGTGCCTTCGACCTGCTAAACATGGTGAGGAAACTCACCTCACACCGCTGAATCTCACATATAAGTCTCTAGATGTTGGCTTGCTAAAATTCCCGATTTATCAATCACAAATAACATCCAATTAATAATTGGATCCCAACTAATTCTAAAAATCTAAACTAGGGTAAAAGACCTTTTTACCCTTTACTCATCTTGACCTAAAGCCTAGGCCCAATCCAATTGTCCAAAAGCCCAAATCCCAAAATAATCACTCCAAACCCAATTATGGCCCAATTTTCCAAATTGGGCCTAAATCTCTTTCACCAACATACCAATAACCCAACAATAGAATTCTGATGGCCCAGCAAGGCCCAAGACAACCCAAAGTCTAACATGGCCCAATACCGAGAAGCCTACATTACTGTAGCCTACGGCTGAGTATGCAGAGCGTACTCAGCTTGTACTCGCTTTTTTGGGCATGTACGCGGTGCGTACAAGCTTGTACGCCCAACGTACTCCTCTGTTTGGCCAACTTTCCTTTCCCAGCTGTAACACCCCGAGTTCAGAAGTGCAAATTCAGGGTTCTTAGTGCAAATAAGGAAGGTCGACTCGGCGAGTCGATGGATAGACTTGGTGAGTCGAGTCGCGATTCTGGTCATGTGTTAAGTGACCAACTCGGCGAGTTGGTGCTGAAGGGAGAAAAACCTAATTCCGGGAGTGATGCCCTATATAAAGCACATTATAGCCACCCTCAGCCTCTTTACTGCCCATTTGAGTTCCAGAAAATCTAATTAGTGTGTGTGAGCCTCCATTGTTAAAGTTTGAGCTTGGAAGAAGAAATTGGTGAAGAGAAGTTGGAGGACTTTGAGGATAGCATCAAGAGAGCTTGTGAATATGAAGTCTACATCAGTTTAGACTCGTCTTTGGGGTAAGAAGTCACCTCCTTCAGCCTATTTCCTTGATTGTTCATCCATGGTGGTTGTTTTGGGATTCTTTAGCATGATTAAGATCTATTTTGGGTATAGAGTCTAGATCTGAGGTTGCAACTTCAGATCTAGGTTGTATTGGAGCCATGAAGGCAGAAAGCATCAGCCATGGGGCTTGATTGAGAGTGTCTTTGTCCCAAAACCTTTTTGTAGCTTGGTTGGAGCTTGTTGAGCCTTGCATGCACGTAAAGTTGGAAACTTTACATGTGAATCTGGCCCTAGGAGTCCAGATCTATGTTATGGAAGCAACGGAATGGCCTGTAATCGTCTGAATAAAGATGTCATGTGTGGACTCGGCGAGTTGGAAGAACAACTCGGCGAGTCTGTTGAAGATTTCCTTGGACTCGGTGAGTCTGTTCTTGGACTCGGCGAGTCTGGTCGTGGAACCCTAACCTTTTCTGGTTGAGCTGTGAATCGGTGAGTCGAGGGATGACTTGGTGAGTTGAGCAGGAAGGGACTCAGAACGTGTTGGACTTGACGAGTCTTGGGGCGACTTGGCGAGTTGAGTCGTGGCATGGGAGTTTCTGAACATAGGAACTCGACGAGTAAACGGGTTAACTCAGCGAGTAGGGTCAACCAGGAAGGTTGACTTTGACTGAGGACCTTGACTTTGACCAAGGGTTGACCAGTTGTCTTCCAGGGGTATTTTGGTAATTATTGGTATTTATTGGATTGGTTATTTGGTAATGATCAGTGGTGGAGTTCGTGCTGGTGGTCAAAGCAGCGTGGTCTTATTTATTCAAGTTGGCAGTTGCAGGTGAGTTATCCTCACTATATCGACAGGGTCTAAGGCACCAAGGCCGGCCCTTTATCGGATGGGAATCCGAGTAGTTGTTTGTTATGTCATTGCTTTGCTATGTCTGTATCCTGGTATATAGGATGATGCTATGTTAGAGACCTGGTTAAGGTCGGTATCCTGGTATATAGGATGATGTTATGTTAGTGACCAGTTAGGTCGGTATCCTGGTTAGGATGTTGCTATGTTATGTGATCTGCTAGATCGGTTGATTAGTTGTGAATTGTTATATGATTATATGTTTATGTGCACATGGTTGTTGGACTGGGGTTGGGTTGAGGCGGGTCCTGCTTTGTGCTGTAGGCCAACATACCCAGGGCGGACCGGTTAGACCGAAGGCCCGACGAGCGGTCTGGATAGGCTGAAGGCCCCAAGAGGGCGGACCAGACGTGCCGAGGCTCAGAGAGTGGACCAGGTGGACTGAAGGCCCGGTGCGGGCGGACCAATCATACTGTAGACTCAGAGAGAGAGTGGACCGGGTGGACTAAAGGCCTGGTGCAGGCGGACCAGTCACACTGTAGACTCTTTATGCATGGTTGTTCTGTTTATGATATGATATGTTATGTGTATGGTATTGTGGTTGGTATTTTGGGGGTAACTCACTAAGCTTTCGGGCTTACAGTTTCAGTGTATTGTTTCAGGT
Source organism: Lactuca sativa (assembly GCF_002870075.4). Taxonomy (NCBI): domain Eukaryota; kingdom Viridiplantae; phylum Streptophyta; class Magnoliopsida; order Asterales; family Asteraceae; genus Lactuca; species Lactuca sativa. The sequence continues at coordinate 300,632,215 of NC_056627.2, read as the reverse complement.
ACTTGAGGAGACCGTGTCAAGGCGAAGACGTGATCGTACCGCTCCTCATGTTTTATGATTATATGATATGGTTCTGGGAAATGCTCTGATGTTTAAACTATTTGGAAAAAATGTATGAACTTAATGGTTTTGAATGAATTAAAATGTTTTAATTTGGCTCGAATTTTATGGTCGTTACACCAGCTCTTAATCGATTAAGACTTTGTCCCAAACTCAGATCTAACTTCCTTAAGGTGGTTTATCACGTAAAGTACCCAACTTTACGTGCATGCATTGCTTAATGGGGATCTTGAGCTCAAAAGAGCTTAATAGATGAGTTATCACATGTATGAGACCAAAACCACCATAAAGTTAGCAACTTTATGCTTAAGAAACTCTTAATATGCCCAGATCTAAAAGGATAAGCCCCAAAAATGACTTTAACTCGCCAAACCAACCCAAAAGGGACCAAAAAGCATAAAACCATAACATGAAGAGATTTAAGCATACAAAGATCAAGGTTGAGGCTTTATACCTTCTTGCAACTGAGGAAGGTGCCTAATCTTTGGATCCATAAGCTTAAGCTCCAACGAAGCTTCTTCACCAACTCCTTCTTCTACCAAAGGCACCAACTAACCAAAGATACACCCCAAAAGGTCAAGAACACTCAAAGATGCTATTAGGGTTCGAGATTAGGGTTTTAGGACAATGGAGGCTGATAAAGAGGCCAGTTCTTGGGACTTAAGGTGGTTATATAGGGTGCAAGACCCTAAAATTAGGGTTTCATTAAACCCCTCGTACACCCTGTGTAACCCTCGTACGCCCAACGTACAAGGATTGAACTCGCGATCCATTCTCCCCATTAGTACGCTAGGCGTACACATGTGGTACGCCCCACATACTAAGCATACCCTATGGTACGCCCCACGTACTAACCTCAATGACCAAAAATGCAATATTTAAAATTACAAGGGCAAAAAGGAAACATACCCATTCAAGCGTTACACATTCCTGCTACCACTCAAACTGTCGATGAGGTCATCCCGACTTACGAAGCTGACATATCTCCCTCCACATCCGTTGCTAGATATCTCTCTCTCTCTCTCTCTCCACTAATGATTCGGTTCCCACTAATGCCCCTCGTCTCATTAATCAATCACAATAAATACAAGATACAAATTGGACTGGGCCTAATACATCATAAATACACTAGGTCATACAATACTAAATACATCATACAAGTACATATACTAACAATGAGTTTTTGTATAAATACAACCATTCTACAACCATTTAGGACACACAAAGAAAGGATCCAAACTCTATTCTTCTCTAGTTTATCTTTTTTTTTCTTGTTGTATCTAAGGTTTAATCCAAGCCTATTGAAGGTTCGGATGGTCTAGAAGAACCACTTCATGTTGTTGTATTCTGGGAAACAAACACCTAATAACAAACGAATTTGTTTTAAGGACATTGTGTTAAACACAGGCTTCAACAATTTCTAATTTATTGTTTGTTTTTCCGTACATTTCCGTAATATAATTCCTACAACATGTTGCTTTTTCATTTGAGTATAGAAAGCCTTTCATTTTTATAATATTGTTGCGTTTTCGTTTAATTAGTTGATTTTTGAAACGGTAAAGCTAGAAGAATTAGAATGTGTAAATGCAAAATCCAATTCTGGCTTAATCTATATTTTTGTTTTGCTTATATTGTTGCCATTCCAAAAAAAAAAACGAATTCGTGGGTCGGATAAAAGTTTATAAATTCAAGTGGGATGTTTAATAAAAACTCATCTCACGTACATAGAAAATAAACAATATAAACATATTAACGAATTTCAATGGAGGAGTTTGTGAGAATCTCTTCCGAGCTACCGCATGGATAAAGTGTGAGAGATTTGAAGTCGTTATAAACCTTAAGCTGCAAATACGAATAACACCTACCATTTATTTAATATTCAACTAATATATGCAATTTGTCTTAAAAAATAAAGAACAATATAATAAAATTAATATATTCAAAGGATTCAATAGCAGCCATGGGAGGTAGTTGTTCAAATAATACCATCAGAAATTAAATATAAATATTAGACACATAATAAATAATACATATTTTTTTGAAAACAGAAATCAAACGAAAGCGTGTGTAATCTTAAATAAAACATTAATAGAGTTGACAACCAAACACAATGGCTTAGGATATTGTACTTCATCGTACAACTACCAAAAGCATATGGAAGATAATAATAAATTATATTATATTAACACGATTTGTTGTATCATCTAAATGAGAAGGTATATATCATAAATAAGTGAGTCTTTGGTAAGATATGGAATCGGGAAACAGTGAATTATTCTTTCTGTTAGAATGAAAAAAGAATAGTTGTTTTGCACTTTTGCAGCTTGTGGAACAAAATAGAATTGTCGTGTAAAATCATTATACATTCGTTTTTATAAATTTCCATCACTTCTCTATTGAAAAATATAATTTTGATGAAATCAATTTTTTTTATTTAACTAAGTTACAAAATTTCCTAAAATAACTTAAAATTATTGTATTTATTTAAACATATTTGAGTTTCTGAGTTTCAATAGGTTTTCATTATGTTTCTATTCTGATTTTCACAAATAGAATTTTATTCATATAACTAGATTATGACCCGCGTTAAACGCGGGGAACACATAAATAAAATGTAAATTTATATAGATATTACAAAATAATTATAAAAAAAAAGTAGGGTTATTGCTATTATCGAAATGTGTAGAAATAACTATATATAAGTACCTTAAAACATTTTTTACTTGTGACACGGAAAACAACTATATATAGCCAACCATGCGTGAAAATGGGTCTACACAAGTATAATCCAACATTCAATGTACTTTCAAAATACATTGTTATTTTATGGCTATATTGCGAAATATAATTGTTTATTTCAAAAAATAACAACTTATTTATGTTCCTTCAAAATGAATCACATAAAACCCCCCACAATATTAAATATAAAGAAACTATAACCAATAAATCTGCAACGAAGCTAATCATCTCCCTCCACTTCATCTCTAATATCAGATCTTTTTTTCCTTAATCTAAGTTATTGTCACTATCATCGACAATGTTGATTTTGATATGCCTTCTTCGGTTTACCACCATCTTTTTTTTTTCAGGCACATTTTTTTTTATGAAATAACATTTTTTGTGAAATTCTTTCTACGGTTTTGAGTATGTGCAGGTATGTTGATTTTTTTTGAAGTAAAGAAAGTAGGGCTTTTGTTCGATGTTGGTTCCTAGGTTTGGTTCTTATTTTTTGTGATTTCTCATAATCCATTGCGTTTTATTTTCCATTTTTATCTACAAATTTTATGTATAGAACATTTTATCCATATAGTCATTCACTATAGAGTTTAATGAAGGAAAAAAGAAACACCCCTATAGTTTTATTTACTTTGCAAATTATCAAGCCTCCATGCAAAGCTTACATGATATGAGCTTATTTAGTCATAGAAATCATTCATTATTTTATTAATTATTGTTGATTTTATATCATTTTATAGACAAAAGGTACTTAATTAGCTTAATATTTCAATTTCAGCAATAAAAGACATGCTTGGATGTAAAAGGAAGAGGATTGAGTGATTGGAAGCTTGGAGATCAAGGATTAAAGGAAGAAGCTAAATAAAAGAAGAAACTCGACGAGTTTTTAGCATAAACTCGACGAGTTTATTAGAATATTCTAGATTTAAGGATGCCTTGCCGTACACGCTAAACGCGTAAATTATTAAAGAAACTCGTCGAGTTATTCTAAAAAATTCGACAAGTTGGGTCGATTTTTGGAAACTATAAATAGATAACTTATAGGCCCGAACCCTAACTTTTGCTGGAGGCTAGCTGCGATTTTTGAAGATCAGAAGGGTTCTTGGAGCTGCTATTTTCGAGATTGCAACCTAAGAAACAATTTCAAAGAGAATCAAAGGCAAATAATCATTCTTCTTTTCTTAATCTTTGTTTTGAACCATGTTTGAATCATTAGATTTTGATTTTAGGTTATTACTTGCTTTAGATATGAGCTAAAAGCTTTTTACTTCTGTTTGGATGAGATAATCTTATGAATATGGTTTGATTGAGTGGTTGAATTGATATTAATTTGGTTATTCATCTTGTTAAGCTTATTAAAGATCCTTATGTATTGATGATAAATGTTTTTAGTTAACAAATAAGTGATTGAGTTGCATGAATATCTTCTTGATTACTTGATTCATATAGTTTTATGAATATAAGATTGTATGCCTAGGAATAGTGAATATGAAACTAGGGTTAACTATAAAATATGTAAATCAATGTGTGAGCATGTGTGATGAACAACCATACATGAATTGATTGAATCAAACCAATTTGATTAATTATTATTATAAGTCTTACTTGATACGAACTTAACACTAGGAAACTTGTTAGTTTAATCAACTGGCCATTGTTTGAATTAACTTGTCTACTAAAGGATTGGTAATAATGAACATGAACCCAATCACATTAGGAATCGGTAACCATTGACATATTAATCCATTGCACTTGCCACGAAATCAACCATAGGAATAAGTGAATCGAATCTGAACAGAAGTCTCTTTTATCATTGAATCTAGTTGTCCTTTCTTGTTCTTCTTAGTTGTTAATTGTCTTTTTTTGAAAGTTAATTGATTGATCAAGTTTCTAGTCTTGCAAAACTAGAGAAACCCCTATTTTATTAATTGTTTTTAATTAGGTAATACTAGTACTTAATTTGATTGTTACTGTTCCCTGTGTTCGATACCCTACTTGCTTAAACTATACTATTAATCGATAGGTTCACTGCATTTCGTGTGTTTAATTTGTGTTTGAAGTAATAGGATTAAAACTAGTGCGTTTTACACACAACAAGTTTTTGGCGCCGTTGCCGGGGAACAGTTCTAATAATTATATTGTTTGCTGGTATTATCGATCCTTTGTGTTAGATCTTTCTTTCATAAAGTTACCTGTTTTCAGTTCTTATTGATTTTCTATAATTTTGCATTAAACTCGTCGAGTTTATTCTTCTGTAATAGTTTCGTAAATTCTTCGTTTTTGTTCGTTTTACGCTTGTTTTTCTGTTTTATTTCAGGTTTTTATGACCCGAGGCTCCAGTTCTACACCAATACCACCCGTAGACAATCCGGAGTTGATTATTCGCAAACAAAGAGGAAAAGGGATCGAATCCGACACATCCACGTTTGGTGAAGAAAGCAATCCCGATCAAGGAGGTAATATGGCCGACATCGCCGACATACCGATGGGAGATTACAAGAAGCGCATAAGAGATGGTACAAGGCCGGGACTCGTGCAACCTGCAATTCCAGCTACCGCCAATTTTGAGTTGAAAGGTCACATCCTCGCACAACTAAAAGACATTCCATTCCATGGAAAGGAGCACGAAGATGCCTACAAGCATATTGAAGAAGTTATGGACATTGGTGACTATTTCCATATGCCAAGTGTTCCTCGCGATACTGTCTTACTACGGATGTTACCGGTTACATTCAAAGGAGCCGCGAAGGAATGGTTAAAATCTTTACCCCCCGGATCCATTACAACATGGCAAAAGATGCGCGAGGAGTTCATTGACCAGTTTTGTCCACCTTCTAAGATTGCAAAATTGAAGAAAGCAATTGCTAACTTTAAGCAATTGTCGGGAGAATCACTCTATGAGGCATGGGAAAGATATAAGGGGTTAATAAGAAATTGCCCTCAAAACGACCTAAACGTGCAACAAGAGGTTTCTATCTTCTATGATGGCGTGAACGTCACAACCAGGCAATTATTAGACTCCCAAGGACCCCTCACGAAGAAAGCACCAGCTGTCACTAAAACATTGGTGGAAGAATTCTCCAAACATTCAAGAGAATACCATAATCCAAGGAACGATACAGCTAGAGGCGTGGTTAAGTCAGTTTCCGATGACATGGCAGCAATGATGGCCAAACTAGAAAGTATGGATCATAGGATGAAAAAGATGGATCAATCCATCCATGCCATAAGGGTGGGTTGTGACAATTGTAGCGGTCCCCATCTTACTAAGGATTGCGATCTTGATGAGAACGGCAACCGGAAGGCACAAGTTTGTTATTCGAGTGGTGATAGGTTTGATGATGATTGGCGAAAGCCCAAGAAGGAATGGCTCCCCTACGACGAGTACAAGAAGGCAAAAGAGGAAAAGTATAGGCAAAAAGCACGCGGGTTTTATCAAAAAGAAGAACCGGCGCAAGAGAAGAAGACGGATCTTGAAGCTATGTTAACTCGATTCGTTAGTGCTTCCGAGAAAAGGCACGACGAATCCGATGCAGCCATTAGAGATCAACAAAAGATGATGAAGGAGCACCAAACCATGATGATGGATCAACAAGCTCTGCTCCGGAATCAGCAAGCTTCAATCTTGAATATTGAAAAACAGCTTGGGCAACTTGCCAAGCAATTTAACGAAAGAACACCAGGCGGGCTTCCTAGTGACACGGAAAAAAATCCAAAGGGCGCGCATATTAACATAGTGACAACAAGGAGTGGGAAGATAGTCACACCCCTCACTCCAATCCCAAGTATAGATCAAAAAGAGGCAAAAGAAAAAGATCAAGAAAATCCGAATTCGCCAACAGTAGACAAAACTCGTCGAGTTCCTGACAGAAACTCGACGAGTTCCGCACCTGATGAGCAGAATAATTCAAAAACTGAGCCATTTAAGCCACCATTACCATTCCCGGGCCGAGCTCGACAAGAGAAGCAGAATGAAGACTACCAGAAGTTCTTGGAGCACATAAAGGCCTTACAAATCAACATTCCATTCATCGAAGCAGTCACGCAAATGCCAAAGTATGCAAAGTTCCTAAAAGAACTTCTCACAAATAGAAAAAAGATGGAGGAAGTCTTAAATGAGAACTGTTCAGCCGCAATGTTAACCAAATTACCAAAGAAAAAAGGTGATCCGGGTAGCCTAACCATTCCTTGCCAATTCAGGAATTTAGCCACTAGCTATGCATTGGCCGATTCGGGGGCAAGTGTGAACCTCATGCCATACTCTTTCTTTAAAAAGCTAAACCTTCCGGAACCGAGACCAATCCGAATGGCGATCCACTTAGCAAACAAGATGGTGACATTCCCGAGAGGTATATGTGAAGATTTATTGGTAAAAGTCGATAAGTTTGTCTTTCCGACAGATTTCATTGTGCTAGATATGGAGGAGGACCACCAAGTGCCAATAATCCTTGGAAGACCATTTTTTGAATACCGCGGGTGCCATAGTAGACATACGAGACTCAAGGCTTACCCTTCGAGTGGGGGAAGACTCAGTTATTTTTGGAATGGATCAAGCCATCAAACATTCGAAGTGTAGTGATGATACTGCCTTTTCAGTAGATGTCTTGGAAGAATTATTAGAAGAATGGAAGGCAGACGAAACAAGCGAACATATTTCGACGTCAGAAGATGATTTTGATGCTGAGAGAGATTTGAAAGAATTAGAAAGACTTCTTGAAGAATCAGAATACGAAGAACTGATAAAGTCAACAGAACAAAAAACTCGACGAGTTAATCACAATAACTCGACGAGTTCCTACGAAAAATCAGGATATGAGGAAACTTTCGTTCTAAACTTGTCGAGTTTAATTCCAGAACTCGAAGTGTTTAGTGTTCAGAGCACACAATTGGAGCTGAAAACGTTACCAGAACACTTAGAATACGCATTTCTCGAAGAAGGTGAGCAGAAGCCTGTGATCATTGCATCGGACCTCACCCCAATTGAAAAAGATCAATTAGTTAAGGTTTTGAAGAAAAGAAAAAACGCCATTGCATGGAAAATCACCGACATAAAGGGGATAAGCCCTTCTTATTGTTCTCATAAAATAATTCTTGAAGAAGGAGCAACGCTAGTGGTGCAACATCAAAGGCGTTTGAACCCAAATATGCAAGAGGTAGTTAAGAAGGAGGTGGTAAAGCTATTGGATGCGGGGATCATTTATTCAATTTTCGATAGTCCATGGGTAAGTCCCGTTCAAGTAGTGCCGAAGAAAGGAGGAATGACAGTCGTGGCGAACGAAAAGAACGAGCTTATTCCTACGCAAACGGTAACCGGTTGGCAAGTATGCATCGATTATCGAAAGCTAAACGATGCTACTTGCAAAGACCATTTCCCTTTACCCTTTATTGATCAAATGCTTGAAAGATTATCCGGTCATTGCTATTATTGTTTTTTAGATGGGTTTTCAGGTTACTTCCAAATACTAATCGATCCTAATGATCAAGAGAAAACCACCTTCACCTGCCCTAGTGGAACGTTTGCATACCGACGAATGCCTTTTGGGTTGTGCAATGCGCCTGCCACTTTTCAACGATGCATGACGGCAATATTTCACGATATGGTGGAGGAGTATATGGAAGTATTCATGGATGATTTTTTCGTGTTTGGTTCTTCTTTTGATAGTTGTCTTACTAATCTTGACTTAATGCTTGCTAGGTGTGAAAAGACCAATTTAGTTTTGAATTGGGAAAAATGCCATTTCATGGTTAAAGAAGGCATTGTGTTAGGTCATAAAGTGTCCAAGGCGGGGATTGAGGTGGATCGAGCGAAAATTGACACCATTGCTAAATTACCACCACCAACCAATGTGAAGGGCGTTAGAAGTTTTTTGGGTCACGCGGGTTTTTACCGTCATTTTATCAAAGACTTTTCTAAGATAACTCGACCTTTAACTCATCTACTTTTAAAAGATGCACCTTTTAATTTTTCAACAGAATGTTTAAATGCTTTTGAAATATTGAAAACAAAATTAACTAACACCCCGATCATTATCGCCCCGAATTGGAATTTACCGTTTGAAATTATGTGCGATGCAAGTGATTTTGCCTTAGGTGTTGTGCTTGGTCAAAGAGTCGATAAACATTTTCAACCAATTTATTATGCTAGCAAGACCTTGAATCCGGCTCAAGAAAATTACACCACAACTGAAAAGGAATTATTGGTCGTGGTCTATGCTTTTGATAAATTTCATCCTTATCTTATATTGTCCAAAACCACTGTTTTTACTGACCACTTTGCAATTAAATTTTTATTTGCTAAGCAGGACGCAAAACCAAGGTTGATCCGGTGGGTTTTATTACTTCAAGAATTTGACATTGAGATCAAGGATAAGAAAGGAATGGAAAATGTAGCGGCTGACCATCTCTCAAGATTAGAGAATCCAGAAAGGGATGCATCTGACCACAAGGGTATTGGGGATAGTTTTCCAGAAGAGTATTTGATGGTGATAATGGGAGAAGAACCATGGTATGCAGATATTGCGAACTTCTTAGCTAGGGACTTTCTTCCAAAAGGGATAACTCATCAGCAGAAAAAGAAACTCATGTCAGAAATTAAATATTATTTTTGGGATGAGCCATATCTTTTTAGGAGCTGTGCAGATGGAATCATCAGAAGATGTGTGTTTGGAAAGGAGATCCGCGACATTCTAGACCATTGCCACAATGGGCCTGTAGGAGGACATCATGGAGTTCAATACACTGCCAAAAAGGTGTTTGATGCAGGATTCTATTGGCCCACAATCTTTAAGGATGCTGCTACCTATGTGAGAGAGTGTGACGCGTGCCAGCGATCGGGAAATATTTCTGCAAAGAATGAAATGCCTCAAAGAAGCATCCAAGTGTGTGAAGTTTTCGATGTGTGGGGTATAGATTTCATGGGGCCATTTCCATCATCAAAAGGGCACAAATACATACTTGTGGCAGTGGACTATGTATCAAAGTGGGCTGAAGCACGAGCGCTACCAACAAATGACGCAAGGGTGGTGGTGAAATTTTTAAAGAATTTATTCTCTAGGTTTGGAGTACCGAAGGCGTTGATAAGCGATAGAGGGACCCATTTTGCCAATGAACAACTAGCAAAGGTTTTGCAAAAATATGGTGTACGCCATAGATTTTCAACACCTTATCATCCGCAAACGAATGGCCAAACTGAAATAACAAATAGAGCCCTCAAAAGAATTTTGGAAAGGTCGGTAGGCAACCATAGGAAAGATTGGGAAGATAAGTTAGATGATGCATTGTGGGCATTTAGAACTGCATTCAAGACACCTATTAGAACAACACCTTATAGATTGGTTTATGGAAAAAGTTGTCATCTACCAGTGGAATTGGAGCACAAAGCCTATTGGGCTTTGAAAACGTGCAATTTTTCCCCCAATGAGCTGCGTACCAATCGACTCTTGCAAATGAATGCCTTGGAGGAATTAAGGAACGAGTCTTACACTAAATCATTGATTTATAAGGATAAGACAAAGAAATAGCATGATGCGAGATTGAAAGGAAATAAGGAGTTTGAAGAAGGGCAAAAAGTACTTTTATATAACTCAAGACTCAAACTTTTTCCAGGAAAATTACGCACTCGTTGGACCAGACCCTTCATAATTAAACATGTTTTTCCATATGGGGTAGTTGAATTGTGGAATAAAGATGGAATAAGTTTCAAGGTAAATGGGCATAGGATCAAAAGATATGAGGAGGGCAGGCCAAAGGAAGTGGAAATTGAAGAAGGGCTTGATTTAGAGGCAACCGCTGCAACGTAAGGCGGAAAGGAGTCTAGCTAAAGACTCCTAAAAAACGAAGCGCTTGCGGGAGGCAACCCAACAATTGAGTTTGTTTTCTTTTTCTTGTAGTATTTTATTTATTTTCTTTTTATGTTTTTCGTCTTCATCTTTAGATTTTGCTTAAATGATTGCTGGGAGGGTTATCAACGCTGAGTGTGGGGTGTTTTGTGATTTTCTTTAGAATTAATATTTTTTTTCATACAGAAAGAAAAACTCGTCGAGTTTATTCCAAAAACTCGACGAGTCCATTTTAAAAAAAATTGCGATTTTCAGTTTTTCCGAAAAAATAATAATAATAATATTTCTTTATTGCTGATATAAGTTTTAACCCTAAAATTAAAACCATTCTCTCATCTCTTCCCCACGTCGGCGGCCAAGAGAACCCCCCAAGCAACTTCTCCACTCTTTGGTGTTTGTTCTAAAACTCTTCTCAATGTAAGATGTCTTCTCCTTTTACTTATTAAAGCTCTGATTTTTGGTTTATGTAGGCACAAGATGGTTTAAAATTCTTCAATTTTTGGGTTTTCATACGAACATTTGGGTTTCGAATTAGGCTAAATTAGGATGGTTTTGCTAGTTCTTTCCATGGATTAATGCTTAAATATATACCCCAAGCAAATCCCAGAAGTAATTTTTGAGTTTAGAAGAGTTGGAGATCGAAATTATTTTTGGACCTTCTGCGAAACTCGACGAGTTCACGAGGCTGGGATGTTGATTTATTTTATTTTTAACATTGTTTATGTTTGTTTGCTTTTCTGTGATTTAGGGTTTTGCAGAATCATGTCCAAAAATAGGGGCCAAAGTTCTAAAGGAAGTCAAAGGGGTTGTCCATGGCTTGATTTTCCACAAATTGGTTCAAAATCCACATTGTTAGCATGGAAAAGGAAACTGGAGAAACCGAAAAAGAAGGAGTTCGACTTGCCAAATGAAATAGATTGGTCTTGTCTAGAGCAATGGGGGTTGGTTGAACGAATGAATCCTCATCTCACCAAGGTATTCATCCAAGATGGAGTAAGGATTACATGTGATGCTTGGAGGAGACTTTTCCGATTGCAAGAACCGGTATACCAGGAATTATGTTGGGAGTTTTATTCTACTATCAAGTTCCGTGGGAGTGAAGACTATTTTGATACAAATGTCCTTACTTTCATGCTTGGGGGTGAGTTCCGGGAATGTAGTGTGGTAGAACTAGCATGGCGAATGGATTTGTATGAGCAAAATGTGGCAATGACAGAAGCCTTTGGAATTTTTATGGAAGCATGTCACAAGGATTTACCAACTATTGAGGATGCATCAAGGTGGTGGAGCACAATTGCCAATGGAGTTTATATTCCATCCGCGGCCCAAGAAGCGAGCATCCGATCACCGGTCCATCGTCTTCTTCATCGCCTCATCGCAAGCTCCATCAATATGAGAAGGGATGATGATAAAGTGCCAAGCAAAGATGTTTTCTTTTTATGGTGTATTCTTACATCTAACTAGTTTTGTAACATTCTGTATTGTTTAGCAAAGTATTTAGCGGAAAGTGGAGTGAAGGAGAGATCAACTTCAAAAATATGTGGTGGGATGTTCATAACTAAATTGGCAAGATCTTATGGAATTCTTGAAGGAAGAATTGGAAATCAATTAACAATGGTGTCGCAACCCGCATTTAGTCCTCTTCTTTATAGAAGGGCTAAAATTATTGTAGATTATGGCGGGGGCCATGTTACTATTCCATCAGTGGATGATGCGGAATTACCGGAACAACCAGGGAGGCGGGTTCGTCCACGACCAACATATATGCAAGAAGATCCCCCCGTTATTCCAATAAATGATAAGCTTCTCATGGATCCTTATAATGTTGAGCAAAGGGCATTTCAAGATGATTTAGCAAGCAACTTGAATTATGGACATAGGAATTTGGCTCATATGATGTCTCATTTGAACATTCCAAGGATGGAAAATGAACCGAAATATCCATATGTGAGGAGTTGGAGTGAGAGATGAAGTATGCGTCAAAGTGGAGCCGGAGGAAGCGGGTTAGGAGAAGAAGAAAGTGAAGATGAAGATTAATTATCCTTTCCTTATCTTTTATTTTGTTGGCTTGTTTAAACTATTTTTCTTTGGTTTTGTTTGTTTGGTATGTTTATTTTGATGTTTACACTTCTAGTAATTTAGGATTTTATTTGGTGTGTTTTCCTTTTATTACTTTTTGATTGTTTCTTTTGTTGTTCTTAGAATATATGTTGAGGGAAAGAATGACAGAATATAGCGTGAGGGGTATGAAGTAAGATCGATTCTAAAACGAGAAGAGTGAGAGGATTACGTCTATTCGCAAGAGTGGTGAACAAAAGAACTAAAAAGATATGTTTTACTGTAGAAGAATGAAGGGAAATATTGCCATAATCATTCCCTTCAAAGCCAGAATCGAAAAATGAAGTTGCGGAATATGATGTTCACAGAAAGAAAAACTCGTCGAGTTCTTTACATAAACTCGACGAGTTCCTTCGAAGAATCCCGACTCTCCAGTTTTCGCAACTAAACTTAATAAGTTCACTTTATTCTCGACGAGTGGCTCTTTTTCTTACCTTTGAGTTGGTGATTTGACTACAATTTAAGGAGGCAATTGGCTGTGCTATCAATGATTATTTTCCGAGCAATTTCCAACACCTTTTTCCTTTATATTTTGGAGCATAACCACACGAGATTTGACACCCAAGGCGTGGATGAGCTGTTCCCATGTCCAAAGTCAGCTGAAGATGGAGCTTAACAAGAAGAATATCAACCTCGCAACTACTATCCCATGGGAGTTTGTTCCAATTCTCTCTTTACTTTTATGTTCTATATCATGCATAAAATGCAATGGGGACATTGCATAAATTAAGTGTGGGGTAGGGGGTTGATTACATTAGTTATATTAGAATCCTAGGTTTAATTTTTAAAAATTTGCATAAAAATTGCTAGGGCCTAATTTAGAAAATTATGGTAAAAGCAATTAGGATTCCATGCTAGTATTGTGTTTGATGATTTTATGAGGACCCAAATATTTAGTTGAGCCAATATACGTTATAGTGAATTTGTGGCCCCCTTTATTCTAGTGAAATCATGGGACAAAAACACAACTTCGCTTAGTTTGAGGATCGCAATATGTTTAGCATCGTGTACTTGAAATGTATCCAGGAAAGCTCAAGTAGTTATTGCACACGAGACTAATGCCTTTAACCAATAAAGGATGAAGTTAAATTCCCTTGCTTAAGCATATGTTTTTTCTAGGTTTTTAGTTTTGAGTGGAAAAAGTGCGTTGAAAAAAGAAAAAAAAAAGAAAAAAAAAGAGAAGAAAAGAAAAGAAAAAAAAGTTGCAAAAAAAAAGAGTGATGAAATGTTTGAATAAAGAATCTACAAAGCTATGAAGACAAAGAAGAGTATCATGAAGAAAAGCTACAAAGTATAAAAGATTCAATCAAAAGTTGTATTTGTCTTTTATTTGTAATTTTCTTTTCTAGGTTATTTTATCGTATGTATGCTTGGGGATTTAACCAAAAATGACTTGAGGTTAAGAAAGTTTTCTGAGGATGGATTCGGAGGGATGCATAATATGAGCGTTGTTCAAAAGAAGTGGGCGAGTGTTTATGAGGATTGTGAGTATTTAGAATTGAGGGGGGTCCTTAGGAAAAATTTTAGACACAAATGCATGCGTTGCGGTCTTGGCATAATGGCTGGGTACGATTGGGATTGTCTTATGCGGTATTAGTGTGCTAAAATTCGGTTTTGCTTGGGGGCAAGCAAAAGTCAAGTGTGGGGTATTTTGATATGAGCTTATTTAGTCATAGAAATCATTCATTATTTTATTAATTATTGTTGATTTTATATCATTTTATGGACAAAAGGTACTTAATTAGCTTAATATTTCAATTTCAGCAATAAAAGACATGCTTGGATGTAAAAGGAAGAGGATTGAGTGATTGGAAGCTTAGAGATCAAGGATTAAAGGAAAAAGCTAAATAAAAGAAGAAACTCGACGAGTTTTTAGCATAAACTCGACGAGTTTATTAGAATATTCTAGATTTAAGGATGTCTTGCCGTACACGCTAAACGCGCAAATTATTAAAGAAACTCGTCGAGTTATTCTAAAAAACTCGACGAGTTGGGTCGATTTTTGGAAACTATAAATAGATAACTTATAGGCCCGAACCCTAACTTTTGCTGGAGGCTAGCTGCGATTTTTGAAGATCAGAAGGGTTCTTGGAACTGCTATTTTCGAGATTGCAACCTAAGAAACAATTTCAAAGAGAATCAAAGGCAAATAATCATTCTTCTTTTCTTAATCTTTGTTTTGAACCATGTTTGAATCATTAGATTTTGATTTTAGGTTATTACTTGCTTTAGATATGAGCTAAAAGCTTTTTACTTCTGTTTGGATGAGATAATCTTATGAATATGGTTTGATTGAGTGGTTGAATTGATATTAATTTGGTTATTCATCTTGTTAAGCTTATTAAAGATCCTTATGTATTAATGATAAATGTTTTTAGTTAACAAATAAGTGATTGAGTTGCATGAATATCTTCTTGATTACTTGATTCATATAGTTTTATGAATATAAGATTGTATGCCTAGGAATAGTGAATATGAAACTAGGGTTAACTATAAAATATGTAAATCAATGTGTGAGCATGTGTGATGAACAACCATACATGAATTGATTGAATCAAACTAATTTGATTAATTATTATTATAAGTCTTACTTGATACGAACTGAACACTAGGAAACTTGTTAGTTTAATCAACTGGCCATTGTTTGAATTAACTTGTCTACTAAAGGATTGGTAATAATGAACATGAACCCAATCACATTAGGAATCGGTAACCATTGACATATTAATCCATTGCACTTGCCATGAAATCAACCATAGGAATAAGTGAATCGAATCTGAACAGAAGTCTCTTTTATCATTGAATCTAGTTGTCCTTTCTTGTTCTTCTTAGTTGTTAATTGTCTTTGTTTGAAAGTTAATTGATTGATTAAGTTTCTAGTCTTGCAAAACTAGAGAAACCCCCTCTTTTATTAATTGTTTTTAATTAGGTAATATTAGTACTTAATTTGATTGTTACCGTTCTCTGTGTTCGATACCCTACTTGCTTAAACTATACTATTAATCGATAGGTTCACTGCCTTTCGTGTTTTTAATTTGTGTTTGAAGTAATAGGATTAAAACTAGTGCGTTTTACACACAACATTACAACATAATGAAAAAAACAAAAAACCCTTATGAGGTAAATGCCGATTACGATTCTAACCCTTTTCCTCTTGCAACAATTATCTCACTTCAAAACATCTACTTTTGTGTTTCAGCATATTATTGATAGCATGAAAGATCCAAGCATTGTTGCATTTTGGTTAATCATAATGCCTCAAATTATGGGAGGATTTAAATATGGTGATAAGGTCAAATATAAAATATGGTGGTAAAACAAGGTTCTTCTATTTCTTATTTATTTATTTACTTATTTTTTAATTCAACTTTATTACGAAATTAAATAGCTTCTTTTGTTGATATTAGTGTTTCTTATTTAGAAAAATATGCGATATGATCAACTTCGTGATGCAATAGCAATGAGAAAACTTGGATAAGCAGGAAGTGAGATAAATTTATAATTTATTAACTTCAATGAGAAATTTATTAATTACAATTTTGTAATTGAATTTAAAATACAACAGAGATTATATCAATGGATCTTGAACGTGCAAGAAATGATCCAGTGGTAGTAAAGAACATTTCTTACTATAAAGCAAAGAGCAAATTAGGGGCAGAAGTACCTCAAAACAGGGGGGTCAGTATAAACAAAAGTTTTTCATTTATTTTTAGTGATTTACATATTTGGTCCCTGTGTTTAGTTGATTTTTTTGGTTTTGGTCCCTAAAAGAATCAGGTTGTAGTTTTTGGACCTTGTTTCACTGTTTCATAAAACTTTAATGATTGTCTAAGTTAATAGCCTAGCTATTAGTTTTTTTTAAATCACCATTTTGCCTTTGAACCAAAACTAAAAAACATATAGCATAATAACAAAATTTATATTTTTCTTTTTTTTACTTAAGTTTAGAGTAGATTACATTTTTGGTCCTTGAGTATACCTGATTTTTTTTTTCAAAAGGTTCTGAGGGGCGTTTTTGGTATTTCAGGGTCCAATGCCGACTCTAGTTGAGTGCACATTTCTATTATACCGTGCATTCTTACCTGCCCATATATGGTACCGATTCTTTTTGAAAAAAGAATACGGGAGCCTATTTTCATCTTTCACAACATGCTTATATTTAACTTTAAAGTTCACATCAATTGTTGAGAAGGTATATTTCTTATTCTTATTTTGTTACTACCGGAGACATAAAAAAACTTTCTAATGAGGGCGTTCATGTCTTTTGCACAACCCGTCTGTTATATTATGTCATGTCGTCTCTTGTCTTGTCTATTGATTTTTTACAAAGGTATACACACACATGTAACATCATAATTTCATTATATATAACATCCAATTTTAACATTGAGTTTATTGTTTTCGAAAATAGGATCATACTTACCGATTAAAAAGATGGAACCAAGAACCGAACACAACATCAAAAACAAATTTCAAAAACAACATTATACATCCAAATTATAAGTATTCAACAAAGAACCATACGAATGAGTAAAAACATATAATTTCGAAAACAATATCAAACTTACAGATTAAAATGATTTAAGGAAGAAATACATACATTTATTCGACTAATCAGACTGATGGGAAGGTTGAAGTTTTTTTGCATTTGTTTTCTACGTGGGAATTATGACATAATGTTTGTGTAAACCGATTATTAAAAAGGTTTGAAATATATATACAAGTCAATATGATGAAAATTAGCAGGTAATCAATTGAAATCTCATTTAAACTTAAAATAGAAGATATCATGCTTGAAAGTGTATTGGTTCATAAAAATATCCGAAACTTTTGAAATTTGAAATTAATAATTTCCGAGATTTCAACATATAATGTATTTGGAAAACAATTTTGAATGGAAATAGAGCCTAATTTTAAGGTTTACATTAATAAGGAACCAATTTTGTAGTTGTAAGTTTGGAAAGAATTCAAGTATCATTTTCATTCAATTTTTACATTTAATTTCCTAATATAACAGATTGACTTTTTGTTTGATCAAGGTGACGTAAGCAAATTGATCTAAGGGTGTAAAACTTATAAAGAAAACACAATCAACGATCCAAATTGTTTTAGATGATGTTATAAGGTTTCTCTTTTAATAATATTTAGAGATTTGTTTGCTACGTGGGAATTATGACATAATGTTTGTGTAAATCGATTATTAAAAAGGTTTGAAATATATATACAAGTCAATATGATGAAAATTAGCAAGTAATCAATTGAAATCTCATTTAAACTTAAAATAGAAGATATCATGCTTGAAAGTGTATTGGTTTATAAAAATATCCGAAACTTTTGAAATTTGAAAACAATAGTTTCTGAGATTTCAACATATAATATAATTTGGAAAGCAATTTTGAATGGAAATAGAGCCTAAATTTAAGGTTTACATTAATAAGGAACCAATTTTGTAGTTGTAAGTTTGGAAAGAATTCAAGTATCATTTTCATTTAATTCCTACATTTAATTTCCTAATATAACAGGTTGACTTCTTGTTTAATCAAGATGACGTAAGCAAATTGATTTAAGGGTGTAAAACTTATAAATAAAACACAATCAACGGTCCAAATTGTTTTAGATGATGTTATAAGGTTTCTCTTTTAATAATATTTAGAGATTAAAATAATTTATAAAAAAGAGTTAAAAATTATACATACAAATTTATAACAATTCATATGAAAATTTACTTCAATCTTAATGACTAATCATACCGGGACGGTTCTATGTGGTGTCAGTAATGACATCAACAATGTTTGTTTTTTCTATATGTAGTGGAAACAATTTTTAATTTTTTTTTCTATTATTATATAGTAATTAAAAAAATGTGCAACTACATAAAATTCAGCCCTGTAATCAAACATGATCATAAAATATAATTATTTACTTCATGTTTACTATATTACTTATAAATTCTATTTAGTCTTCATTCTATTTCATCCGGCTAAAGAGATCTGATCCTCTAATGACCAAGAGACTAACAAAATAACCGACAAGGGGGACATTAAACGAACACAAACATATAAATATATATTTTTTGTCTTCATGTTTATTCAATATGAAAATAAGCTTATTTGTGCTTGTTTATGTTCATAAAAAAATGTAAAAAAATCACAAAAACGGATATACGTTTGTAAATATGTTCATGTTCTTTTATTAAGTTCTTAATAACATTTACTAAAAAAATTTAATAAGCTGCCATTTTATATAATTATTAAAAGAGAAATTAAATATCCTCATACCTTTTAATCCTACAAATCTTCGTATACATTTAATTGATGACATGTGTCATATTAGCATTCTAAAATATCATTAAATTAACATTAAATGTTACACATGTCACCATTTCATTGGGTATGAAGATATGTAGGAGCAAAAAGTAGGAGTCTATTTAATTTCTCTTAAAATAGTAGTTTATAATACTACGGTCACAAAATTAATGAAATTTTCATAGTAAAAAATCATAGTTATTAATCAATTATGTTAAATAAATTATTAATTAAGAGATACCAAAATTTTAAAGTTAGTTATAACTTCAAATTTAACATATATTTATAAAAAATAAATGTTTCTATAAAAAATTTAAAATCCATTATTTAAAACTTTAACATCATTAATTGTAATAGTGATTACCTAATATATATTACTGACACATTATATTACTTACACATGATACAATATTTTTTTATTAGTATATGGATAAGGATATAATTAAAATAGCCAAACGATGTAAATACAACGGTTGTAGAGACCCTTGACCCTTGACTCCACGATACACAAATGCATTTATGATATTTTGCAAGATGTCACAATTTAGAAGCATGTTTTACTAATTCGAAAGTGTGATAATGACTTTTTTACCCTCCTTGATTTGTGGGACATGGATTCCTGCGACTTCATCCATCACCAACCATCTTTCCTTTGACCTCTCTCTCTCTCTCTCTCTCTCTCTCTCTCTCTCTCTCTCTCTCTCTCTCTCTCTCTCTCTCTCTCTCTCTCTCTCTCTCTCTCTCTCTCTCTCTCTCTCTCTCTCTCTCTCAATTTCTTGCTATTTTTAGCAAGACCAAAGTATAGACTAGTCGTTACACACACGGACACGGTCGTTATAAATGTACACATTTATTTACTCGCTAAAAGGAGAAACTATATGCAACATATGAACTCTATAAAGCGTATTCCACATTCTAAGCCTTTGAAATATCAAAAACGTGCTATTGGGTTGCTTTTATCGTTCACATAAACTCAAAATCAAACCCTCTTTTTTGAAAACCTTGATTTATTAAATTCCAGTCAAGCATATACGCCAATAAAGAATAAGTAAATGTTTTTACACGAATAAAGAACAAGTAAATGTTTCTTCTCTTCCGTATACGTGTTATGTCGACTTGACATCAAGACAGTATATCCCTTTATTCACGGTGGGTTCTTTTATATATAAGTGAAAAGAGGGAGGTTGGTCATCATCATCGTTTTCAAGAAGATTCAGAGATTGAAAAATCTTGCATTTTAGCCCAGAAATCAAGAAACTTAAAGGAAAGTCTTTGGATAAAGCTCATATTGATTCAAGGTGAGTGTCAGATAGCCCATTTCTTGTTCTGTTCTTATAATATTCTTAATGCTATTGTTTATAGTTCTAAATTTCCTTTCTGGGTTTGGTTTAAAATGATTAAACACGTATTGGGTTTCTTCAAAACTAAGGTTTACGAATCTGCTACATGTTTTTTTAATCAAAATTTGAATCAATTAACAAGAATGTTTTTTTAATTAAAAATTGAATCCATTAACAAGAATGTTATGTTGTTTTCCTCTGGTGGGGTTTGAACTTGGAGCAATCATTATGACTTTATTATGCAGAATATAAGAATATAGTGTTGTTATATATTTCTGTGTGTTTTCCTCTTGTGGGGTTTGAACTTGGTGTATTTATTGATAATGTTTCAAGACTATTACATTATTTAGACAAAAAAGTTGCGCGTATGTGAAATTTTCAATCCTTTTGGCATGTGCACTTGACATCTTTGTGTTCTTGAATAATAATCCAATAATTACTATCTTTTGAAAGTTTAATGATTACATCTCTTAAAATTTTAAACAAGTTTCTATCTCTTTTCTGCAGAAATCTTGAATTTTGTTATGGGTTTGTCCTTATCACTATTATCATCCGCCTGGGAAGAAATCTTGCATCATAGTTTCATAATCTTGCCTTATGAACTTGATAATGAATCGAACACCGATTGTTTCATAAAATCTGAACCCGATACAATGTCAAATGAACCCAAAGATTCATATGTTGATCATAGTAGAAAAAAATCGATCAATTTGAAGAAGCGTGAACCCTTAAAGATAATGCTAGAAACCACGCTTTCTTTCAAGAATCTTGTTCAAGATTTTAAGAAACCCGAACCTAAAAACCCGAATCTTAAAACGGGTCGGTTGAGTTCTCCCGGGTCAACCATATTCTTTTCACCCCGACCCGTTAGTGAACTCAATGCAGCTGCTACCACAGTTCAAAAAATATACAAGAGTTATCGAACCCGAAGAAATCTAGCAGATTGTGCTGTTGTTGTTGAGGAATTATGGTTAGTTTTCGGCTCCCATACAATCCATATTGTTTGAAATACAAGTTTGTTTCTATTGTGGTTAAAAAAATTAGTTAAAGTTGAAAATTGGCCAACCTCCTATTAGCATTTTCCAAAATGGCAACTAAACTTTTTCTTACACACAAAAAAAGTCCCTTTTATTACCATTATGGCATGTCATAGAATGTTTTTATGCTATTGTGACCTGTTATAATAGATTTAACATTTTTTTATATCACTATGACTGGTCATAGTAAGTGTAATTGGAAAATCATTCTTAACTAAAACCCAAAAATTATTGTGTTTTATGTATTTTGTAAAAGACAATAAATTACATTGCTATTTGACGCAATTTATTCCAACAAAAATCCAGCTACAGTTTGACTTTGACTCAAAAACTTTTGACTCAAAACTTTAAACTTTAAAGTCGTAGCTTGTTTTTTTCTTTTTTTTTTAATGGGTGTTTTAAATTTTTTTTTTTTTAATTGGGTGATGTGTTGCAGGTGGAAGGCTTTAGATTTTGCAAAGTTGGATCGGAGCTCCGTTTCGTTTTTCAATGGTGAGAAACCGGAAACTGCAAGTTCAAGGTGGGTCCGGGCTGGGACTAGAGCTGCTAAAGTTGGAAAGGGTCTATCCAAGAATGAAAAAGCCCAAAAATTGGCCTTACAACATTGGCTTGAAGCTGTGAGTATTTTCCTCACATTCTATCAATATTTCAAGATTTCTTGAAATGTTTCTATGGTGAAAATGGACGCAAAAGAAAGATACCAATGCAAATTTCAAGATTCTTTTGATAAATTTGTGTGACAAACATGATTTTTATGCCATTTTAAGGATTCTGGAAATGTTTTTTCTTCTAACTCAAAATTCATTATTGGCCACCTGCAGATTGACCCACGTCATCGATATGGCCATAATTTACACATTTACTATGATATCTGGTTTGAGAGTGAAAGCAACCAGCCTTTCTTCTATTGGTAAGTCATCTTTTTTTTTTTTTTTTTATAAATCATAAAAGTCATAGAAAAGTCTCAACTTTTTGGATAGGACCAAAAGTTACACATTTTCTGTCACCTAGTTTAGTCTAAATCCAATACACACCAAATGCCATTAGTGTGGTGTGTAACAAACATAGCCTAATGATTGAAGTTATTAAGATCCTTATGATGTTCTATTTTTGGAAATATGAAGGTTGGATGTTGGAGATGGCAAAGAAACAAATCTTGAAAAATGCCCGAGAGTCCGTTTACAACGACAATGTATCACATATTTAGGCCCCGTAAGTTTCTTTCTTTCTTTTTTTTTTTTTTTTTCATTTTCATTCAATGAATGTTTCTAAAAGACCTTACATTCAACAGAAGGAAAGGGAATCATACGAAGTTATAGTTGAAAATGGGAAGCTAGTTTATAGACAAACGGGTTTGCTTTTGGAAACAATCGAGGGTTCTAAATGGATCTTTGTTCTTAGCACATCAAAGAACTTGTACGTTGGACAAAAGAAGAAAGGCTTGTTTCAACATTCGAGTTTTCTATCCGGTGGTGCCACCACCGCTGCCGGAAGATTAGTCGCCCATGGCGGCATCCTCGAGGTACAAGTCCACAATGCATGAGGACATTTACGTCTTTTCCATTTGTCATTTTTTTTCATATCGGTATCAACTTTTTAAGCATTTGTCATTTGTTTTTTTCAGGCTATTTGGCCTTATAGTGGTCACTACCTCCCAACAGAAGAGAACTTCAGAGACTTCATAACCTTCTTGGAGGAGAACAATGTTGATCTCACAAATGTCAAGGTACAAATTACCCTACATGCATCACTAACTTGTACACCAATGCATTAGCGGGTTGTACTCATAAAATCTGTTTCATTTTTCGGTTTTCTAATCCTCATTATCTTATAAATGCAGAGATGTTCTGTCGATGACGATGAAATGAGCTTCTCGTTTAAGGTCACCCAACCAGAAACGAAGCCTAAACCCCTTGTCATTCCACGTACAAGGCCGCAAGACATCCTATGTACAACTACTGATGCTGAGCGTACAACCACACCAAGCTTTATTCAAGGTCTAACCAACGGGCCCATTTCAGCCCGAATGCCGTGCAAATGGGCCTCAGGAACAGGGGCCCGAATCGGTTGCGTGAGGGATTACCCAACCGAGCTACAGTTTCGGGCCCTTGAACAGGTTAATTTATCTCCTAGGACAGTTACAGGAAACTTTGGGCCTATCCCGTCACCGAGACCAAGCCCAAAGGTCAGACTCTCTCCTAGGATTTCTTACATGGGAATTCCAAGTCCAAGGACCCCAATTGCTACCGCTAGCTAAGCTAACAGATTTGTTTGAGGTTCTTTTAATATTGACTTTTTTTTACAAAGTTGATGGATCAGGGATTTTATTTTGAAAAAGTTGAGATGCTCATATTCATTTATTTATTTTTGGAAAATATACTAAATTGTTTGGATAGTTTTGTTAAGCCCCAGTTTTGATCACTGCCCCTTTTATGCAGTTGGGTTTTTACCTTGTTGATTGGTTATTTCATCTCTTTGTAAAGAAAGTACATTTTTTTCTATAATAAGGAAAATATAGTTTCTTGTTATTTTTAACTTGTATGGTGATGTGCAATAAACAAATCCATAAGGTACAAATTCTCAATGTATGATTAGGTATTGGCTGAGGGCCAATTTTTGTTATTTTATTTAAAAACGAGTTATTCATGTCGGATTTCATTGATAATCGGCGAGGAGGATGAATTTGAATTTTTTAGTTAAAAGACTACTTGAAAAGTTTAGATGTTGAACAACATACGTATTTATAATTAATTTACCACAATGAAAATTGTTTTATGGGAAATATCATTTAAAGTCCCACGTTGGTCTTATTTATAAATAAACCGTTTGACATTAGTTTTTTAATAGAAAATGGCAAAATACCGGTAATCCTCCTTAATAAATGAAGGTTTTTTTTGCCACGTGTCAATCTTTCGTTAATTTTGACACTTGTCATTTTGTGGTATTTTTGAATTAAATATTATCCACTTATTAATTTTTGGTTGTTCCAATTTTTAAAATTAAAGTCATATACTTATATATGTAAAGTATTAAATATGATATATTAAATTGCAATAAATATGTATCTTTCTTAATTTAAAGTTATACATTAAAAAATATTTTCCGTTTACACTTTAATGTTTAATTTTTTTTTGAACCAACCCGTGTAATACACGGGTTTCACACCTAGTTGTTTAATCAAATAATCAAAGGGACAATAAACCATCACTCCTTTACACATCTGGGATTTTAGCTAGTAATCTTTGAAAAAATCGCTTGCTCATTAATGATAAAGTCATTGATTTTTTTTCAACAGAAAAGACACAAAATATTATGTTAATAGAATTTTACCACATTTTCTCACAGACATTATCTATCTTACTATAATGTTATTTTATTCTCTTAGTTTGACAAATGGTCTTGACTAAAATTTTACGACATTATCTCTGTCATGTAGAGTTATACTAATGTAGTCTTATTATTTTTTGTCTATCTGAATACTATTTGACTGAGTCTTTACATGTATCTTCTTTGTTTGACAAATACTATTTTTTTTATTTAATCTTACTGTATTCTTTCTATTTGATAGATAGTATTATATTAATGTAGTCTTATTATATTTAATCTTACTGTATTCTTACTGTAATCTTATTATATTTTTTCTAGTTGACAGATAGTATTATATTAATGTAGTCTTATTGTGTTTTCTGTGTGACGGAGAACACTATTTTATTATAATCTTCATGTATTCTCCCTATTTGACAAATATTATATTTTTATTATAATCTTACGGTATTTTTTTCTATAAGTTAGAGAATATTCTTTTACTGTAATATTATTATATTCTAATGGTTGACAGATGATATTACTCAACGATAATTTTACTATATTATCTATGTCTGACAGAAAATATTATTTTATTATAATCTTATTGTATATTATATGTGTTTTTTTACTGCAATTTTATTGTAGTTTTTTGTTTGGCAGAGTATTATTTTAATATAATTTTATTATATTCTCTCTAACTAACAAGTTATTCTCAAGTTTAAAAATTAAGGATGGAAAAAAGAGAGGAAAGAAAGGAGAATATATGGGAGGAGAAAGATGAGGGGATGGATGTCTTCTTGAGTTTAAGAGGAGAGAAAGGAATATCTCTGTGTATAACATTTTTATCTCTAGACGAAATTGCACAACAAATGGCCAAGTGTAAAAACATTTTTTTTTCCTTTCCTTCTCAATTTGTCCAAAAAATGAGGTGATATAGACTTAACAATTTTCCTTCTTCCCTCTCCACCGATCATCACCTCCAATCCTCTCCTCCCTTTCATCTCTCTCCTAAAAAAATTTGAGAACACCCTTTTCATTCTCAATCATCTCCTTTCTTTTACATTCTCACATAAAAAAATAATAAAATAAACAAGCTTTAAGAGAAGTTTTATCTTATTGTAATCTTACTTTAATCTATTTCTAGCAAAAAGACTAATCTTACTGTATTTTCTCGTATGACAAATGATATTATCTTATTATTGTATTATTTCTATTTGATATTGAAGTATTATCTTACCATAATCTTATTATATTTAATATTAATTTGTTTTATGAAGAATATTATCTTAATTATTATATTCTATTTGTTTATTGAAGAATATTATCATGGTAATCTTATCATACTTTGGTCTATTTGTGTGTTAGAGAGTATTACCTTGATGTAATTGTATTGTATTCGAGTTTTGGGTTTTATATAATTAATCCTTTCCTTAGATAATATTTTATTTTACACCCAAATTATATTTAACCCTCAAATCTTTATTACTTTTTGATTCATTAATTTATTTCATTTTAATACCCAATAATAAATAATGAATTTATAATGGTCATATAATATCTTTATCTTTTTTTATTTTTATAATTCTGTACATAATAATTTTATCTTTAATTTTATAACAATATCAAATAAAGACTCTAGATAGGTCTACTTATTTTAATTTTACGTATTTATTTTATTTCATGTATTGTAATATATTTTTTATTAAGTATTATGGTCAATTAGTATTCCTATTAAAATATAAAATATTTGTTTGAAAATTAGCCAATTAAATAAGAAAGCTTCTTAAAAAAGCTTTATTAAATATTTTACAAAGATAAAGATAATTTAGTTAATTTAAAAAATATCAATAATTGGAGATGGTTTATGATAAGATGTTTTTGTTAAATAAAACTAATAGAATGATTATTTATCCAAGCAAAAACACTATAAAAAAAAAAGTTAAAACTTGTAACTAGTCAAATGTCATCTTAAGGCTCAAGTCCAATTAAAGGACTCATTAAAGGTTTCAAGATTGGATCTGAGAGAGGTTGTAACTTGTAACTAGTCAAAGGTCAAGACTTTGACTGCCGCTATATAATTTATAAGGTCTTCGTGCACCACTATTGCCACTATATAATTTATAAGGTCTTTGTGCACCACTATATAACAATGTTTTTAAGATGCAATGAAACCAAATAAAACTATTCCTATTTATACATAACTATACATAACTAGGAGGAACAAAATGGTCAAAATGACCATAAATCTAGTTCAAACTTTTTTTCTACACTTTTTCTTTTTTAAGTCTAGTTTTCTTGATGGACCTTCTTCAAATAGTATTCCTGATGGACCATAAACGACCTTGTTGGAAACAACCCTCAGCTACGCTTGTTAAGGATGTTCACGCAAAATACAACGACAGCGTTGGGCATATGCTTCTACTTCTGCTAAGTGCTAACCTCCTCCACCACTTTTTTGTTCTTCAACGTATTGCGATCAAAATGGACTAGTTTCTCACTATAATTCCACAATTTTATTCAAATACGCTAAACGTAGATCTTCATGGAGCTTCGTATTGGTAATAAATTTCGTCTAGGCTGTAAGATTGGCAGTGGATCGTTTGGAGAGATCTATTTAGGTCTATTAATCTCCAATTTTGTAGTTTCGTAGTTTTAACACATTAATCTATCACATTTTTTTATAAAATTTACAAAACGAAGGGCTTGGAAGAGAGATGATGACTTGAATGCTAAGTTATCCTTTCAATTCTTATTATGCGTGTTGAATTTGTTTCGCAGGCACTAATGTTCAGACGAGTGAAGAAGATGAGATTAAGATGGATGAGGTAGCTTATTTGTTTTGTGACATTAGCATAAGTGCATAACCCCTTTTGGTGGAGCATAGAAGGTTAACAACTATTGTTGATGCATTTTTGAAGTAAGAACTAAGGAGTGCTTAGTGTTTCCAAATGTAAATACTAGAATTCAATACATAAAGTAAAAAATGTTCCATCTTTTTCAGGAAAGGTAATAAATGAAGCATCTTTCATCTTCTACTCGTGGTAGATTTTAGTTATCCTTACTTTGTGTTTAACTGTAATGGCATTTTCAGGAAAATGTCAAGATAAAGCATCAAAGCTATACAGGATTTAAGTATTATTGAACTTTTTTTAATTAAAATTACAATAATTGGACTAATGAAGCTCGTGTTCCAAGTATGAAATGGTTTGGTGTGAAAGGAGACTATAATGTTCTAGTGATGGATATACTTTGGTCCTAGTCTTGAGGATCTATTCAACTATTGTGGCAGGAAACTTTCTTTGAACACTGTTCTTAATTTCTTATGCTTGCAGATGATATGGTAAGCTTTTGTAATTACCAAATTGACCTTCTAACATCTATAGGTAACTGATACTAGAGTCATTTCAAATCAATCGTATTGAATATATTCACTCTAAATCATTTCCACATCATACATACTTATAAAGCTAGCATTTTTTCTTGAATCTCGTGCATTTGAAACCCCCTTTTTTAACTTCCTCAAACCACATTCATTTGAAACCCTCTTTTTCAACTAATGCAACTCAAAAGTTTTCTTAATTATAATTTAACACTCAAAAGTTTTATAACTTATAATATGTTTAATTAGTATTTAATGAAAAATTTACTATAAAAATGTCAATCTTTTAAGAAGACATGCATACAAATCATATACGAATTTCAGAAAGAAAACAAACTTAAAGTTTTTGTGTTGGGTTGAGGTCTTGTGACCACTTTTGGAGATATGATATTATATTAGAGCTTTAAATTTGTAAGTTTGTTTTACTAATTCGTTTTTATATTTTCTTCGTTTTTTGGATTATTGTAATATAGTCGTTGTATACTGTGGTTTAATCATTAATATATTGATCATATGTTATATAGGGTGATGTCGAAAATATTTAATTAAATATTTTAAATATGTTTTTTTGTTTCGTAATTGTACCGTTTCAAAAAGATAATTAATTAAAACTCATACATATGTTATATTTTACATCTCTTTCTCTCTCTCTCTCTCTCTCTCTCTCTCTCTCTCTCTCTATATATATATATATATATATATATATATATATATATATATATATATATATATATATATATATATAAACCCATTTTTTAACTAATACAACTCAAAAGTTTCTTAATTATGATTTAACACTCAAAAATTTTAAAACTTATATTATGTTTAATTAGAATTTTGTGAAAAATTTACTATAAAAAATTCAATCTTTTAGGAAGACATGTATACAAATCATATACAAATTTCAGAAAGAAAACAAACTTAAAGGTTTTTGTGTTGGGTTGAGGTCTTATGACCACTTTTGGAAATATGCTATTGTGGTTTAATCGTTAATATATTGATCATATTTTATATAGGATGATGTCGAAAATATTTAATTAAATATTTTAAATATGTTTTTTTGTTTCGTAATTGTATCGTTTCAAAAAGATAATTAATTAAAACTCATACATATGTTATACTTTTCATCTCTCTCTCTTTATCTCTCTCTCTCTCTCTCTATATATATATATATATATATATATATATATATATATATATATATATATATAATAATAATAATAATAATAATAATAATAATAATAATAATAATAATAATAGAGGTCAAACACTTCAACCAAAATTCATTTAAAATCTAATATTTCAAATGCTTTTAATAATGATTGTAAAAATTTCAACATGTGTTAGTTAATTGATTGTTTAATGAAAATATTAATGTTTTAAAACTCCTAACTCTTAAACTTATATTATTTAATTTGTTAGTTAACTAAAATATTTTTCATACATAAAGATAATATTTTTATGTTTGGTTACTCATATTTATTTATGTAATTAGAAAACAAGGTATACATACAATGACTACTTACATTTCATATAGGAATCGATACACTAGAGTGGTATGTTGTCTTTAACTGGTGGTAGGAGATCCAAATACCCTTTTTTAATTATTTGTATTAATGTTTAGTAATATCTGTTTTATATTCTATAACGCCCGTAGATCCAGGCTAGTCAATTTAGAGATAATAGGGGTCGTAAACAACTTTTCGAAAAAAGATTATTTAGAATAAATAATCTTAACTAAGTTGTATAATACGTCTCAAGGGTTTCGTACATATAAAGAACGCCGAAATCCGAGTTATAACGAAGAAGTTATGGTCCGTCGAAGTTTTACGACAAAATCGACACGACACCGGGAGACGTAAATAGTGAATTTACGATGGAGGATTTTTCAGCCTTAGAAATCTAAACAAAGTATGTAGTATACGTCAAACCAAGAACATACAAAAAAAAAAAGAACGCCCAAATCTGACTTCGTATGAGGAAGTTATGAATTTTCTACGATTTTGACTTAGTAGTGCATAACCCGAAACTCGAATTTTAGATCGAGCGGTTTTTGGCCTACATGACCTAAATGAGAATTGAATATCATTAATAGGAACTCAACGGTAAAAAGACAGATGAAAACAGAGTCCGTATGTAAAAGTTATGAATTTTACGCGGACATTTAACAATATAATCTTCTCGTATTGTTAAATTTAAGATCGGTCGAGAATTAGCCGACAGAGTCAAAATGAAAGTTGTAGATCTTATTTTTACCTATGCGTGAATATAAAGAACGTCAAAAATGGAGTTCGTATGTGAAAGTTACGGATTTTAGAAGTCGGAAATGTGTTGTGCGAAAATGGGTAATGTGGCACAATCTTGGCCATTGCTTTCTCCCCAAGTCTTGTCACTAGATGGTGACATGTGACACCAAGTTCAGACATTTTTCACCCTATAAATAGAACCTCTCCCACCCTTATTTTCTTCACACATTTCTCATTCTTTCTTCTCTTTACTCTCTCTAGAACCTTTGTGTTAGATGTTTTAGAGACGTAAAATGATGATAACGGGAATGGGTAATCGAGTTTGTTTGGTTTGATAAAGTTAATAAACTTATTTATTGTGGGTTGAAAACCCTATATACTCATCAGGTTTCCCAACCTGACCCACTCAGTTTATTTATATCACAGGTGTTGATATGAAGTCACATTACACTAAGAGATTAAGGAAATATAAATCACTAGTGATAATGAATGTAAGTTCTGTTTATGCTTATGTTTCTGTATTAACGATGACATCCCAAATGTTTTAAAATGAATAAAAATATTTTTCTTCGAAAATGCTTTGATAACGTATTTATCATGTTTTACTGGGAACAAATTCCGCAACATTTTTATTAAAAGAGGTACTCTGATTTTGGCCGTGAAAATGGGGATGTCATAGTTGGTATCAGAGCATTAGCTTAAGCGAACTAGGAATATGGATTTATTTATAGACTTAAACTTAGAATGCTAAGCGATGATTGTGAGGAGTGTGTCTAATATATTTTAGGTAGTACACCTGAATAGACACAAGCACTAGCTTAATTAGGGAAGATGCTTAAAATGCTTTTATGTGCTAAATGATTTGCGATGGTTTATGTTATTGTTTGATCGGATCTATGGTCTATTGCCGACTGGATCTGGAAAATTTATGTGTTCAAATTTCTAAACGTTCAATTACGATATTAGAAATGACATGTAACTTTTCGGAGTAATAAGGAGGATTACATGTCTAAATCTTCCTCTATCTATATTCTCGTCCCGATATGCTAAACGCATGTTTCCGTGAACGTAACGTCATGGTCAAGGATCGTAGCGAATTGAGTAAATGGAGGAAACGATGAGGCTTGCGATAGTTAATGACACTTATTGGAAGATATCGTAAGAGAGGTATCTTGCCTTTAGAATGTGTCTAATAAGTAATACGTCTAGTACGGGAGAAGTACACATTCGATTAGCAGAAGGGAAGAACTTTTGGTATAATCCATGAAGTTATCCCATCATATGGAATTTCCACCACCAACCGAGTTGAAGCATAATTAATGATGGAATATACGAATGGAAGAAGTCCTAGTAGAGCCTAGGGAAAATTTTGTGATTGTTTGGACACATTTGTATTGTTTTTGTGATAATAACTTGGAAAACTGCGAGACAATACTTGGGACGAGTATGAGTAGGTGTGAATGGTAGTAGATGCCTATACTACCGGAAGCACATGACTCACGCTTGGATCAGGGAAAGTCACAAGGTTACCAAGAAGCTAGTAATTGATACCGTTTTATTTAAATATGTCGTTACCATCGTTTTGATAATGACTAAGAGGATGATTGTTATCCCGACCCTAGTAGTCATATCGAATTGATTCCGACTACGATAAGTATGTTACGTGATTCAGAGAACCAAGTTTGATGTAGCATCTGACTTAAGTCGGAAGATTAAAATAAAAGATAATCAAAGCGATCGGTAGAGGTATCGTGATAGTTGCTTGTAGCTAGAAATGCTACCTTTTAAGATGTGATTAGAACATGAAGAAATGTATAGTTTGTTCTGGAAGACTCTAAGAGACCTGAGTCTAAGCATGGGAACATACGATGATAAGTCATTAAAATATGACACATCGGTCCATTGTAGTAATAAAATAACTTATCTTAAGTTTGTTAATAAGAAGAAGCAATCTCCAGTAAGGCTCGAGATTATGACTTTAAGGTCATAATTTGGAGTCTAAAGTGAGATAGGGAGCAAGTGCAAGATCGAGCACCGCCTGCAATCAGGAAGTCTTAGAGTTAGATACTCGTTCGAAGAAACGTCAAAGTTACGGTTATTACTTTGGATGAAGAGATAACGTATGGAGTCATCATGTGAGCCCTATTTCGTTGATGATTTCGGGACGTAATCATCCTAAGGGGGAGATAATTGTAACGCCTGTAGATCCGGGCTAGTCAGTTTCTCGGTTTTAGTCAGTTTCTCGGTTTCTTGGTTTGGGTTTGTTCACCCCTAATTTTTCCCATAATTATTTTAACCACTTAAATGCATTCTTGCACAACGCGCGAGGTTCTGCCTAGTCGGGATATAAATCCATACAATTTTCTTTTCGGCTTGGGACGTAAGGAAAATTAGGTACCATGGTTGACCTTTAGCCATTGATCATTACTACCAATTTGGAGCCTATTGTAATATCTCTCCTTTGACTATGACAGGTGTACAACATTGACTTTGGTCTCTCATTTCATGACCTCTTTATCCATCAAGGTAACTTAATTCTAACAAATCAACTTTGATCTCTTGTTTCGTTTGTGAAAAATTACTAGATTGTCCTCCTTCCTCATATTGAATATTTACAATACCCCTAGAAAGCTTGTCGAGACATGTTGAAGTCTTGTTTTACCAGGTTCCGGTTTGATTATGCCACTACTAGAAAAACAGCCTTTTACGACGTGCAATTTATGATACGCTTCGATTTATGATACGCAAAAGTATGTGACCTAAAAATATTGTCATCTCTCTATAAATTTTAAGAATTTAGGGTGCGCATTTTTGCGAGCCATTAAATTAGTGTCTAAAAAAACACGGAGGACGCCTATAATAAAATGTGTGTCGTCTGAAGATGTCGCTTTATGAATTTTAATGGAAACGCGCGTTCCATCATTTAATAGCTGGGGGGAATGAAATATTAAAAAATTAAAAAGCCCGCCTCCCTTTTTCTTCCTTTCCCTCTTGCCCTAATTACCAACACTCCTTCCTTCTCTCCTCCTTTTCTCTGTAAACCCTAATCCGCCTCCACCACTACCGAATCTACCTCAACTCACCTCTGACATCGGCTCATCTCTTTCCGATCGCTGCTAATGAACGTATTTTGTGTTTAATTTGGGAGCAAATCGCGATTTTTGTACACCGGAAGCCTAGATGATAGGTCTGACGTGGCGGCGTCGCTTGTCTCGCTTGCGAGAGACAACGATCGATCGCTTCTAATCTCTTTGATCCAAGGTTTATTTAGGCTCCATCTGGAGGAAGTATCTCTTTCATCTTTTTTTTACATCTCAACGTGTTTCTCGGAAGCATCATAACTGGAACCGCGCTTTAGCAACAAAAAGAGTTCTTGGATCAGTCGCCATCCCGGAGAAAAACTTTCAGCAGATATGCCCAATCAAAATTCTTCTTCATTTTGATTGAATCAGATAACGTATTCGTCGCTTGACTTCAATTTGAGTTTTTCAGAAAGGGCGTTCGCCGCCGCTGGAGCCGGTTTTCTATCTGTAGTTATAGTAAATCCTCTTGATGTCGCAAAGGTACTCTTCTTCCTCGATTATTTTCCTTACACATGTTAGTTCCAATTTCATTCTCGACCTCTATAATACTCTGGTCGTGGATCTCGATGCCAACTGTATTGGTTTCCCTGATTTGATTGGGAGAATTGATTGGCTTCATGTATTGCCTGATTATGCAGACTAGATTGCAAGCTCAGGCTGCTGGTGTTCCATATCAGAATCTCCACTCCAAATGTCGCTTTGAACCAAACACAGGTTCAATTTTCGAAGTCGCCGTCTTTCCAAATCGAATCCAAGGGTTCAATTTCCTGAACTCATCGTCACTCTTGTTCTATTGCTACACGAAATTACAGATTTTGTTCTAAAATGTTGTGATGTTGGGGAGGACATTAAAAAATTTAAGTGGTTGTTCTATTACTACCTTCCTTTCTATCATTAGACAAAACTCTAGATTTTACTTTTACCACAACATTTTCACTGACATATGTGATGATGGTTGGCAGTAAACCAAGGAAATCTGGAAGTGGATCCTCATTAGATGCAATTAAATTTGGAGAGGTTTGGCTTTATTGTATTTCTGAATTAACCTAGAATTTATGCTATAAAATCATGGAGAATACCCTTGTGTGTGCAAAACACGTGATATGGCTTAATGTGTGATTTTGGAAAAAGATAACAATGGTCAAAAAACAACAAAAAATTGTTTTTGGATAATATTGAAAACAAAAAGTACAACACAAGGAAAAACTTTGTAATTTACTCAAGATGTTATGGAATTACTTATATACCCTTGTGATGGATGCAGTAAAAGGAAGAGCAGTTACTATCAGCGGCAATGACAGGCGGCTGTACAACTCACTGCAAGGAAGCTTGGAGGGAAAACAAACCCAAAGTACTCTGTGAATCAAGCAAACAGAAATTGAAACTTGTAGATGAAATTTTAGTATAATACCCTTTTAGTCTTGTAATAGCAGTAGTAGCTTTTCACTAAATTTTACAAATCTTGTGCTTTTTTTATAGACATTTGAGTTTGCCCAGAGAACATATGCAGACTTTTTTAGAAGATTGGTGGAAGAACTTATTGGGATTTCAGAATTTGTTTTTATACGGATATGGTGCTGTTTTCAACTTCCTAGGCATGCTTGGAACTGTCATTATTAAAGGTACTTACTCCCTTGGATTTTACTCTGACCATTTTACCCTTTTACTTTTTTTTAATTATGTTAATCAGTCACAGAAAACCCTTATTTCCATGTGATTATTTTTTCCAGGTCCTGAAAGCTTTGATATTTTACAAGGACATTCAAAAGCTACCATTCTTTTAATTGTGAACAATGCAGCTCAAGGAATTGTATCCTCTTTTTTCTTCAAATATGCTGGTAACATTATTATAAGCATTTGTTTTTTTACACAATAAAAAGATTATAAATAGTGGAAGACTAACTTTAATATCTATTATTTATAACATGCAAACACAATTTTGAAAAAGTATTCATCAACAGTTGCTACGATCTTCACTGGCTTTACATCTGCAGCTTTATTTGGTTACAC
The DNA here is from genome assembly GCF_002870075.4 of Lactuca sativa. Classification (NCBI taxonomy): domain Eukaryota; kingdom Viridiplantae; phylum Streptophyta; class Magnoliopsida; order Asterales; family Asteraceae; genus Lactuca; species Lactuca sativa. The sequence continues at coordinate 300,596,757 of NC_056627.2, read as the reverse complement.
TCACACTATAAATGTTATGTTTTCATCTCAATGCATCAGGTATATGGATTCAACAGTTTTTGTCCACTAATAATTACATTACATATAACTTGTAATTGTCCTATTATTATACATCCAAAATACATGTAAATAAGAAGCAAGACAATGATTTAATTTTTTTTTTCAGCTTTCAAAACTTCATCAGTTAATGGTACATGCAGCAGAAGCACTGGAAATTGAAGCTCCTGATTTATATAGCCATATACACTAGCCCTTAATGGTGTACGGATAGCAATTGCAAATATTTTTTTACCCTTGGAGCCTACACGGTACCTGGTATGTTACCTATTATTATTCTTTATAACCTTTTAATGTAAATCTCACAAAATCCTGAGTTTCATTTAATTAAGTGTTATCTTAAATGGGGAATCTAAAAAGTAATGACCAGTATTATATGCATCTTTGCAATGGCTGGTGTGAAAGAGCTGAGAAAAATTGCCCCTTTGAGAAGGTAATTGGCGTTTTTGACTTTTTTTTATTACCCTCTGACTTTGACTTTATTGTAGTTCTTTCATAATACAAACAGATTTTGAATGCAGATGGAATCTAGTAGAAATAGATGCAGAATTGTCGAAATTGACCATGGAGACAAAAAGTGTCTTGTCACTTATTTATCCTTCAAATACATACATGGTACATTGATCTGTTAATTGCACATTTTCTTTTTAAATTTTAATGTTATTATAAGGTTTCATGAAAGTCTTTTAACTTATTTTTGGTGTTACAGGACCTTAATATTGGGATTGCCTTTTGGTTGGTAGCTGGTGGTGATGGGTGTGTGAGTGAAGAAATAAATGGAAATAATAATTTAAAGGTTAAATACAAGTCTGATTCCAGGATCCTATTGGTTGGTTCTGGTGCAGATGAGCAGTGTGGTGGGTATGGGCGCCATAGAACTAAGTTCAGAGAAAGCAGGTTACTTCTTATTAATCAGTATTATCTCATACTGTAAAAGAAGCAAGATAAAATACTGAAGTAAGTTTTGATGATTATTTGTTGATATGTTTAGTTGGGGTGGTCTAAATAAGGAAATGAAGTTAGATATGCAGAGAATATGGAAGAGAAACCTAGGTAGAGATGATAGATGCATCGTTGATAATGGCAAAGAGGTACCACTTGCTTGTTTGTTAAGTCGTTCAGTTCTTTATGTGTTAAGTCCAGAAAGAAACACATTACATTACACATTTAGTTCGATTGAATTTGAATGGACATGTGTGGTTTGGTCACTTCAGGCTAGGTTTCCTTTTCTGGATGAAAATGTAATAAGGATACTGCTTGATATTCCACTATGGGAGATTGCAGACCTTGGCCAACCAATTGGAGTTGGTGATAAGATCTTGAGAAAGGTAAGTTTGTCTATTCCAGTTTTATCCTTACTAAACTTCCATGTGTACATGTGCACATTTTGATTACTTCATTTTCTCTGATATTGGTTCAGATCTTGGTCAATTTTCTGCAATATATGAATCCTGTTTTCCAGTTGTTAAAAAAGAGTGGGAAAAGTTAGAGATAGTTGGGGTTGGAGTTACTACATATGAGGTATCTTTGAAGAGATTTAGATTTTTTATGAGCATTTCATGATTTACAGCTTTTGTATTAACTTTTACACTTAATTCTTACATTGTTACAAAAGAGTGGCATGTTGTTGTTCGTGTTGACTATATTCCTTCTCGTGTTGACTTACCTTCTTTAGGCCATGGGAAATATGTTGAACTTGTTAATCCATTTCAATGGAAGGTAACTTTCTTCATTTATTTACTTGTTTGCTACCAATTTGTATGCATAGTCATAGTTTGACTTAATTAGTTGCTTATTTTGTTTATTGGTTGCTTGTTTTCTAGCTTATTATAGACACTGATTGGTTTCTTGTTATGATTAAATCTTAACATCTATCATGGCAACCTTCAACAGTAGTTTTGGACCGGCACCTTCTTGCAGAAGATATCGTGTATGTGTTCTTGTGCTGCTATTGTGGATTCGGGAACATCCTTGCTTACTGGTCCAACTGTATGTATCTCACGTGAAGCTTCTGTTAGAACTATTAATCTTAGGGATTTCAAGTTTTTCATATTTCTTGTATCTAATTCGTTTGTAAATTTCGTTACAACTTTTATTGATTTGTTTTATATTTCCATGAAATGATTATTTGTATGATATATATTAAATTTTATGTAATGGATTGTATTTTCGTATATGATATTTTATTTATTATGAGACATTAAATGCAAATTTAATTTGAAAATTAGTAAATCTATAAATAATATTTTTTTTAAACATATAAAATTACGATACGCAAAAATGTGTGTCATCTTCATTTATGACATGGCCTTTCTTGACAGTGACTTCCTTGATACGCATTGCGTGTCATTAACACGTGCGTCGTAAGGTTACGACACGCGAATGCGTGTCGTCTTCCTTTATGACATGGCCTTCCTTGATACGCATTGCGTGTCGTAAACGCGCGTCGTAATTGCGCGTCGTAAATGCGCGTCGTAAATGCGCGTCGTCTCTCTTTATGACAGGGCCTTCCTTGACGCGCATTTGCGCGTCGTCTGAGCCTTTTACGACGCGCAATGAGCGTCGTAAAAGGCTGTTTTTCTAGTAGTGTGCTTTTAATTGTTCCATTAAATAGAAAAAGACATTGACAATTATAACCCTATTTGAATTAGGAATCAGTTTTTGTTTCCATTTCCAAAAAACTCACGACCATGAAGAACCTTCTCCTAAACTTGATTTGCTCCTATAATTATATCATTTTTGTTCTTTTTGTTTACACCACAAAGTTTCCATTTTTTAGCCTTTATATCCTTCCTTTTACCATAATCTTTTATTCTTTTGTCTTCATTCTTCATACTTTAGACAATTTTATTTTATTACATTTTTTAGATTATAAACATCTTCATCAATAAAAAAAAACAAGCATACACAATATTGCAATGACAACTTCAATAATAAAACAAAACCATGACAAAGTTTCTTTCTTTTGACATTTATATTCTTCTTTAATATTTAACTTTTTTTCTTTTTTGTCATTTTTACATCATTAGCTCTATTTTTTAGGTTATAAACTCCAAAAATATTTTTTTTTTAAAAAAAGTCATAGATGATGTTGCAAGAGCACGTTCAATAGTAAAACAAAATCATAACCAATCAAAGATAATATCACATGTTTAACAAACTAAAAGATAATTCATAAAATGTGCTTACAAAAAAACATGTATACTCTCTATCTCAAATACATATTTTATCTCGATAGAAACCACCTCGGTCGCATTGCAATGTGACATATTTGTCTTTACTTAAATCTCGAATAGATACTCTATATATTTTAGCGTAATAAAAAGCTCATACACTGTTTAGTAATTCACCATATGATTCAAATTTCGAGTTAGATAAATAAAGTTCATTTTGTATCATAGAACTTTATTTATCTAAATCTAAATTTGAATCATATGGTGAATTACTAAAGAGTGTATCGGCTTTTCTTTGAAGTAAGGTTGAATCTATTCGAGATTCAAGTAAAAACATATATGTCATGTTGCAAAGCGACCGAGGTTGTTTTTATTTAGATAGAATGTGTATTGAAGATAAAGAGTATATGGGCTTTTTGTAAGAACATTTTATGAATTATCTTTTAGTTTGTTAATCATATGATCTTGTCTATGATTGGGTATGATTTTGTTTTATTATTGAAGGTGTTCTTGCAATTACCTTCTATGATTTCTTTTTTAATTTATTGAAGGAGTTTATAACCTAAAAATAAAGCTAATGGTGTAAAAAATGACCATAAAAGAAATATATATATATATATATATATATATATATATATATATATATATATATATATATATATATATATATATAGGGTAAAGTGAATATACCTAACAACTTTATATAAGCTTAGGTACCTAACCTCATCAAACTACGTCATTTTGCATTAAATTTTCATTGCAATCATCCAAGGTTCTTAAAGTTCATCCCTAAACTTGATTTACTTCAAAAAGTTTTGGAAATTCATCATTATATTTCTCCTACATCCTTTCATTTGTAGCGGTAGGATATAAAGCCCATCATGTGGTATTCGATAGAAAGACGTGATGTAAAAGAAAGATATTGTTGAAAGTCCAAAGATTTTGGAAGTAATCAAGTTATGGGGTTGAAGTTTAAGAACTTTAGGCAATTACAATGTAAATATGATACAAATCGATGTAGTATTATGGTGTTAGGTACCTAAGCTTATATAAGGTTGTTAGGTATATTCACGTTACCCATATATATATATATATATATATATATATATATATATATATATATATATATATATATATATATATATTAAATATTAAAAAGAAGGGCAGAAATATCAAAAGAAAGAAACTTGTTCATGGTTTTGTTTTATTATCCAAGGTGACATTGGATTGTTTTCCATGATTGTTTTTTTTATTAGTGAAGGTATTTATAACCTAAAAATAATAAAATAAATTTGTCAGCAGTATAAAGAATGAACAAAGACGAATAAAAGATTAAATAGTAAAAGGAGGGCTATAAATAGGGATGAAAATGGGGCAGGATTGACCATCCCTGTCCCCATCCCCAAACGCTTAACATCGTCCTTATCCCTCATCCTCATCCCTGACGGATGTGGGGAATCGAATCCCCCCCCTTTAAATTTTGGGCTTTTCCCTGGTTCATCCCTGATCCATCAGAATAATAAACTAAATTTACGCAAAAAAAAATCAAGTTTATTAAGTGATAAAAAACAGAGGCCATAATCAGATTATGTTTACATCAATCATAAAATCTAAAAAACATCAAAATAAGAAACGATGATTTTGTATACGGACCGTTGAACAAAGTGAGGATTTAAGAACTCTTAGGATTAGGAACATAATTTTGTATATGGACTTTCGGTCCAATACAAATCAATTCATTCTTACTGGACTTATTTCATAGTTTATATATATATATATATATATATATATATATATATATATATATATATATATATATATATATATATATATATATATATATATATATATATATATATATATATATATATAATGTCATCAATGTGGGACGGGACGAGGCGGGTTGGGGATTGGTATACCCGACCGCGGCTCCATCCCCGGTTTTAGCATAATGGGGATCCCCAGTCCTGCTCGTTTTTGCAGGGAATACCCGTCACCAATTGGGGCTGGTTAACCGGGTTCCCCACTGGATCGGGTGAAATTTCCATGTCTAGCTATAAATGCTAAAAAACGGAAACTTGGTGGTGTAAAAAATAGAAAAGAAAAAATGATATAATTGTAATAGTAAATCATGTTTGGGAATAGGTTCTTCATTGTCATAGTCGTGAGTTTTTGGGAAAAAAAATGAGATTTTTTTCTTAGGTATTTCCTAATTTGAATAGGGGTATAATTGTCAATGTCCGTTTTTATTCGGTGGAACAATTAAAAACCTCCTTGGAAAAATCAGATCCCTTAGGGTATAGGTGTTGGACCAAGCTGGACCAAGCAGCCATGTCATGATGATGTGGACCCTACACGCACACTAGAGACAAGATCATCATAAAACATAGAAAGTTTCTTTAGATCCGAAAAATGAGTTAAAAAAGTATGAAATAGATTTATTAAACAAGAGTATTCAAGGCTTACGGTTAAATGACGAAGAAAGGATTCATTAACGAATCCAAATGATTGCTTCTTTAAATATCTTTAAATAGTGTTCCTAATTGTTTGGTTATATTGAAGGTGAGGATGATAATCCACAAGTGTAAATGGGAAATTATAACTAATCATCTTGATGATTGTTTGCTTAGTTTATTTCCACTTCTGCTGAAATTGCAAACTTTTTTTATAGTTTCATAAAATAAAATGATGGATCACCCATAAGACAATAAAGCTACAATGAGAAAGATAAAGGGTTTAACAAAGTTTCTATTTATGGTAAATGAACAAAAATAGCTTCGTGAATGCTATCAACCTCACAATATGAATATGAATGTTGGTCCCTTACAAATCTTATGGAAAACCTCTGAATCTAGCTTTTTGACTCATGGGAAAATTGTGAATCAAATAAGCTAGGTTTTTTAGGTATTATAGATGCTTTAAATTCCAAGAAATGCTAGTTTTGAGGTGCATATGTTCCAAGAAATGCTAGGTATTATAGACACATGGATTTTTTTATTACATTTTTTTAAAAAATGACATCTTATATAATGTTCTTAAGAGGAGGGAGTGATCCCTCCCAACTCATTCAATTCATTGCCACATCAACTTTTTTTTTCTCCTACTTCCATCTTTCTTAACCCATAAAATATGGAAGTAACATCTTTCCTAACCCTTTCAATTCATTCAATTAAAAATATACAAAACAACTAATATATAAGTTTTAAAGTGCATGGTATAAGAGAGAGAGAGAGAGAGAGAGAAAGAGAAAGAGAAAGAGAAGGGGGGGGTAGAAAGCGGGTTGAGGAATCCACTCAACAAAGCAAATAAGCAACAAATGAACAATACCACTCTTAGAGGGTCAATCCCCCCAGTCCAAATCTAGCCACCTCGAGCCACTCCGACCTTCCTTAGACTTTTAGAAAATGTGGTTTTTAGGCAGAGAATTTCGACGAGTAAGACAAATGTGTCTTTGTAAATGGTGAAACAAAAAATAAGCTTGTAGTGGTGTGAGCTACGGACTGTACTTTTTTTACCTGCCAAATTCCTTAAATCTAGATTGGTTTTAAAGGCTTCCTGCTTAAGACTAAACATTGTTATCCTTGACCACGATATGGTTGCAAAAAGCTAGTTGTAAGTGGCAGTGGAAGGGACAGGAATAAATGAGAAGAACAAATAGGGGTGGGTGGGTACAAGTGTATAAGGTATAGGTATGGTGGGGCCATGAGATGAGCATGGGTCAACAACAAGAGGTCTGTGTCATAAGCTCTATAAAGACAATCGGTGTGTTAGGCATAGGTTGGACCCCGGTAAAAAGACTTCATTTTGAGTATGTTAATCTAATCCTCTCTAGTGTTAAGGTAATGAGCCCCTACTAATTTGAGCACGAATAAGATCCATCTGAATCTATATAGATAGAGGGAGCTCAACCAATATAATGTATGAGCATTGCTTTAGGAAGCTTCCGAGCTCGTGGAAGCAAGACTTAAAGAGTTGTGAATTTTCAGTAGTGGGTTTTGTAGGTTATCAACTATATGCATTAGGAGAGATATCCTTGTCATTTATACTAACAAACCATATTGGAAAGAAAACATGCATGATTAAATTCACCACACTATGTATCATGTCCCTTTACAACTTCATATTGGAATGATCTATAATGTTGAAATTCAGAATAAGCCCACCGGCGAGTGAGGGCTAAACGGTACATCATCGATTCACTGTTTGCTTAATTGTTGGCTACTAAACAGAGTAGCCACAATAATCGACACATCACCAAAAATGTTGTAGCTGATAAGATGCTTGTGCCAAACGCAATCACCAGAAACAATAAAATGCCCATATCGGATACCCTTAAGTGAAGTGATAAATAATGAATACCTAGATTAGATCGTTAAGATGGGAAAACCCGGTAAAGTCACAAAAGGCTAAGAAATATAGTTCAAAAGTACAAATACGTTTTGAATTGGGAATCCCCATACACGTTAGGAGTCTTGAGAGATATTAGTTAACACAGTATCAACTTCAACCCAACCTCCAACACCATCAAGAAAAATAAAGAGTGCAAAGGAAAAACCGGAACGAGGAAATTAATGTATAAATAGATAAGTTTGTCAAAGAAGAAATACTCCAAGAAGCGACATTTGTGGTTGAGAGGGGAAAGTCCTCGGATACTTCGTTGGAGAAGATGGCATCCAACCAATCCTTAAAAAAGGTAAAAAAAATACAAGAAACACCAATACACATAACACTAGAAGATATACAAGGGCTAAATGGTAAGTTGACAATATTAGATCGATTTATAATCAAATGTATAGAAAAGTCATTGCCGATCTTCAAAACACTAAATTTTTTCTCAAGAAAAGTGACTTTTGGTGGATCCTGGAAGTCAAAGAGGCCTTTTGCTCACTAGAAAGTAATTTGTGAAGTCTAACCCTTGTTAGCCCCACACTAGGAGAGGCCATCCACGCAAATTATAACTAGAATAAAACAAGCAACAGTCACCAATGGCCAAGCTAAACTATCTGACCTAGAAAATTCACATTCGCCTTAATATTACCAACTTTTCACATACTTTTATATTTTCAAGAACACCATATACAAGTGCTTACTCACCATCCAATCAAACAAATATTGTTGAAACTAAAAAAAGTGTAGAAGACCAACATATAGGAAATAGACCTAGAGGAGCATAATATCGATTATCGACCAAGGAGAAGCTATAAAGGACAAGCACTTGTTGATTTATTGACACATTTACCACCACGAATAATCTATGCCAACAAGGCAACAAAAAAACCGGAATTAAACACATCAGCCTTAGAGAACATACACAATGAGACATGTGGACATTGTAATTGGACAATGCCTCCAAAATAGAGGGCTGAAGAGTACGTGGGTTTAAGTGAGTCCAAAAGGATATAAAAATTAAATATACCTTTAAATATGACTTCCACACATCAAACAATGAAGTAAAATATAAATCATTGTTTGTTAGGATATGCTTGGAGAAAGAAATGGGTGTTAAACATTTAAACATGTTAGGTGATTCCCTCATGGTAGCCAACCAAGTATCGGAAACATATGAAGCAAATGAAATAAGAATGCAACAATACTTAATCACGATCCAGAAATTGGAAGATGGCCTAAAGACATTCGAATTCCAACAAGTACCATAATCGGAGAACCGGCATGCATATACCATAAGTAAAATTGGCGGTTAGGTTTTTCTATGGTTGGAAACAACATTAGTGGACACATACAAACATAAACTATGACTAAATATGCACACGAAACAGGGTACATTATCTTTAAAAGTCATTAACCCTTTAGAAATTTACGAGTTTCGAACTTAATAGTTATTTTCGTTATTTCTTAAAAAGATGATTACAATTGTTAAATCATTGAAATACTAGAATAATAATGAAATCTTGATTTTGTTCACATTTAGTCCCTTTTGTATACTCCATATATCATCCAACTTGTTAAAATTGTTCACATATTACCTTTGTGATCGGTTGTCATATAGGTTACAAGGGCAATATATGAACAATTACGGATCATAAAGATAATATGTGAACAATTTTAACAAGTCGTATAGTATATTGTGTAAAAATAAAAATGGACTACATGTAAACAAAATCAAAAGCTCTTTTTACAATCAATATTTGTGTGAGAATTTGATAACTTTTTTTTCCGGCCAAAACTTTTCAAACCAACACCACCACACCACCCTTAGGTCATCGTTAAACCAATCATACCATAATAAAAAAAATGACGTTTTTTTCAACGTGCATATATGTATATATAAATACACACACACACACACACACACACACACACATATATATATATATATATATATATATATATATATATATAGGTAAACTGAATATACCTGACAATCTTATATAAGCTTAGGTACCTAACCTCATCAAACTACGTCATTTTGCATTAAATTTTCATTGCAATCATCAAAGGTTCTTAAACTTTATCCCTAAACTTGATTTACTTCAAAAAAATTTGGAAATTCATCATTATATTTCTTCTACATCCTTTCATTTGTAGCGGTAGGATATTAAGTCCATCAGGTGGTATTCGATAGAAAGACGTGATGTAAAAGAAAGATATTGATGAAAGTCCAAAGATTTTGGAAGTAATCAAGTTATGGGGTTGAAGTTTAAGAACCGTAGGCAATTACAATGTAAATATGATACAAACCAATGTAGTATTATGGAGTTAGGTACCTAAGCTTATATAAGGTTGTTAGGTATATTCACTTTTATATATATATATATATATATATATATATATATATATATATATATATATATATATATATATATATATATAGTCAAAGCTCGACACATGTTTTTTTTCCACATTATGTTTGCTCTTTGATTTTTCGTTCATATGCTTAAAACATTTAACAATTTTCGGAAATTACTAATATCTCGCACATAATTACCAAAACACGATAGCATCTCGTGTGATTTTAACGATAAATAACATAAAATCTTTACCTTTTATTTTTTAGTCTTACGACAAATATTTGTCATCGCAATCATCAACAATTTTTGAGTACTCACCCAATCAAAATTATTTTCAGTAATCCATGCCCGATCCGAGAAGGCAAAGACCACATTGTCCCCGATTTTGATTTTCTTTTTAGTATAATTATTTCTCTTTTAAGCTAGATAAATTTCAAGGGTACACATAAAAATGGTCAACCATTTGATTTTAAATACACTTTCATCTCATCTTGTGATGTGTCATCTATACATACACATAGCACCTTCAATTTTAAGTATATTTGAAGAAAATTGATTAAGGATTGTAATGAACTCTTGATTTTGTTTATGTTTAGTGTTTTTTTGTGAACCATATATCATCATACTTACTGAATTTATTCACATATTACTTTATGATTAGTTGTTGTAGGTTATAGGAGTAATATGTGAAATTTCAACAAGTTAGATAATATATTGTATATAATTTTGTATTTGATTAAATGTAAACAAAATAAAAAATTCTTTTGAAAACCAATATTTGTGTGAGATCTTGATAATTTTTTCTTGTCAAAATTTTCAAAATCAACACATCACATCTAAGCCATCGTCTAAGTCAATCACATAATAATAATAAGAAAGAAAACTATATTATCTCACAACCATCTCAAGTCTCGTTATCTCAATCTCAATGATAAACCTCGACAATACAAATTTTATGTTTTTTTAGTAATTTAGGTTTTAAATTTAAGTTATGCAACAGGGTTATAAGTAATGTAAAATATTTATTTATGTTTATTAATTATGTTTTTTTATTTAATCTAATGTAAAAAAATATATATATTATGTATCAGTAACATTTTCCAATGATGGGTGGTTTGGTTAGGGTTGTTCACTATTCGGATAAAACCGAATTATCCAATTGGACAATTTGGATTGGACTATTTGGTTCGGATATTCGGATTGGTTTTCAACAAAACCGAATTAGTATTTTGAATTTTGGATTGGTTTTGGTTTATAAAATAAGAACCGAATAGTCCAAAAAAAACCGAATAAATATTTCTTATTTATTTATATATATATATATATATATATATATATATATATATATATATATATATATATATATATATATATATATATATATATATATATATATATATCCTATACTAATAAAACAGTACAAAAATGTCACGTGGCAATCTCTCAACCTTCCCCAAGCTATTTTTCCTGCTCAAATGTCTAAGTGAATTTCCAAAACTACCCATTTGGTCAATTCAACTAACACTGGAGAAAAATCGGAAAGAAATCAGGGAGTGTCAATTCACCTTCTCCCCAGCTCTACTTTTGTTTCCTTCATTTTAGCATGTAATCCATCTAAATCAGGAATCCAAATATAGAAAAGATGATATTATCCCAATCAGAAATTTGTGCTGCGATTCAAACATTCCCCCAATTTTTGGTCTATCATCTTGCATTCTTCCAAAATCTGTTACCTAAATTATGTGATCTCCTCCAATCTCTCACAAGTTAAATATTCTTATGATAACTGCTTGTGCATAGCCCTTCTCCTTCTTCACCACTCTTCTCATGTAACTTTTTAATTTTTTGGTTTAGGCAAAAACAGGATCGCATCCTCAAATTGTAAAGACGTATCCTCAATTTAATTCCTTTGGACCTGTTAAATGCATGTTCAATCATAGTCGAAGGTAAATCCATATGTGTACGTTAATTTCATTCTTCTTTTCCTTCAATTTCTCAATAGCCAATAGGCCTCGATGTTTTCAATTTTTATTCTCTTTCCTGTTTTTGTTCGATTCATCCCAGGCCAGTAAACTAATATGTGTTTTCTGAAATTTAATCAATTTTTGTGCTTGATCATTTTGTGTATGGGGTATTTTTTGATGGGAGTAAGGAACTCAAACAGAAGACGGTTACCACTCTTCACGCCAAATCCATTCAGCAGATATAACCAAAAGCATAGGGAAAATATAAGGTATTAAACAGTTTCTCTATTTTATTTTGTTTGTGGGTTTTTTTGCACCAATAGTTGTTGGGATATCATAATGCATACCAACCGGTCGATTAAATGCTTGGGTTAAAATACTGGGAAATAACTCACATTATTTGGTTTTTGTCATCTTTGAAGTGTGAACTTCGCATTCAATGAATCCACAAAATAGAGGGAAAAGTCCATATCACGAATTATTGTCAACGATCATTTTTTTTTCATTAAGATATTATTGGAAATGAGAGATTCAGTGGAAGTTAAGGATGAAGATTTCGGGTTGGTGTGAATGGATGTATATGTGAATGCAAGTTTTAGTTTAAAATATATTTTAAACATTCATAACCACATGTATTGATATATTATTTTCTAGGCTTATATGGACCATTTGTGTTTTTGAAATAATGCATGAAATAGGGCTTACACCGTGATATTTTTTTTTGCATATATCTGAAAGGTGTTGAACACTTGAACATGAGATTGTTTCTTAACAAAAACCATACAAGTTAAGGATATTTATCTCACTATCCATCCATACAGGTTAGTGCTTTCATTTTAATGCTAAATGAAAGACTAATTGGTAACTTTCTTCCGCCTCTGTTTTCTTTTTCTAAAGTCAATAAATGCATCATTTTTATTCATAAAATTATGAAATATTGAAGACCATTTTTGTATTTTTTTTTTTTTGGAGTGTTGCTAAGTTCTTCCTTCCAGTTTGAGTTTTTAAGAGCAAAATAGTCATTTAAGAGTTAACTAAAATGGTTGTTAGAGTTAACAACACATAGACCAAAGATATTGAACCTTAAAATAAGGATCAATATTCAAAATGTTTTAATTTTGGACTAATAACATGAAAATCAGAAAGTATAAGGTTCATTTGTGTGATTTCTCCTTTCAGTGTTGCCATTTTTTATATTTTAGATTTTGATTGTTGAAAACTTTCCACTTTTTTGCCTCTAAATCAACGAAGGTGTTGCATGATTTGATATATTTGTTTGGGCAGTAGGGGAAAAAATTAAGTTCTACAAGCAAATAAAAAGGTTACCATATTACAATTGCAATTGGAGAAAGCATTTTTTACAAACTCTGAACAAAACTTTAAGTTTAAGAACATCCACCTTAGATACCTGATGTAATTTTCTCTTGCTATCGCTTACATTTTTTGTAGTATAAAAATTGTATCTTGATTAATTTTAATTTTTACAAGACCTTTTTTATATTTTTAGTTTACTAAATGATTATATTTGCGTTTTTCTAAATGGCATGACTACATTTATATTAATGTAAATGATCAATTCGTTGAATGTTTATTTTTAATTAACATAGAAGTTTTGTAATCAACAATTATAATTTTACATAAAAAAAAAAAAAAACATAAATCTTGTAATTAATAATTTATTTAAAATAATTGATTAATAGTTATGATTTTTTACCATAAAAATTTAATTATTTTTGCAACCGTGGTTTCCACGGGTTATAACCTAGAATATATATATATATATATATATATATATATATATATATATATATATATATATATATATATTAATTTTGTAATTTATTTTTTCAAATAGGTTCAAAACGTTTCACCCGATAAAAATAACATTAATATTCAATTTCTCTCGAAAGTTTTGTACCTATAAAATATTTATCTATAATATATATTTTTATTAGTTTATAAATTTAAAATCACAACTAAATGATTTGTTTTTACATGTTTATTTTTAATTAACATAGAAGTTTTGTAATCAACAATTATAATTTTATATAAATAAAAAAAACATAAATCTTGTAATTAATAATTTATTTAAAATAATTGATTAATAGTTATGATTTTTTACCATAAAAATTTAATTATTTTTGCAACCGTGGTTTCCACGGGTTATAACCTAATATATATATATATATATATATATATATATATATATATATATATATATATATATATATATATATATATATATTAATTTTGTAATTTATTTTTTCAAATAGGTTCAAAACGTTTCACCCGATAAAAAAAACATTAATATTCAATTTCTCTCGAAAGTTTTGTACCTACAAAACATTTATCTATAATATATATTTTTATTAGTTTATAAATTTGAAATCACAACTAAATGATTTGTTTTTGCTTCTTGTTTAAAGTTAGATAATATTATAATTATATGTCGTTTTAAAATGTTTCGGTTTTTGAAAACCGAATTATAAAAACCGATCCAACCGAATTGTAATTGGATCGGATCAGATTGGATTTGAAATTAGTTTGGACAATTCGGATCCATGTTTTGAAAACCGAAATCAATTTGGATTTACTTGATTGGATCGGATCAAACCGATCCATCCAAACGAACACCCCTAGGTTTGGTAGTGAACCTGCGGTAAGATATGACATTTCACATTTCTAGTGGGTTGGTTGTGACTAAACCCTAAGCCTACCAAGCTTATGGTATTCGTTTCTAAGATTTTTTAGGATCAAGATAATCACATTTGAAGGGAATAACCATAGAAATTCAGAAAAAAAAAAAATCTATAAATATACAAACTATTGATACTTACTTTTAATCAAAATTGTCTTCTTGATCACATCAAGAACACCATAACATCGCAATAATCGCGATCACAAATCAAAGCCATCCCTCTTGATCACATAAACATCAATCAAATCCAAAGATCATATTTAGACCACCAAGATCAACCAACCAAACAATCAAAAAAATTTCTTCTTTTTCATAAACATTGTAGCGACCTTTGGCAAATTAGGTTCACCAGATTCGATTACACAACATTAGCAGCAACCACATTCACGCACTCATAATCGATTGCTTTCAATCTTATTACAGCAGCAAACCTCTCAACATCAACCTCAAATTGAAAAATCGCAAATTTACAACTTTTCTTGATTGTTGTACAATCCATATATAAAAGGGAATAACCATAACCATAAAGGTTTATAAATATTAAATCAAATCAAGAATTGGGTTTCGATAAATACACCATGAAATTGAAACAGAAACCTGATTGATTCAGGTCGGGTCAGATCATGTCCTGAGACCATAAACCATCTTTGAGTATTTATCTTTAATCCACCTAAAGCTTTTCTTGATCGACCCTTTGACTTTTCCTTCGACAGTATAAGCTTTGTAACTAGCAACCCTTTTCTTTCGTTGCAATTCTGGATCAGTCAAGCTCCAGATTCTTGAAATCGACCCACCACTGTTTCCTTTCTTGAACTCCATACCCGTTTGATTATTGTTATATGTGTTTTCGATCTGGGTTTGTGAAGACGATGCATAAGATGCACTATGGCATCTGAAATCTTGAATGTTAGGTGGATTGTGGGTGTTGTAAGCCTCTATTTGCATCTTGTTTCCATTGTAGGATTTGGATCTAAAATCTTCCATTTTTAGGGTTTGTGTTTTCCCCCCTCTCTCTACTCTCTAGTAAGTTTGTGGATTTCTCTTTCTCTCTCTAGTGGCATGAGGATAAAGAGAAAAAGGCAGCTAAAGGACTCGTGATATTGTGGAGGATTTAATGGAGAAATCCCAAATTCATGTGATTTTGTGTGGATTTAGGATATTTAATGAGGTGGATTGTAGTTCCCAATTATGAGAAACAATGGAATATTAAATATGTTTACAAAAATTTAATATGATCTATAGAATATATTCTATAGTCTATACAAAATATTCTATGGTCTATACAAAGGAAAGTGTGATCTAATTATTATAATTGTGATATTTGTATTTTGAACTATAGAATAATTATAAAAAAGTCAATTAGTTATGTCACGCATGTCATATATAGTAAATTTGACCAAATCAATATAAACAATAATCCTACCTCACTTCAATTTTTAAATCGAAAATCATTAAAAAAAATCAATCTAAAGTTCCAATGTACGAGTCAAAACTTATGCACGATTTTACAAGGAGGAAGTTAGTGGTTGCATTCAATGTTCCATATTTTAGTGTTTTTCGATTATTAATTTATTATCTCTAGGTTCGACCAAGTTTGTTGATTCTAAAATATACTTGTTAGTTTAGTTATGTGACAATAGAAAAATGTATGGTAATAGTATTATTTAAAACCTTTTATATCGTTTTTATTTTATTTTATAATTTTCTTTAAATAAAATGATTTAAAAAATGTTATATAATAGTGATAAAATATAAAAATTAAATTGTATGTGAATATATAGATTGAAGTCCTAGTCTTTAGGACTCATGTTTATTTTTTGGTTCCTAATTGTATGCAGGTAGGTTAGGAGTGTATTTATAACTATGTATTTATAACTGTAACATTATATGAAAACTTGAGATCCATCTTCTTTACTCTGTTATGGTATCAGAGCATTAGGATACTCATAATCCTTTTCGTTTTTTTTATCGGGCATAATCCACCATGGCAACCGCCACCAATCAGCAATTCCTCGTTGCCGTCCAAATTGCCTCCACCAACCTGAACTTTCAAATTCCACCCATTAGCATCAAGCTAGATTGTCAAAATTATTCCTTGTGGCGTACCACAATTGTTTCTGTCCTTGAATGTTTTGATCTTGATTCCTTTATTCTCAATCCGGCTCCACCTCCTGAAACTATTACTCTTACTGCCCCTGCCCTACAAGCAGTCGATGCACCACCTGTTGTTCCATATCCACACCAACCACTACTCCCTCTAGTGACACTCTCCTTGACAATGCTATCTCCATTCCACTTCCTATTGTTCCATCTCCTAAGACAGACTCCACACCAACCACTACTCCCTCTTCCACCACCTTTAATTCCTCGGACACACCGGTCACTTCATCCATCCCTTCACCACATGCCACTTCTCCTACTGATCCTCCCACGCCACCTTGTCCATCTCATCTGCACCCCATAATTAGTTCTCAGGCGAAAAGCCCACCTCCAACATATTTCTGACCCGCTGCCAACTCAAGCCACCAAATGACTACACGAGCTCATACTAACTCCCTCAAACCAAAAATCTTCCGCACCGATACTGTTTCTCCACCCACTGTTAAGCCAAACAATATTCCCCAATCCCTTCAAAATCCTTTTTGGTTAAATGCAATGAAAAATGAATATGAAGCTTTAATGCGTAATAAGACTTGGACACTTGTTCCACGTCCATCTAATGCTAATATTGTTGGTTGTAAGTGGATTTTCAGAATCAAGCGACATTCGGACGGTACTATTGAACGGTACAAGGCGAGGCTCGTTACTAAGGGATTTAGTCAAGAGGAAGGAGTTGATTTTTTTTAAAAATTTTAGTCCGGTGATAAAACCCACCACTATTTGATTGGTGATCTCCATTGCTCTATCCAAAAAATAGGTCATTCACCAATTGGACATAAACAATGCCTTCTTGAATGGAGTGTTAACGGAAGAAGTATACGTGGAACAACCACGTGGGTTTCAACATCCTTCTCCTCCCAATGCGGTATGCAAACTTCATAAAGCCTTGTATGGCTGAAACAAGCACCAAGAGCATGGTTTAATCAACTCAAGCAACGTCTAGTTACTCATGGTTTTAGAGCATTTCACTCTAATACATCTTTGTTTGTTCATACCTCTAATGTTGTTGTCATCTATATCTTAGTTTATGTTGATGACTTAATAATTACATGCAATAATCCATACATGATACAACAACTCATCCAGCATCTCAATTAAACATTTGCATTGAAGGATCTTGGTAATCTTACATATTTTCTTGGTGTCCAAATACTAACTCAAGTCATGGACTTCAATTGTCACAACAACAATATATTTGTAATATCCTCCTATGCACAAAAATGCTTGATGCAAAGCTAGGCACGACACCAGCAGATCCTTCACTACCTTTACACCTTGATGATGACCCCTTTTCAGATCCTAAGCTCTATAGACAAACAGTTGGTTCCTTACAATATGCAACTATTACACATCCGGACATCTCTTTTGTTGTCAATAAAGTTTGTCAATTCATGCATGCACCTACAACTCTCCATTGGCAGGCGGTAAAGCGAATTTTAAGGTTTCTAAATGGAATTTTGTACCATTGTCTCCATTTTCACAATCACACAGCCTCATCTCTTTCAACCTATTCAGAATCTGGTTGGATTTTAGACAAGGTTGACAGCCACTCATAATATGGGTTTGTTGTTTTTCATGGTCCAAACTTGATTAGTTGGACATCCATAAAACAATGGGTAGTTGCAAGATCTAGTACAGAGGCAGAATACAGAGCATTAGCCTACACAGCAGATGAACTCTTATGGGTGCAACATCTTCTACGTGACCTCCAGGTGCCTATGACAAAACCTCATGTAATTCTTTGTGACAATGTAGGTGCCTCATTCATGCGCAAAAATCCAATCATTAGCACCAGATCCAAGCACATTGCATTAGATTTTCATTTTGTAAGAGAACAAGTTGATGCTGGTACACTACAAATTGGTCATGTTTCATCTCTTGATCAACTAGCCGATATGTTTACCAAACCTTTAGCCAAGGATCGCATCAGTACTCTACGTCACAAGCTTCAAGTTTGTCCCCTCTTGAGCTTGCAGGGGGTAATAGTGATAAAATATAAAAATTAATTGTATGTGAAGATATAGATTGGAGTCCTAGTCTTTAGGACTCACGTGTATTTTTTGGTTCCTAATTGTTTGCAGTTAGGTTAGGAGTCTGTTTCATTCTTCTGTGTATTTATACCTGTAACATTCATTCAGTTCAATATATGAAAACTTCATATCCACCTTCTTTACTTTATTATTATATAATTATTTAAACAGAAAATGCCTATAACTATCACGATCATAATAAACCACCATTACCACCACCGTTCACCATATTTGTTCAACACTCGAAGATATGCTTCGGGTATGCGTGTTGGACTTTGGAGGGAGCTGGGATACATACCTCCCACTAGCAGAGTTTTCATACAATAATAGTTATCATGCTAGTATCGACCGACCACCGATTGAGATGTTGTATGGTCGGAGATGTAAGACCCCTGTTTGTTGGGGTGAGGTAGGGCACCGGGTCATGGGGAGCACCAAGGTGGTGCTCAAGATGACTGAGTTGATCCAGCAGGTGCGTGACAGGCTACGAGTCGCACAGATCCATCAGAAAATCTATGTTGACCGGCGTCGATCGGATCTTGAGTTTCAGGTGGGGGATTTCGTCTTGCTGAAAGTGTCACCATGGAAGGGTGTCATTAGGTTCTGGAAGAGGGGAAAGCTAGGGACCCAATATATTGGACCGTTCAGGATTACTGTCCGGGTGGGAAAGGTGGCCTATCGCTTAGATCTACCTGACGAGCTTAGCCAGATACCCAACACCTTCCATGTGTCCCAACTTCGGAAGTGCGTTACAGACGAGGTTGTGGTTGTTTCTCTGTACGACATTCAGGTGGACGAGAGCCCGAACTACATTGAGAGGCCCGTTGCGATTTTGGATAGAAAGACCAAGGTTCTTCGGAACAAGGAGGTGAAGTTAGTAAATGTGCAATGGCAGCACCGAAGAGGCTCTGAATGGACATGGGAGCCGGAGGAGGAGATGCAAGAGCATTACCTGGATTTGTTCGCATCAGCAAACTTCGAGGACGAAGTCTAGTTCAAGTAGGGGAGATTTGTAACGCTCGTTTCAGGTATCAATTTCTTTTAGAATTTTAGGGTTTCAGAGTGGAACTCGACGAGTTGGGGAGCTCCAACTCGTCGAGTAGAGATCATTGTGGGACACGGGATTTAGGATCTACTCGAAGAGTTAGAAGGCCCAACTCTACCGCCTCGTTCCCGAGTTTAACAAAAGAAAAGAAGAGAAGAGAAAAGAAAGTCATGAGAGAAAAGAAGAGAAAGGAAAGAAAAACAAGATTTTCTTTTGTTTTCCCTAGTTGGAGAGAAGTGGAAGGAAAATGAATCATTTTGTTCTTTCTTTCCAATTCCTCCCAAATCGGAAGGAAAGTTAGGAGGGAAAGTGATCCTCCCATTTCCCTCCACTTCCTTCCACTTCTCTCCTTTAATGAAACTCGGGAACACCAATTTCTTTTATTTTCTTCTCATTTCCACCCATTTCCTTTCCTTTCTCTCATTAAGTTAAACTCGGGAACGGGGTATACGAGTAGGCACTGTAAAGGAAAACCCTAAATTTTAGGGTTTGCACCCTATATAATCTCCTTAAAACCTTGAGGCTGACCTTCCATCAACCTCCAAACCCTAAGAACGTCAATGCTAAACCCCTAATCCCCATTTTCTCTCATATTATGAGCTAGAGTGACTTTTGGAGCTTAAGAAGAAGAAGATAGTGAGAAGAAGGAGGAGATCTAGCAAACAAAGCCTTCACTCTTGAGCTTGACCATCTTGTGCGCTATTGTAAGCATTCAAGATTCGATTTTTATCTTAGAATATGACTAGATCTTGAGTTTACTCTTCATCTCCCATCATTCTTGTTGATTGCATGCATGGGGTTCATAAAGTTTGCAACTTTATGAATCTCCAGGGTAAAATGGTCCCATGGTGGGCTAGATCTAGCTTTTGGTCAAGCATGGATGCCATGCATGAATATTAGAGTATAATTTCCCTTTTAGCCATTTTGACTTCAAGACATACATATCCATAAAGCCTCCATCTTTGGAATGTTTTGAGGATTAGAACCTCTTCTGGAAAGGAGGGATTCCAAATCCCTAGGGTCTTGAACCACATGGCTAAGATTTTGAGCTTTCCAACCTTTGTTAAGGGCTTTAGAGTATTCAGAGTGGTTAAAGAGGATAAAGTTGGAAACTTTATCCTTCTAGACACCTTTAGGTTTCAGATCTAATCCTTAGAGTCCTTGCAAACGACGTATCATCGGAATAAGCAAACAGGGGGGTACTCGACGAGTTGCCCTGGAAAATCAACGAGTTAGATCGGGTTTCCCCATCGACTGGATATTAAGTGAACTTACTGAGTCGATGAGACAACTCTGCGAGTTGGCTAGGGTTTGTCCCGATTTTTTGGACTTTGAAGGAACCCGACAAGTTGCTAGATGCACTCGACGAGTAGGGATCAACATGGACTGTTGACCTTGACTGATTACTTGGACTTTGACAAGGGTCGACCAAGTTTAACTTTGAGGGTATTTATGGTATTTTGGGATTTTGACAAGTTAATCACGTGATGGTTATAGGCAGTTGAGTTGGAGCTGCACGTTGGGACTTATCTGATCCTATCTTATCAGTTCAGAATTCTTGGGAGGTAAGTCTCCTCACCATACCAATAGGTCGAAGGCACCAAGGCTGGCCCATTATTTGTTATGTGACATGCTAGTTGTTATGGGATATGCGGTATGCTAATTGTAATTGTAGTACTTTCATGAAAGACCTCGGGGGGTTCCCGAGGTACTTGGGTGTAAGACCTTGGAGGGTCTCCATGGCATCCTTAGTAAAGACCTCGGGGGGTTCCCGAGGCACTTGGGTGTAAGACCTTGGAGGGTTTCCATGGCATCCTTGGGCTAAGACCATGTGGGGGTTCCTATGGCTCCTGGAGTAAGACCCTGTAGGATTTCCAGGGCATCCTTATATGTTTGTATGTCTGATTTATATGGTAGTGGGCTAAGACCATGTGGGGGTTCCCATGGCACCCGGAGTAAGACCTTGGAGGGTTTCCAGGGCATCCTGATATGTTGTATGCATGACTTATATGGTTTATGTAGCTTTTATAGCTAATATGGATTATGTGATTATGTGGATTGTGTGGGGTATGCTCTGGGGAACTCACTAAGAATTAGCTTACAATTTGTTGATTGTTTCAGGTACTTCTGAGCCTAAGGGCAAGGGAAAGGCTTGATGGCGCAGCATGCACTCTCTCAGGCATTTTATGGGACACTCTGATATTAGAAATAAAAATGTTTATATTATGAATTTGAAAACAATTGTTCTTGAGATTATGTGGTTTATTGGAAATGTTTTGATTATTTAAAAATGAAAACTTCTTTTTGAAAATTTGGGTTGTTACAGTCTAGACTCCGGTTAAGCTCCAAAGAATCCATTAACATATCCTGAACTCGCTTAATTATCCATGTGCTCCAAATTACCCTGAAAAATCTTAACAAACGTGAGCATTACGGGCATTCTACAAAATAACCACGAAACACATCATACATAAGAATAATCGGGAGTTAGTTAGCTTTTTAAAACAAAATATCAAGGAATTTGTGCTAAAAGATGCATATAAAATGCATCTAACAATGGTATCAAAGAAATCCCATCCTAACCCTATTTCTTTTCTATGATACTTCCTTCCTTCCAACATTATTCTCCCAACGACAACATCTTCTCCTGTTCTGATCCTTCTTATTATTCTTCTTCTTCATATTTCTAGTCTATCTTTATTGATTCCACGTCACTTCTCTCCATCATGCCAGGAGATGAAGGCTCTTCCTCAAATAAAAAACCATATGGTGTGGTCAATATCAAGACCCATGTCCCCATTATTATTGATTTCAATGAACTTAATTATGATGCTTGGAGGGAATTGTTTGAGTCCCATTTTCGAGGATACCGTATGCTAGGTTTTCTCACAAGAACCTCAATTTCCAAGTTTGATGTTGATGAAGAATGGTACACACTCGACTCTATTGTAAAATCATGTATCTATGCAACTCTTACTCAACCTCTACTCACATCCATAGTCAAGAAGAACTCCACCGCTCACTCCATCTAGCAATCTCTTGAAGATCTGTTACGTGACAACAAAGGTACACATGCCATTGAACTTGAAAATGAACTTCTTTTCACACCTCTTAGCCAATATCGAAAATCTCATACCCAAAAAGTGATGGGTTTTGGCTATAAGACATCCTATGTGCTCATACAAACCCTAATGCTTGGATCTAGGTTTCTCTATTGTACATGCAAATTATCCAAGACTATAAACCCTAATTCTAGCATTCAAGTAATCATATTAACATGAGAATAGGTTTAAGATATTACCTTGATTGTTATGTAGCAATAACAATCCCAATTCCTCCTTGTATTGACTTTAGAAAGCTTAGAGTCACAAATGTCACTCCTCTAATGGTTCACAAACACCAATAGCAAGAGGATGAAGAGGAGAGAGGATGGAGGCTGCCCTAAAACTTGTGAAACCCTAGAATAAAGCTTAGCCACGTTTTTGGTCCTTAAGGGATCTATATATAGGAGGCTATTAGGGTTATCTAATAAGGAAACCCTAATTTGGATGCTTAAGCCCTAAGCAACCCATGGACTCCTTTAATTAAGGCCTTGGACGATTTCCTTATGGGTTTCCCCATAGAATTCGTCCACTCCTTAATATAAGACAATCCATGGCCCAAATTGCAATTATCTTATAATTACGATTCCAGTCCCTTAAGTTTAATTAATCTCTTTTAGCCACAAAACTAATTACCAATTAATTATTGACTAATATTAATTAAACAATATGATTTCTCCTTTAATATATTATTCTCATAATATATTAATAAATCATATTTAATCCTTTCTCTCCATATTTCATTCTATCAAGTTGCTTTGGTGAAGGCAACCCAAAAGGACCATGCACCATCGGGTCAAGTACATACCAAAATAGTTATGGACTTAGACACTAATCCAACAGTCTCCCACTTGGATAAGTCTAATAAGTATTATGCGTATGACTTCAGATCCTGATATGCAATCGTAGCTTTCCAAAGCCGCTGTCAACTCTGATCCTATCAGATACGCGTGTTCTTTAGATAAGGGATCATATATTCCTCCATTCTAGATATCATATGAGATATGATTTCAAATCATTCTCTTTGTACTATATTTCGATTCCTGATTTATGACGACTGACTAATTGAACAAATCAAATTAGCCCTAGCCCGGCCGAGCATTTACGTTTGTCATCACTAAATCATCGAGGGGCCCAAAGATATCGCTTTTATCCTACTTTGGATAAAAGGAACAGATAAACTTTGATACAATGCTTGCTTGCACTCACTTACCGAATTACACACAACAATATGTTTTATAACACCAAGTTACTAGTGCGTTTACATATTATCAATGTGCAACCAATTTGCAAGATACAACTCACACATCTCGGTTTCAAGAATATAAGATGTTATCATCTCACCAATCACTCGTGATACAATTTCATGGAGTGATCCAAGTGAGCGTGGGTTTGATCCAATGCTCAAATCATATTCATAAGCACTCATGAACATTGCAGCAAACATTTGCTTATGTCTAATACTCTTTTAGACAATCCACACACCAATTCACGACAGTCTTCATTCAAATCTACTTCCAACATATGAATGACTGTGGCCCGTTCGAATAATTCGATTATTCTTAATAAACTCAATTATTCTGGAAGTCAAAACATGCAAAGTGAAACACAAGAATAATACTAATCCCATATGGCCTCAAACCTTTGAGTATAAATAAAACTCCTTTTATTTATCACCATATTGATTACTCATTATTTGTCGTTTCGGGTAATCAACTTCTTACTTAAATTATTACACTTGTCCCATGCTCTTAGCATGCACACAATGTTTACCTATGGTTCTTACTTTTGTGAAATAGATCAAATTGAACACATTTCCAAGCATTCTCATTTCACAACTCCAAATCCTTTTTCATAAGTGTAAGAATATCAAATTCTTGCTACTTATAGAATATGCTAGATTCTAACATTCTATGCAACGATCCTTTCGTAATGTCACTGCACCAAAGTCACAAAGACTATCACCAATGATATTACAAAGTCCTCTAACGGAGATTGTTACAAGACAATTCCTTAGATATGATGTCTCTCACTCAAAGTACATTCCTTTGAACATCCTTTTTCATAAAAGTTTCTAATCTAGTCATAGATTTTTCAATATTCAATTCCCAATATGGACACGCTTCCATATTTTCGATATGACAACTCATTCTTAATAGAATTTTATCTATTCGTAATAATGTCGATATAGTCCATCCAATATGAAACATTTCCATAATTTCCATATGACAACTCATTCTTAATAGAATCTTTTCTATTCATAATAATGTCAATATGGTCCATTCAATACCATGCTTCCAACTACTCACAAGCAACCAATCCTCGTCGAACTTTGGATTGTCCTTTGATAGTTGTTTAATTATTTTAGTCAAAACCGATTCTAGTCCCTTTTCCCTCTAAATGCGCTAGACATTTGGAAAATTTTAGAATGGTCAAACATTAAAGCATTTGCAATCGATCCTATACCCGAAGCGTATGGGACACGACGCATAATGTTTTATTTGCTATGTTCTCGAAATTCGAATTGTGAAGAGGAATGCCGTAATCATAATCGAAATTTTAAGAACACACTATGTACCTTTGACTAAATTTATTAACATTTCTCAACCTAAGCCTTTAGATTTGAAATGAAGCATAATATTCTCTCCTTTAATTATAGCAAAACAACTTTACAACCCTTACGACTTTGCAAGGTATAACTCTTGTTTTCTATAATTAATATTGCCATCTTGCAATACGTGCCTTAATAATCATACAATCATAACATTTATGCTCCCACTATCATGATGATTATTATAACATAACACTTATGCTCCCACTAGCTTCGACATGTATTCATAAACATCTTGACTTCCAGAAAAACAATACTTATTGAATTTCTTAAGTCCATGTTTTTAATACTTAGTGCTTTGATAATCTTTTATCAATGCTTCTTGAACTTATACACCTTTGCATTAGATAGTTCATATGTGTGTCTAAACAATTAAGACTAATTGCCAAACCTCACAATTCAAATCATGGAAAGGGATACCGTAACCATAATCGAATTCGAGAATGCAATTTTACAATCACTATCTTCTAAAAATCTTTCTTAGTGAAAGCATTTACTCACAATCATTTTCATGAAGGAGGAAATCTTATGACACTTAGATTTAAACGGTGTATGTGTTCCTATCCATGTGAATTTGTTAAAACCAAAGTTTACGACAAATTCAAACTCATATGGACCGAACTTTCTTAATCTTGATTTCTTGCCTTATGGTAGCACAGCTGCCCACCATGTCTTCCAAGTAGTTAAACAGCTCACCCTTTCCTATCAATGTACCTTTCATTGATTAAGGTGCCTTGCCTTTTATGTGTTCAAAATGAGAACTCATAGGACTCACATGCATAATTAACTCAATTGGAACAGCACAGAAACAAAATAATGTCAACACGATAGGTTGTAAACCTCAACTCGTGTGCTAGTGATGATCGATAAGGTTTATTTGATTTGTTCTTGAAACTTTTCAAGACCATTAAGACTCCCACTGACTCCTTGACATATAAGATTCTTTTGTCAATAAACATTTCTTGACAAACAAATATTCAAGAGTTAGTGTAGCTTTTATCATAACATTTCATAAAATGGTCCTAGTTGGTCTTTGTCTTATTCAAGACATCACAACTTTCCATATTTGATGAATGTTATAAACCTTTAATACTTTTCACTCATTGTCACAATCTTAACTTTAAGACTTGTTATTGGAACGAAGTATGATAGACTTCTTGATTTAACCATTTCTTCAATACTTGACTCCTCTTCTCAAACATACAATTGTACTAAGACTCACTTAGAGGATCAATTGAGATATGGTTCTTATCATTAAGACCTATCATAAAGCATAAAAGCTACTCTCCCTTCTTCTTAGAATGGAGAAACTTTTATCTTTCTGCCTACTTGATTCTTCTTATTCTTTTTGCTATTGATTTAAACCTTTTAATCAATTCCGAATTACACTTAATCTTGTAAGTATAATCATATTTACTAAACCTTTAGTAAATCATGACGAATATATTTGTTACTTTTTTGGTGATCTTGATCAACACACAACTTTGTGTACTTGATCTCCTAGTCCTTCACTTGACACTTTGTCAACGAATCAGTCTAATTTCCAAATATGAAATTTCTCATTCATCATGCAACCAATTTGCGTGATTCCAAATTTCTGTCCAATTGAAACTTGGGTGATGAGAAATTTTCCCTATTTGGTAAATTCTCGACCTTACCATAAATAAGAACCATATCCATTTGTTATAGAAATATTCAAACATCAATTTTCATAACAATTTCATTGCAAGGAAGTAAACAAATAAATAAATAAATAAGTCAAACAAAATTTATTTTATTTATAAAAGCAGCGGAAAACATTTGTCCTTACAATGCAAAATCCATTGAAAACTATGTATTTCAAAAAGGAAAATTTCTAACAACTCTATCATAACTATCTAAGCTCAAAATCTAATCTTCAAGTCCATGTGATCGAGATCCATCTCTTTGTGATTAGATTCATCTTGCTCTCTCACTAAGCTTCCTTTCTTTTCACCGATCCTACAAAACATTCAAATGCAATCTTATCACATCTTGTATTAAGAATCAATGAATATGAACTTAATGGAGTTAGATAGTGGATTTTACCTAAAGTAGAGCCATACGTTCTGACTCTCCCATCTCTTAGATCTCTTAGGTAAATATGGCAACTTCGTCTCCAATGCCCCTTCTCTTGGCAATAAAAGCAAATTGACTCTCTTGGAACAGGACATGGAACTACTTCAGTCATTGCCTTTCTCTTATGATCAGACTTTTCGATCATAGCATGTCTTTCGTTGCCATTGTCTATATCCATAGAGGTCTTGAAGGCAGATTCACCAATCAACTTTGCTTTTCTATTGTGCCAAACCATTGCTGATTCAGCAACAATAAGCATATAGGTGAGATCTATAAGGGTCACGTCGTGGTTCATCATATAGTACTCTCTTACGAACTCACTATACGAGTTAGGAAGTGACTGAAGAACTCAATCAACAGCCATCTCCTCACCGACAACGGATCCCATCATTCTTAACCTATCAATGTGTGACTTCATCCCTAGGACGTGTGCACACACCGACTTTCCTTCTTTATGTTTACTTGCCAAAAGGGCTTGAGTGAAGCATGGTTTCTTGTTCCTTGATCGAATTGTGGAATATCATCTTCATGTGGAATGCTTGTTCCATGGGATTTGGGAAGACCATAGTTGTCGAACTTAGACATCTACAAAACGGGAGAAACAAATTCAAGTTAGTTGATTGATTGAGTCCTTAGTAAATCACCCAAATGAGATACTAAGGCTAGGACCCAACACAATATTCTACAACTCGGGAGAGGGATGCCGTAACCCAAATTGCAGAACATTTGAAGGTAAGTGAATGACGATTCACTAATTTCCACCATGAAAAACGAAAAAGAAATTTTAAGTTTTAAATCTATGAAAACTCCTAGAACCTATGAGATTCATTGAACACTTCAATGGCATGTTTAAATCTCGATATGCCCCTCTTGTTTGTGACTGGGATGCCGAGGATCACAAAGCGGGTATGAATAACCATGCCAACTACATGGTGCCCCCACATGTTACAGTCACCTATTCGATGTGCCGGTAAACCACACACGCTCCACCGAACTATAACAAACATTGAGTCACCCTTTGCTACCTTTTCTTAGAACCATTTAGTGTGCCGGTAAACCACACACGCTCCACTAACGTCTTCGCAAGGGTACAAAGTGTAATTTTATGGAATTGCATCAATTCACTTTGCCTAAGTAACTAAGATTGGGAATTTGAAAAACATTTAGTTACTTTTGTACTACATTATACTTATAATGGAAGGTTTCGTCCTATCCTACCCGTTCGGCTAACGACCCTCCACTAGTCAAGAGTGCGGTGGGTAAGAGTGGATACCCATTCAATCGCCATTTTATAGGTAATTTCCTTAAACACCCCTTATAGACCAGCTTCGTGAATGAGGCCTACTAACGGTAAGACTGACTTTTACTCATACATATATAATGTTAGACTTTTAATGTTATATATAGTATAGGGTGTATTTTACACTTTTAAAATATTAGGTGGTCAAATTTAACAATTATACTTTTAATTTAATTAAACTTTAAACCAAAAACTTTATGGATTTATTAAACCTCTTTTAATTATACACCTTAATTAATTAATAAAACCATAAGGGTGAGATTTGAACTTTTTCAAAACAATACTAGGGTTTTAGAATTTAACATTCCTAATTAAACTTTTAATCAACTTTTAAATTCCAAAACTTGAGGGCAAGTTTTGAAACATTTCAAAACATTAGGGTTTAGAATTTAAATATACATCAAAATTAAACTATTAATCCAAAATTTAAATTCCAAAACTTGAGGGCAAGTTTTGAAACCTTTTCAAACAATAGGGTTTTAACTATTTAAAT
Source organism: Lactuca sativa (assembly GCF_002870075.4). Classification (NCBI taxonomy): domain Eukaryota; kingdom Viridiplantae; phylum Streptophyta; class Magnoliopsida; order Asterales; family Asteraceae; genus Lactuca; species Lactuca sativa. Next base: position 300,567,279 of record NC_056627.2, on the reverse strand, counting down.
TTCAAAACAACAAAACTTTTAGGTTCAAATTTAAACTATAAAACTTAAAGGGGAAATATGAAACTTTTCATAACAACAAGGATCAAATAACAAATAATCTAAATTAACATTTAATCACATAATTATCCATATTTGATTTATTTAATGATTTCTTGCAAAACAATTTACCAATTAATCAAAATTATCAATCAATTATCACATAAGGAAACAATTATCTTATTAATTGATAAATATCTTCAATTAGATCAAGAATATAGTCAAATATATCATAAAATCGGATTTATATTGATCTAATATGATAAGGCAACTATCCTTAAGCAAAAACAGCAAGAAATCTCGAAGTTTGCTCCTTCTGACGAGTTGACTCGTCGAGTCAAGCATGGACTCGTCGAGTCAGCATGGACTCGGCGAGTTCAGCTAAGGACTCGGTGAGTCCAGCCTCCAGAAACCAAAAAAATCGAATTTTTCAAACATATAATGCATCAATACAATAGAAACCAGTCTAGGCTCTGATACCACTGATGGGTTTTGGCTATAAGACATCCTATGTGCTCATACAAACCCTAATGCTTGGATCTAGGTTTCTCTATTGTACATGCAAATTATCCAAGACTATAAACCCTAATTCTAGCATTCAAGTAATCATATTAACATGAGAATAGGTTTAAGATATTACCTTGATTGTTATGTAGCAATAACAATCCCAATTCCTCCTTGTATTGACTTTAGAAAGCTTAGAGTCACAAATGTCACTCCTCTAATGGTTCACAAACACCAATAGCAAGAGGATGAAGAGGAGAGAGGATGGAGGCTGCCCTAAAACGTGTGAAACCCTAGAATAAAGCTTAGCCACGTTTTTGGTCCTTAAGGGATCTATATATAGGAGGCTATTAGGGTTATCTAACAAGGAAACCCTAATTTGGATGCTTAAGCCCTAAGCAACCCATGGACTCCTTTAATTAAGGCCTTGGACGATTTCCTTATGGGTTTCCCCATAGAATTCGTCCACTCCTTAATATAAGACAATCCATGGCCCAAATTGCAATTATCTTATAATTACGATTCCAGTCCCTTAAGTTTAATTAATCTCTTTTAGCCACAAAACTAATTACCAATTAATTATTGACTAATATTAATTAAACAATATGATTTCTCCTTTAATATATTATTCTCATAATATATTAATAAATCATATTTAATCCTTTCTCTCCATAATTCATCCTATCAAGTTGCTTTGGTGAAGGCAACCCAAAAGGACCATGCACCATCGGGTCAAGTACATACCAAAATAGTTATGGACTTAGACACTAACCCAACAAAAAGACCTTTGTGTACATATTTTGAATGGATATCTCCATAATATGACAACATATCCAAGCTCCTTCTTCACACATATCCATTACCCACTTATAATCAAACACGTTCCAAACACAATGTTGAAGAAACCCCACTCAAAACAAATCGTCCTACTTAAGCATCCTAATCGGATCACTCATCGTCTTCTATTGTGCTATATGCGAGAAACAATAAACAAGCCCCATCTAACTCCAACCATGACGGTCGCCGCCCTAACCAGCCATGATGAGGAGGTGGCAGTTCCGATTAATGTCGAAAACAAACCTATGGGTCTGGTCATCAGCATTACCATCAGACACTACCTTGGCAGGCCTTTCCATGGCCTTACACACCATATTGGCCCCACTTCAAGCATGCTGCAGGAAACCCACACCAGCGCCGATCCACTGGACAAGCCCAACAGCATTAGTCCAACATTCTTGGAGCCCCACAAACTCGATCGCAACAGCCCCATACTACTTTTCATGCGACTACCACTCCTTAACTTTAGCCCCCATGGCAGTGGTTCCCCCCGATGTCACAAGATCAGGCCATAGACTTAACTCAAGTACTCAACTCTATGATCGTTAGTTGTGACACATATGCAAACTGGTACATGGATACGGGCGCGACCTCTCACCTTGCCACCGACACACATGTATACTCTCTTCTTTTAGCAGTAAAAGTAACATTAAAATCTATTCTTCTTGGCAATGGTTCAGCTATTCCCATTACCCATACCGGTCAATCAAAAATTATTACTACTCATCGCCCTTTACATCTTCATAATGTGCTTGTCACACCTAGTATTATAAAAAATCTTATATATGTGTGTCGTTTCACAACTGATAATCATGTTTCTATTGAATTTGATCCTTTTGGTTTTACTGTGAAGGATTTGGCAACTCTTCAGGTCCTACTTAGATGTGATAGCACTAGCGATCTATATCCCGCACCATATACTTTTCACCAGCGATCTATATCCGCGCCATCTACTTTTCAAAGCACCTATGTGGACAAAGTGTTAAAAAGGTTCAACATGCACAATTCCAAGAAAGGCGAGTTACCTATCCAGTGTAATGCCAGACCGAGTAAAACTCAGAGTCCGAGTATAGAGGCTGAGATAGTTGAGATGAGTCGAGTACCATATACTTCCGTTGTAGGCTCGATCATGTATGCTATGACCTGCACTCGACCTGATGTTGCCTTTGCTTTGAGCATGGTCAGCAGATATCAGGGGAATCCTGGCAAGGCTCACTGGATAGCGGTAAAGAATATTCTCAAGTACCTGCGAAGGACTAAGGACAGGGTTCTTACCCTTGGTGGGAGTGATGACTTGAAAGTAGCAGGATATAGAGATGCTAGCTTTCAGACTGACATGAATAATTTCCGCTCTCAGTCGGGCTAGGTCTTTAGCCTAAATGGAGAGGCAATTACTTGGAAAAGTTCCAAGCAAGATATAGCGACAGATTCCACTTGTGAATCAGAGTATATAGCAGCAAGCGAGGCAACAAAGGAGGATATATGGCTAAAGAACTTCATCAGAGACCTTGGAGTTGTACCAGCTATAAAGGAGCCAATGGAGATTTTCTGTGACAGCAATAGTGCAGTTGCCTTAGCCAAAGAACCAAGAGATCAAGGGAGATCCAGACACATTGACAGAAAATATCACTTCATCAGACATCAAATAGAAGAAGGAATCCTCATGGAAAAGAGGGTATCATCGGATGAGAACCCAACAGATCCCCTCAAGAAGGGACTGACCCGGGTTAAGCATCTCCAGCATGCTTGGAGCATAGGGCTGAAGGATGATATTAGTTTTAGTAGTTAGATAATCTTGAAATTTGTAAAATGTAATTGACATTTGATGATAAATAAAAGCTGTTATTTATGAGCAAAGTGTTGTTATCTCTTGTCAATCGCTTACTATTATTTCTTTTTGGATGTTTTGACTTCCAGAATAATTATGTTATGGTTTATATCATATTATTCAAACTCTCCACAATCGGTCATATGTTGGAAGTAGATATGAATCAAGACTGTCATGGGTTGGCTTGTAGAGGTCTAAGATGTTAGACAAAGCGGGGCTACAACACTCATGAGTGCTCATAAGTTATGAGTATTGGATTCAACCCACGCTCACTGGTATCACTTCATGGAATTTATCTCGAGTGATCTTGAGAAGGTAATATCATATAAGTCTTCAAACCTAGAGATATGATTTGTTTCCTATGAGTTGGTTATGCATTGATTGCACGAAAACGCATTGGTAACTCGATGTTATAAACCGTGCCTTTGTGTGTAATTTAACAAGTAGTAGAGCAAACATATGCGTCGAAGTTTATATGTTCCTTCTAGGATTAGAAGCGATATATGGGCCCCTCGATGATTTTGTTTTGACCCATGTACCAGGCCCGGTCAGAACTAAATTGATGTGTTTGTTGGATTAGTGTCTAAGTCCATAACTATTTTGGTATGTACTTGACCCGATGGTGCATGGTCCTTTTGGGTTGCCTTCACCATAGCAACTTGATTGGAGAAATAAATAGAGAGAGAGGTTATTATGATTTATTAATATGTTATAAGAATAATATATTAAAGGAGAAATCATATTTGTTTAATTAATATTGGTCAATAATTAATTAAGAATTAATTTTGTGATCAAATGTAATTAATTAAACTAGAGGGGCTGAATTGTAATTATGTGATAGTTACAAAATAAGGTAAGGATTATCTTAAGGATAGGTTGGATGAATTTGAGGTGATAAGGACCTTAGAATTCGACCATGATAAGGATTCAAGGCTTATCTTATGGGTTGCTTGGTAAGCAAGCAACTGGATAAGGATAAGGACTGAAACCCTATCTCTACACCTATATATACCCCATTTGGCTCTTGATTTCGTCCAGACCTTCCCAAGGCATCTTAGGGACAAATTCTTATACCTCTCCTCTCTCTTTATACCTTCTCCATTTTCTCTTGGTGTTTGTAAGCCATTAGAGGCACTACACTTGTGGTGCTTGCTTTCAAGACTTTGGGTTTGAAAATTTAAGTTGTTATTACAATATAACAATAAGAGGTATGTAATCTAACCTTCTTGGTTAATTTCGAAAATAGCAATCATGATTAGGGTTTAATTATGTGTTCATAATGTTGTGTATCTAATAGTGAAAACATAGATCAAATGCTAGGGTTGCATGTACACATAGGATTGTTTGTATAAAACCCAACAGTGGTATCAGAGCCTTTGGTTAACTTGTTTTCAATTAGTTTATTCAATTGTATGAACTTGACATATTAGGGTTTATGGCCAATAAACCCTAGGTGGCTAGGATTTTCGAGATTAGGGTTTGCAAACCCTAATTTGCAAGAGTTTGAACAAGATCTTCAAATCCTTTCCTTAACCCCTTAAATTTCGAAATCTAGGGTTTGTTTTAATCCCTTGATTTTCGAAATTTGGCCTCCTCCCCAAGATAAGATCCTAAATTTTAGGGATTTGGATTATCCCATATCTTGTAATTATCCTCTAATTGTTATATATGGTAATTAAAGATTTTGCATTATCCTATCCTTAAATTTCGAGATCTAGGGAGAATTTTTAAGGGATTAGGATATCTTAAATGTATAAATGGTAATTATCCTCATATTTTAAATAATCCCTTATGATTTAATAATTAAATTAATAGTCTAATTCAAGATAATTATTAAAATCAAGAGTTTTAATATTTAAAATTTTAATTTATATGTCATAAATTCTAAAATTTTAAGAGACATTAAAACTCAATTGTTTTTTTGAAAAGTTTCAAAACTTGCCCTCAAGTTTTGGAATTTAAAAGTTGATTAAAAAGGTTTAATTAGGAATGTTAAATTCTAAAACCCTAGTATTGTTTTGAAAAGTTCAAATCACACCCTTATGGTTTTATTAATTAATTAAGGTGTATAATTAAAGGAAGTTTAATAAATCCATAAAAAGTTTGGTTTACAATTTAATTGAATTAAAAGTATAATTGTTAAATTTAACCACCTAGTATTTTAAAAGTGTAAAATACACCCTATACTATATATAACATTAAAAGTCTAACATTATATATGTATGAGTAAAAGTCAGCCTTACCGTTAGTAGGCCTCATTCACGAAGCTGGTCTATAAGGGGTGTTTAAGGAAATTGCCTATAAAATGGCGATTGAATGGGTATCCACTCTTACCCACCACACTCTTGACTAGTGGAAGGTTGTTAGCCGAACGGGTAGGATAGAAAAAAAAATCTTCCATTAAAAGTATAATGAAGTATAAAAGTAACTAAATGTTTTCAAAAAATTCCCAATCTTAGTTACTTAGGCAAAAGTGAATTGATGCAATTCCATGAAATTACACTTTGTGCCCTTGCGAAGATGTTAGTGGAGCGTGTGTGGTTTACCGGCACACTAAATGGTTATAAGAAAAGGTAGCAAAGGGTGACTCAATGTTTGTCATAGTTCGGTGGAGCGTGTGTGGTTTACCGGCACATCGAATAGGTGACTGTAACATGTGAGGGCACCATGTAAGTTTGCATGGTTATTCACACCCGCTTTGTGATCCTCGGCATCCCAGTCACAAACAAGAGGGGCATATCGAGATTGAAACATGCCATTGAAAGTTCAATGTATCTCAAAGGATCTAGGAGTTTTCATAGATTTAAAACTTAAATTTCTTTTTTCATGGTGGAAATTAGTGAATCGTCATTCACTTACCTTCAAATGTTCTGCAATTAGGGTTACGACATCTCTCTCCCGCGTTGTAGCATATTGTGTTGGGTCCTAGCCTTGGAATTTCATTTGGGTGATCTACCAAGGACTCAATCAATCAACTAACTTGAATTCGTTTTTCTCCCGTTTTGTAGATGTCAAAGTTCGACAACTATGGTCTTCCCGAATCCCATGGAACAAGCATTCCACATGAAGATGATATTCAACGATTCGATCGAGGAACAAGAAATCATGCTTCGCTTCCTCCTCCTCCTCAAATCGTTCTCCCTAACCCACAAGATCGAAATATTGAAAGGTTCAATATCACTCAAGCCATTTTGGCAAGTAAACATAAAGAAGGAAAGTCAGTGTGTGCACACATCCTAGGGATGAAGTCACACATTGATAGGTTAAGAATGATGGGATCTGTTGTCGGTGAGGAGATGGCTGTTGATTGGGTTCTTCAGTCACTTCCTAACTCGTATAGTGAGTTCGTAAGAGAGTACTATATGATGAACCACGACGTGACCCTTATAGATCTCACCTATATGCTTATTGCTGCTGAATCAGCAATGGTTTGGCGCAATAGAAAAGCAAAGTTGATTGGTGAATCTGCCTTCATGGATATAGACAATGGCAACGAAAGACATGCTATGATCTAAAAGTCCGATCATAAGAGAAAGGCAATGTCTGAAGTAGTCCCATGTCCTATTCCAAGAGAGTCAATTTGCTTTTATTGCCAAGAGAAGGGGCATTGGAGACGAAGTTGCCATATTTACCTAAGAGATCTAAGAGATGGGAGAGTCAGAACGTATGGCTCTACTTTAGGTAAAATCCACTATCTAACTCCGTTAAGTTCCTATTCCTTGATTCTTAATACATGCTGTGATAAGATTGCATTTGAATGTTTTACAGGATCGGTGAAAAGAAATGAAGTTTGATGAGAGAGCAATATGAATCTAATGGACTTGAAGATTAGATTTTGAGCTTAGATAGTTATGAAAGAGTTGTTAGAAATTTTCTTCATGAGATACATAGTTTTCAATGGATTTTGCATTGTAAGGACAAATGTTTTCCGCTGCTTTTATAAATAAAATAAATTTTGTTTGACTTATTTATTTATTTGTTTATTTCCTTGCAATGAAATCGTTATGAAAATTGATGTTTGCATATTTCTACAACGAATGGATATGATTCTTATTTATGTTATTTATGGAAATATCGAGAATTTACCAAATAGGGAGAGTTTCTCATCGCCCAAGTTTCAATTGGACAGAAATTTGGAATCACGCAACTTGGTTGCATGATGAATGAGAAATTTCATATTTGGAAATTAGACTAATTCATTGACAAAGTGTCAAGTGAAGGACTAGGAGATCGAGTACACAGAGTTGTGTGTTGATCAAGTTCACCATAAGAGTAACAAAGATATTCGTCATGATTTACTAAGGTTTAGTAAATATGATTATACTTATAAGATTAAGTATAATTTGGAATTGATTAAAAAAGGAATAAATCAATAGCAAAACGAATAAGAAGAATCAAGTAGGCAAAAGGATAAAAGTTTCTCCATTTTCAGAAGAAGGGAGAGTACCTTTTATGCTTTATGATAGGTCTTAATGATTAAGAACCATATCTCAATTGATCCTCTAAGTAAGTCTTAGTACAATTTTATGTTCAAGAAGAGGAATCAAGGATTGAAGAAATGGTTAAATCAAGAAGTCAATCAAACTTCATTCCAATAACAAGTCTTAAAGTTAAGATTGTGACAATGAGTGACAAGTATTAAGAAGGTTTATAACATTCATCAAATGTGGAAAGTTGTGACATCTTGGATAAGACAAAGACCAACTAGGTCCAATTTATGAAGTGTTTTGATAAAAGTTACACTAACTCTTGAATATTTGTTTGTCAAGAAATGGTTATTGACAAAAGAATCTTATATGTCAAGGAGTCAGTGGGAGTTTTAATGGTCTTGAAAAGTTTCAAGAACAAATCAAATAAACCTTACCAATCATCACTAGCACACGAGTTGTGGTTTACAACTTATCGTGTTGACATTTTTTATTTCTATGTCATTCCAATTGAGTTACTTATGCATGTGAGTTCTATGAGTTCTCATTTTGAACGCATAAAAGGCAAGACATCTTAATCAATGAAAGGTACATTGACAGGAAAGGGTGAGCTACTTAACTACATGGAAGACGTGGTGGGCAGCTGTGCTACCATAAGGCAAGAAATCAAGATTAAGAAAGTTCGGTCCATATGAGTTTGAATTTGTCGTAAACTTTGGTTTTAACAAATTCACATGGATAGGAACACATACACCGCTCAAATCTAAGTGTCATAAGATTTACTCCTTCATGAAAATGATTGTGAGGAAATGCTTTCACTAAGAAAGATTTTAAGAAGATAGTGGGAGCATAAAAGTTATGATTGTATGATTATTAAGGCACGTATTGCAAGTTGGCAATATTAATTATAGAAAACAAGAGTCATTCTTTGCAAAGTTGTAAGGAAGGAATAGTTGTTTTGCTATAATTAAGGGAGAGAATATTATGCTTCATTTCAAATCTAAAGGTTTAGGTTGAGAAATTTTAATAAATTTAGTCAAGGGTACATAGTGTGTTCTTAAAATTTCGATTATGATTACGGCATTCCTCTTCACAATTCGAATTTTGAGAACATAGCAAATAAAACATTATGCGTCGTGTCCCATACGATTCGGGTATAGGATCGATTGCAAATGCTTTAATGTTTGACCATTCTAAAATTTTCCAAATGTCTAGCGCATTTAAAGGGAAAAGGACTAGAATCGGTTTTGACTAAAATAATTAAACAACTATCAAAGGACAATCCAAAGTTCGACGAAGATTGGTCGCTTGTGAGTAGTTGGAAATATAGTATTGGAAAATATGGAAATGTTTCCATATCGGATGGACCATATCGACATTATTATGAATAGACAAGATTCTATTAAGAATAAGTTATCATATGGAAAATATGGAAATGTATCCATATTGGGAATTGAATATTGAAAATCTATGTCTAGATTAGAAACTTTTATGCAAAAGGATGTTCAAAGAATATACTTTGAGTGAGAGACATCACGTCTATGGAATTGTCTTGTAACAATCTCCGATAGAGGACTTTGTAATATCATTGGCAATAGTCTATGTGACTTTTGTGCAGTGACATTACGAAAGGATCGTTGCATAGAATGTTAGAATCTAGCATAATCTATAAGTAGCAAGAATTTGATATTCTTACACTTATGAAAAAGGATTTGGAGTTGTGAAATGAGAATGATTGGAAGTGTGTTCAATTTGATCTATTTCACAAAGTAAGAACCATAGGTAAACATTGTGTGCATGCTGAGAGCATGGGACAAGTGTAATAATTTAAGTAAGAAGTTGATTACCCGAAACGACAAATAATGAGTAATCGATATGGTGATAAATAAAAGGTGTTTTATTTATACTCAAAGGTTTGAGGCCATATGAGATTAGTATTATTCTTGTGTTTCACATTTGCATGTTTTGACTTCCAGAATAATTGAATTTATTAAGAATAATCAAATTATTCGAACGGGCCACAGTCGTTCATATGTTGGAAGTAGGTATGAATGAAGACTGTCATGAATTGGTGTGTGGATTGTCTAAAAGAGTATTAGACATAAGCAAATGTTTTCTGCAACGTTCGTGAGTGCTTATGAATATGAATTTGAGCATTGGATTAAACCCACGCTCACTTGGATCATTCCATGAACTGTATCACGAATGATTGGTGAGACGATAACATCTTATATTCTTGAAACCGAGATGTGTGAGTTGTATCTTGCGAATCGGTTGCACATTGATAATATGTAAACGCACTAGTAACTTGGTGTTATAAAACATATTGTTGTGTGTGATTCGGTGCGTGAGTGCAAGCAAGCATTGTATCAAAGTTTATCCGTTCCTTTTATCCAAAGAAGGATAAAAGTGATATCTTTGGACCCCTCGATGATTTTGTGATGACAAACGTAAATGCTCAGCTGGGCTAGGGCTAATTTGATTTGTTCAATTAGTCAGTCGTCATAAATCGGAATCGAGATATAGTACAAAGAGAATGATTTGAAATCATATCTCATATGATATCTAGAATGGAGGAATATATGATCCCTTATCTAAGGACACGCGTATCTGATAGGATCAGAGTTGACAACGATTTTGGAAAGCTACGATTGCAGATCAGTTCTGAAGTCATACGCAGAATAGTTATTAGACTTATCCAAGTGGGAGACTGTTGGATTAGTGTCTAAGTCCATAACTATTTTGGTATGTAGTTGACCCGATGGTGCATGGTCCTTTTGGGTTGCCTTCACTAAAACAACTTGATTGGAGAAATAAATAGAGAGATAGGTTATTATGATTTATTAATATGTTATAAGAATAATATATTAAAGGAGAAATCATATTTGTTTAATTAATATTGGTCAATAATTAATTAAGAATTAATTTTGTGATCAAATGTAATTAATTAAACTAGAGGGGCTGAATTGTAATTATGTGATAGTTACAAAATAAGGTAAGGATTATCTTAAGGATAGGTTGGACGAATTTGAGGTGATAAGGACCTTAAAATTCGACCATGATAAGGATTCAAGGCTTATCTTATGGGTTGCTTGGTAAGCAAGCAACTAGATAAGGATAAGGATTGAAACCCTATCTCTACACCTATATAAACCCCATTTGGCTCTTGATTTCGTCCAGACCTTCCCAAGGCATCTTAGGGACAAATTCTTATACCTCTCCTCTCTCTTTATACCTTCTCCATTTTCTCTTGGTGTTTGTAAGCCATTAGAGGCACTACACTTGTGGTGCTTGCTTTCAAGACTTTGGGTTTGAAGATTTAAGTTGTTATTACAATATAACAACAAGAGGTATGTAATCTAACCTTCTTGGTTAATTTCGAAAATAGCAATCATGATTAGGGTTTAATTATGTGTTCATAATGTTGTGTATCTAATAGTGAAAACATAGATCCAATGCTAGGGTTGCATGTACACATAGGATTGTTTGTATAAAACCCAACAGTGTTCAGTTAAGTTCTATGTCAAACAAATCGGAAATCGGGAAACAAATGCTGGACAATAAGCAAGACCATGTTCCATGTATTTGTTCGGCTGATATCTAGAACATAGGATTATATGATTACTTATCTAAAATGGCGCTTCATAGTTCAACAGAGTTTTAAGAGCTACGATTGTTGATCGGTTCCTGAAGTCATACTTACAACTATAGTTATTAGACTTATCCAAGTGGGAGACTATTGGATATAGTGTCCAAGTCCATAACTATATTTGGTATGTACTTGACCAGACTCGGCATGGTCCATTTGGGTTGCACTTCTCCCGAACAATTTATGGATAATCTTTTGAGAATAGTATAAGTTATGATTTATTAATATATTATAAGTTCTAATATATTAATATAAAATCATATTATTTAATTAGTGTTGATCTATAATTAATCTAGAATTAATTTAGAGATCAAAAGTATGACTAATTAAATATTGGCTCTTGTATTTATATAGTGTGGGCTAATGCTTATTTGGAATGGGCTAGGCTTGCATGGAAAGTCCATGGATACTCCATTGAGCTTTAACCCATGGATCTCATGGAAATGAAAATACATGGGTATTAGGGTTTACATGGATGTAACCCTAATCCACCACACTATATAAAGGAGGCTTTAGTTCTTGAAATCACACTAGTTGTGGTGAGTATACTAAGAGGGCCGATTTCAAGAAAGGTTGTGACTATTCTCTCAAGTTTCCAAGTTTGTGGTGATTTGTGACTTCCATTTGAGGCATCCACATTATTGGTGTTAGGCTCTCAAACTCCAAGCAATCAACTACAACGACAAGTTAAGTAATTCTACTAGCTTTATTTGATTCAAGTTCCCCATGTCATGCTAGTTAGGATAAGAACCTTGGAAAAATAATTATTTGCATGTATCTTAGTCAAACATAGATCCAAGGTTTCTAGGGTTGCATGTACACCATAGGAGTGTTAGAATGCTCAAAACCCATCACTTCTCAACATCACTCCCTCTTCTTTAATAAAAAATGACATCCCCTTCACAAAATTGTATAACAAACCACTTATCTTTACCCATCTTCGATTCTTTGGATGCCTATGCTACCCAAACATCCCCACGCCCCATAAACTTGCACCATGGTCTACACCTTGCATATTCATTGGCTATCCAACCCAACATCGTGGTTTTTCGTATTTTGATCTTGCCACACGTAAAATAATCATATATGGTCATGTCGTCTTCAAAGAAGATGTTTTCCTCCACAAATCAATGACACTAAAATAAACCCCCTTCCCATTCCTTTCTTAATAACACTGATGGTATAAATACCATCTCTCGGGACCTAATTATATCCAACAATCATCAACCAAACACCACCACCAATTCCGGCAGCAACGATACCACCCACACAACCGAATTTGGGGCCGAATTTTCTGTAATTCCTGCTCCTAATAGCCACCATTCTCCACCTTCTTGCCCTCTACACTTACCTCGCTCTTTTGCCTCTTTTTCTATAGCCTCTAACTCCTATCCAAACATTATTCCTCCCCATGAAAGTCCTTCCCTACCACCATCTACTCATCTCATGGTCACCCGTGCTTGCGCCGGTATTTTTAAATCAATCTCCCACCTAAATCTCCATACAACCACCGAATTTCCTCTTCCTAAAACTCACACCTTAGCCCTTCAAGACCTTAACTGGACCATTGCCATGCAAGACGAATATTGTGCTTTACTTGATAATAGTACGTGGGTTCTTGTTCCAAGGCCTATTGGGCTAATATTGTGCGATCTATGTGGTTTTTTAGAAACAAATATAAAGAGGATCGCACTCTTGAGTGGTATAAAGTCCGTCTTGCAGCTAATGGCAAAATCCAACACCCTAGGATTGACTGTGATGAGACATTTAGTCCGGTTGTTAAACCGGCCACCATTCGTACAATTCTTAGCCTAGCGAATTTGTGCAGATGGCCCATTTATCAGTTAGATGTCAAAAATGCCTTTTTGCATGGTCAACTTAATGAAACTGTTTACATGCACTAGCCACCTGGGTTCTGGGATACTACACATCCTAATTATGTTTTCCTTCTGCAAAAGTCACTTTATGGTCTGAAACAAGCCCCAAGGGCTTGGTTTCAGTGATTTGCACCCTATATCACCAGGATCGGGTTTACACATAGTCGTGATTCTTCACTATTTATTTTTTGTAGGGGTTCTGAGATGGATTACTTACTTCTTTATGTTGATGATATAGTTTTGAAATCTTCATCTACAGAACTCCTTTAACGCATCATTTCTCTTTTAGCAACAGAGTTTGCCCTGAAGGACCTAGGTGATTTATCATACTTTCTTGGCATAACTGCAACACGGGACAATAAGGGTATATTCTTATCCCAATGCCAATACACTTTGGAAATATTAGAGCGTGCTAACATGATGAAATGATACCCATGTCGCACACCTGCTGACACACAATCTAAATTGGATTCTTCTGGCGAGCTGGTTATAAACCTGACTCTCTATCGCAGCCTTGCAGGTGCTCTCCAGTATCTCACATTCATTCGCCCATATCTATCATGCACAGTTCAACAAATATGCCTATTCATGCACGACCCTAGCGAACCTCACTTTCATGCTCTCAAGCGCATTGTGCGTTATGTTCGAGGTAGACTGGACTATGGGCTTCATCTTCATCACTCCTCCACTACGAGTCTTATTGCCTATTATGATGCAAATTGGGGGATGCCCCGAAACATGTCGATCTACCAGCATTTACTGTGTATTTTTGGGTGAGAAACTCCTATCTTAGTCTTCAAAACTCCATTAGACAGTCTCTCATTCTAGCGCAGATGCCGAATATCGTGGCATGGAAAATGCAGTAGCCGAAACTTGTTGGTTAATAAACTTGCTCCGAGAGATACATGCTCCTTTCACCAAGGCAACCATTGTCTACTGTGATAATGTCAGTGCAGTTTACTTGTCTACTAATCATGTTCAGTATCAACGCACCAAGCATATAGAGATGGACATCCATTTTGTGTATGACAAGGTTGCAACTGGTCAAGTCAAAGTTTTTCATGTCCCTTCCAGTCTTCAGTATGTAGATATCTTCACTAAAGGGCTCCCTACATCTTTGTTCACCAAATTTAGGACCAATTTGAGTGTTTGCTCTAGATCTCCCGCTCAAACTGCGGGGGCATATTAGTGTATATATGTATTGTATTGTATGTATTAGCCCATTAGATTGTTAGCCCACTTATAGCCCATGTATTGTGCTCTCTGTTTGTATTTATTGAGGATGTATCGTATAAACCTATTATGGGAAAATATTGCCTTTTACATGGATTTCATGCTTATTTGACACAAATATATGCATCTGCATACCTGGAGCTAGTAGAGACCATCCCCATTTGAGAAATTTAGGTGTAAAGCATCAACTTTTAAAGACACTTCAAGAAAAATGACGATTCCACCATTTTGGATTTGTGATGATCAATTTGTAGCAAAATTATATGTTTATTTGGACCTTTTTAAGTAACTTTTTGTTCAATTAAGCTCTAGAGATTGAGTGTAATGTAACCGATATATGTGTAATGCAACTGCACCTTGCAAATCACGGTATGGTCTTGCCATAGTAGACACTGGACAACGAATGTGGGAAGGCTATGAAGAATCATAGAGGAAAAGGCAAATATGGTAGCAACCTCAAGGTTCTATGAGTATTTATTTTTTTGTCCAAAAAGATGATCCAATCACAAATGTAAGAGAAATACTTTGTAAAGATATCAATGAGAATGCAATTTTGATTTTTATATATGACAATAGAAAATATAGTGTTTTACAATGTAATGTTGTAAAAGATTGAAATTTTATACATTAAGTTATGAGAATATTTTTATCATTTTATTCATTCTTCTTATTTCTTCGAGAATTTTCAAAAAATAACCAAATTTCAAACCCAAGTGCCAAAAAATCTCTTTCCTAAAATGACCATCGAGCCCGCAGAAGGGCTTTTGCGGAATAGGCATGTCATCGGCAAACTCAACTTTAATTCAAATTTTAGCAATATTTTCGTAAATTTACATGAATTCGCGGTACTTTACTTAAGTCCACAGTACTCTCTCTGCGGACTAGGGTACCTTTTGCGAACTAAACAATATAAAATTCAATCTTCCATTTTTTTCCATTTTCTTTGTCTATTGAGTGTCACGACCCTCTCGTACAAACAATAACAAAAAATTTATTCATATTTTTTAAAACAAAAGAGTATTTTATCTGATTTTCTCTTAAACGAAATTGTTTTTAATAAATTATTCCATTTTATATCAGAAAGAAAATCATAATTACTACGGTACGGATTTTGATTTCTCATTAACTTTTTATACATTTTTATTGATTTCGCAAAACTGATACAAAGTCTATAGTGCTTGAGTCCATAGTACTCTCTCTGCGGATTGTAGTACCTTTTGCGAATTAAACAATATAAATTTCAATCTTCCGTTTTTTTTTTCATTTTCTTTGTCTATTGATTGTCATGACCCTCTTGTACAAACAATAACAAAAAATTTGTTCATATTTCTTAAAACAAAAGAGTATTTTATCTGATTTGCTTTGAAACGAAATTATTTTTTAATAAATTCTTCCATTTTATATCAGAAAGAAAATCATAATTACTACGGTACGGATTTTGATTTCTCATTAACTTTTTATACATTTTTATTGATTTCGCAAAACTGATACAAAGTCTATAGTGCTTGAGTCCATAGTACTTTCTCTGCGGATTGTAGTACCTTTTGCGAATTAAACAATATAAATTTCAATCTTCCGTTTTTTTTTTTCATTTTCTTTGTCTATTGATTGTCATGACCCTCTTGTACAAACAATAACAAAAAATTTGTTCATATTTCTTAAAACGAAAGAGTATTTTATCTGATTTGCTTTGAAACGAAATTATTTTTTAATAAATTCTTCCATTTTATATCAGAAAGAAAATCATAATTACTACGGAACAGATTTTGATTTCTCATTAACTTTTTATACATTTTTATTGATTTCGCAGAACTGATACCAAGTCTATAGTACCGACATCTACAACTTCGTTCATCTTCTGTAGAATCTAGCTTAATTTTTTTAACAGATTGGTTCTTCGGAGAGTGAATTTGCAGAAAGGCTTCTACAGACTCGCTCTTCTTTTGGGGACGAAAATTGAAAATGTAAAATCTAGATCCTTAAATAGATTGAGTCCGCATAAGCCCCTTTGCGGGCTTGATCCTCATTTCTAGAAATGGGGATGTTAAAATTTGGTCATTTTTGAAAATTTATCATTTTCTATCTACCAAATATCGATTAATGACTCATTCCATTCCGGTTAGCAACCAAAATCAACAATGGAATGTAATGATCAATTCCATTACATCATTCATTCCATTACCTGGTCATATTTGTGGTGTCATTCCTTCCAACCAAAAAAACCCTAAATTTTTACTTAAACAAAAGCAAAAAGTCAAGTCAAGTTGTATCTTGGTAAAAACAAAAACAAAGACTTCCATTTATTCAGATTTTGTTAATATATAATTAATTTTTTGTTTTGAGGATAGGATTTATTCAATTCTGTTGGAAAATGGTTTTTGTGCATGCAGATTAAATGAAATGGAAACAACTTATATCAATTTATACATGTAAAACCTAAGAGAAACATTTGAACAATAGCACCGACTTTAGCTGATGATAGTATGTTGATAACAACTACACTTAAACATCTACCATCATCATCATCATCATCACACTGATATCAAACTTCCTACAAAATTGGTGCCTTTTGGAGAAAGAGTTTACTTGCTTTTCACCTTTTGATTCATGACGTCATGGTAGTAGAGCAATACACACATGGGTTGACCAAGAATGCTAAAGAAGCACCAGAATATTATATTTCCCACCTGTCATCATTCATTTTCTCATCAGCTCAACTTAATTTTCAAAAAAATTAAAGTTCCAAAATAAAATAATACAATACCATTGAGTTTTGAAACTTGCGCTGCAAGTAATTCGTCAGTATCACCAATGGAACCTGATACAAACAAATGAAGTTATAGATTGATATTACCATAAACAAAAAAAAAAAAAGGAAATATTTAGTTTTATTATATATATTATACCTGAAACATGATCCCGATAAAGGCCCAAAACTTGAAAATGTGGCAGGGAACAGCAATACAAAGCTTAACAAAATAAAAATACGAAGCAAAATGAAACTCTAAGTAAAAATCAGGTAACAAAAGGAACATCAACACAAAAAGGTTAACAAAATATCTACCTCATGGAACACAGCAGACATGAAAAATGCAATCAAGATAGCAGCACCCTGAATACACACACACACACACACAATTACTATTTACAACAAACATAAACAAAATGAGAAACAAAAAGAAAAGTAAAAATAAAAATCATTACCTTAGGGATCCCATTACGCAAGCATGGAAAATAAAGATGTCGTACAATCCATTTATGAACAGGCTGCAGCAAATTGAACACATATTTATTTTTATTATTATTATTATTCAGAGAAGAACATAAAAACTACAAAATGAGAACAGTTTTTTTTTTTGTTAAAAAGTTTGACATTGGGCTCACCATATTCCATAGTCTCCAATACTAAATCAGCGCCAACATAGAAACAATGCAAAAGTCAGCAATAAAATAAAATAAAAGAGTAAATTACATTTTGGGTCCCTACGTATTTTTGTTTTTTGCAATTTTGGTCCTTATTTCAGGTTCTTGTAACCTTTTTGGTCCCTGTTCCTAGAAAAATGACTATATTTTTTGCACCAAAATTTCAAAAATCAGACCAAATATAGTCATTTTAATTGAAATAGAGACCGAAAACATTACAAGGACCTCAAATGAGGACCAAAAACGCAAAAATCAGCTATACTTAGGTACCAAAATGTAACTTACTCTAATGAGATTACAATAATAATAATAAAAAATAAATGAATCTCACCTCTTCAATAGTTTGTGCATTCCACCAATCTTTATAAAATTCACGATCTCCAAAACGAAGAAGCTCAGCAAGTATATTTAACCTATAATGAAAGCAACACATGTAAATAGACTAAATAATACTGAAAAAAAATATATGAATATATAGAGCCAAACAAGACTTACCAAAGGTGAAAAAAGCAGTAGAACATACAGAGCCAAACATACAAATTTGGAACTGAAAGCTTTAAAACACGTTCAATCGCATATAAAATGTCTCCTTTCAATGGATGTCGAGAGTTTTTGACAATTGGATTGATATACTGCATATAAGAATACACTTTAAAATTCACAAATAGGTAAGAGAAAAAGAAAAAATGTTGATAAAAATGAAGGTAGCATAATGCTTACTTGTTCAATTATAAATCCCATGAAGCCTGTAAATATTATTAGCTTGATCATTTGACGTAACACCCAACCCTTTCTAATAAATGCAGTGCGAGGGTAGCATATCTACAAGTAAAATTTGCCTCAAAACACACACTCACACACACACACATGAAGTATTAATGAATTTTATAATAGTGAGAAAGGCTCTGTGTGTTGGATACCTGGTAACATAAAGTAGGAGCAACCATGAAATAAACCAAGCTTGAGAAGTTGACATTGTAGAAGTATTCACCATCTGAAGACATTGCCTCAGCTTCTTCCTAAAACCAAAAGACCAAAATACCCCTATTATAGATATTGAGATATATATACCAGAAAACACCACACCTCTAAATTTTACCTTAGCAGTTGACTTCACAATTGACCGCATGTCATAATTTGCATGCACAAAAGAAACCAACTTCAACCAATTAATGCAAGCACAAAGCATCAATGATACGCCTGATAGAACAACTGAGTCAAACCTGCATAACTTTATATAATCACATGAGAATAATAATAATAACAATATATTGTGGAATATTTTCATATCATTTTTCTTTTTCAAAAAAACAATAATGAATTTGTACAAAGCATTTAATGGTATAAACAAACAGACCTCAGAATCATGAAAACTGGATACAGAATTGCAGTTGTAGTTGTTAGAATATGGAGAGTGATTACAACCTACAAATTACAAAAGTAATCAGATTAAAATAACTTTTATACATTTACATATATTTTAGCCTTAAGGAATAATTTACTTACAGGGTCTGAAATACGTTTTTGCCATGCTAATTTTTCAACAATATAGGCAGTAAGCGGGAAGATTGGAAGAGTGAGGCTGCATGAGAAATCAGAAATTTTTACATTAATTTTTTTTATATAAAATGGAGTAACTATTTCTTATATGGCTCTAAAATTTTATAAACATGAGTCAGAAAGAAATATTTTACCAGCACATAAGAAGTGGCCAATCTCTCAATGATCTTGAACTGAACCAAAAATTGGAATTTATCAATAATCCATACTGCAGAAGTAATTTTGGGTTATGTTATCAGCAGCAATATAAATGATTTATAAAAGAAAAAAAAATTATAATAATATTACAGAAGTTTACCTTCATCAGATTCTCAATGATGAGTCGTCCATTGACTGCAACTAGAACCACTATGCAAAGGTTAAAGAGTCCTGCATGACTCTGCCAAAGGGTTCTAATTAGCCACTCCACTTATATGTCTTAAATAACAAATAGTAATAATTATAACATAAGGAAAATAAGTTAAAAGAATACAAGGAAATGTTGTTAATTGAATAATAACTACCCTTTATCTCAGGAGTTGCTTAAAGTGAACTTGAATGATAAATTAAAGGAAATGTTTTGTGCTAATAAAAATTACTAACAAAAAACATTAGGGTCCATGACACTGCTCCTGAAGTTAAATTATTAAACAAGCTTCTTTCCACTTGCATTATAAGCTGCTTTTATATGATACAAATGGTTATTAAAATGATTTAGGAAAGGACTTGGATGAAGGTGGGTTTCACACTAAATTGCTGATAAGAGTGTATACTAACATGAGCCAGATAAGTAAACTGCTATATTGATCAACTAAATGGGAAATTCACATGCACATGTGTCAAGTATGAGAATCTCACAAGTTTAATTCATCTTCACTCATATGCAAATTCGGTTTTTCTATTCAAGAAACATCATATCTTAGCCTATTAACAGCTCAAATCACACATTCAAAACACTTCATAAAAATTTTACAATCATATTACTGAAGTTATCATTGCTCGTGCATTTGAACTCTAGCAATGGAATATCAAGGACTGGTTAAAAGAGGGAGTGTAAATCAATTTCAGTTGCTATTCATCAACCTATATGGATCTACCAAAATTTCTTTCAAAGGGGAATCAGAAACCTGTAAACTTGAGCTGATGCCATACAGCCATAGAATACAAAAAGCACACTTGTCTGCCTAACCTATGATCCATGGAGATATGATCTATTACACAAATTACTAAGCACTCTATGCCATAATTTTCCCATTCTTTGGGTTCTATTCACAAATAAAAGTTTACTCTCTCAAACTAGATGCGCTCGATTGTTGCAAAAAAACAATTGAAGTCGATTGTAAAGCAACTAATAGTCAATCAGCGAGCCTAAAATCTTTGATACATCCTCATCATACTAAATACTAATACAACAGTTCACGCATCATAATCAAGACACCGACAATCTGCAATCAGCCCAATATACATAGCAGAATGATGCGTAAATCAATTAGCGTGTATCACTTGAGTTAGTTCTTCCTATCCTTATCCAGAATTGGCCATTGAACGATAAAAATGACTACCTAAATTTGATTTGAAGCTCTTTCTATTCTATTGGAACCACGACGGAGCTTATATCGCATAAATGAAAATTAATTACCAGGATATGAGAACTGGCAACTAAACAATAAACAAACAAATAAGTAAAACTGAAGAGAAGCGAAACCTGCTTGAAAATGGCGTCAGAACTTAGAGGAGACTCTTTAATTCTGCGATGAGCTGGAGAAGACGGTCGATACGCATAATGTGCCACACTCGTTTCACCTCCCCTTTTAACTTCTCCCTGATCTATCTTCTCTCCGTTTTCCTTCGCCTCCTCTTTCATTTGATCACCATCTCCGATCTGTTCCTTACCATTCTCATCGAAACCATTATTGAAACTCTCACCATCCTCGAACGAGTTCGTTTTCGAAGACGACGAAGAATCAAACAATTCGTCTCCGATTCCCGCATCAGCCTTGACGCCCGTCCGCCTTCTTATCTCACCGCGTATAGTTGTTGTCTCGGTCGTCGTTTGTCCAATTTCAGGCGTATCTAACAACGCCATTATTAACAAATAGCTTCAAATCAAAGCAGAACAAGCGATTACAAGTAAAGAAACTGCAAGATTGATCAATAAGTAATCGAATTAAATCTTGTTTCTCAGAGAGAATTTTGATTTTGAGTTCAGATCATGCAGAGAGCAATACAGAGACGAAGGAAGGATTGGGGGAAGAGATTAGGCGGTTTATTGGATTATTTGGAAATCGTATCTGTGTGTATTCGGTGTGCGTATAAGTACAAGTAAATGAACGATGAAATTTGTGTTCAGATTCTGTGTGTGTGTGTTTGTGTGTGAGAGAGATAAAAAAGCATCCGGAGTAAGCAATGAATTTTAACATTTACATTTTAGTTTTTATAATTTTTTAATAAAATATTTTTTCTATCATTTTGTCGTTTTATGTAAAATAACAAATATATTTTAAATTTTTTTATAAGTTTGATATTCTAATAGCTATATATTGCATTATAATTTAATAATTTAAACTGATGTAAGTGTTATATTATAAAAGATGGCACAACAATAGAACTATCGGTTTTACATAAAAAAAAAATAGTAAAATATCATTACATTTATTTAATTCAATTTTTGAAGCAACTTTATATCCTTGTAAAGAAATGACTTTTGTCATAATAGATATACATATAATATGTAAAAATAATACAGATTACTTGAAAGTCGATTTAAATATTTCCATAAAGATAAGATATAGGAGTAGTATATATTTTTTATTGAATATTCAAGTGTGAAAGCCTCTAAGCTCGCGTGTAATAAATTGTCTCAATCTATAGGTCATAAAATAGGTGATGACGACTAAAGTGAATTGGTCAAATTGGTAGACCCAGTTAAAATTCTTTTTTAATTCCACAAATAGTTTACACATTTAAGAGACGGGTAAGAGTAATAGAGTATTACCTATTTAAAGCCCCCTTCTAAATGATTATCATCCCCATCCCAGTTTTTATTATCATTTTAATATTTATTTTGTTTTTATCTACATAAATGATGATTTGGTATTACTTTTTTATATTTATTGTACCTTTTATTTTATTAGCGACTAATTATTAAAATATATCATTAAATTATCATATTTTCATTAATATAATAATTTATTTTATATATTAGTTATATGGTTATTGAGATAAAATCATAAAAAAATGTCACCTTTGGTTTTAATAGGTCTTAAAATAGAAAATGACTTCTTACCCTATAACGTCGAATACTACATGTAATTACATTATTTTATATAATATGAAGCGGTAACCCGATAACTTATTGTCACATGAACATTGACATTCGTTTTGACTCATGCTAAATGGTATGTAATCAATTTCATTTTCATATGTATGTAAACTAAAAAAAAATTGTATTGGATTCGATATCTGATCCTAAGTCACACTCTTACACCATAGTTAAAGAAGAGTTTTTCAGGTTGGAGTTTTCTCTTCCAATAATAATAAGTGTTTTTTTTAGATAAAATTGCAACATTGCTTTATGTGGTATTAAAAAAACTTTGCATAAAATCCAAAAAAATTTCAACTGAAATGTCCAAAATCAAAACATTTCCGTGATTTTAGTCTAAAATTTTGAAAAGACGATTTTGCTCTTTTATTTTCTTTTTTGTATTTTATATATTTATTTAATACATTGAAGGAGTGTTTATGCAAGGTCTGATATGGTTTTGGTTGCTTATTTAATTTCCATATATATATATATATATATATATATATATATATATATATATATATATATATATATATATATATATATATGGGTGGGATGGGGGATAATTTTTTCCTTTTTTTCTTTATTTTTTAATTAAAATAGTATTAGAATAATTATAAAAAAAATATAAAAAAGAAAATAAAATGGCATAATCGTCTTTTCAAGTTTTTTTAGACCAAAATCACGGAAATGTTTTAATTTTGGACCATCCATGCAAGTTGAAAAGTTTTTGGACCATATCCAAAGTTTTTTATAATACCATAGGGACCAATGTTGCAGTTTTGTCTTTATTTTTTTATGATCATGGGTCATTTTGAAGATAGGTTGGTAAACGAGATGAACTGCATGGCAAACGAAAAACTTTGATGTTATTTATCTGTAAGTCGATTTCAACTTTAATGGTGTTTTTATTAGAACCTTCAGATGCAGCCACTATGCCAGAAGTAGTCCCAAAGCCTGAAGCAGCCTATATGTTTGATGTTGGTTTGGAAGATGAAATAATGCAACATGATTTTATCCCTCTAAAAAAACAAAGATGATGAATTCCTTAGTAAGTTGTGTTGATAAGGGAAGGATAATTGATAAATAGATAATAGTGAGGAGAGAGAGAGAGAGAGAGAGAGAGAGAGAGTATAAATGTTGAGGTCCATTATATCTTCAATCCCCCGTTATACTAACGAATCAAAAACTAATTCTAGGTATGAGATTTGAGGACCCTAAACAACTTACAGATATGATATGTAATTATGTCGTTAACCATGGTTATCAACCATTTTCTCAAAGAATGACAGTACATGGCTTTGATATTATGTTCCCAAAACAATGACAATACAAGACTTTTGATATTGTGTTGTAATAGGGCTTATACCTTCAGTAGGCAAGTCAGATGAGTACATAACACTCTTCTCAGATCAAATCACTAAAACTTAGCCATCAATGTGCTAGGAACTACAAGTTAGGTTCATTTATCAATTACCAAATGATTGGTGGACATTACTATTGGATTAGGTGTCTAAGGTTATAACTAAATTGGTATAACTTTACGGAATAAAATCAAAGTCATTTTGTGTTGCCCTTAATAACTAAAAATAAATAGAAACGCCTTTAGGAGAGTAAGGAAATGATTTGTTAATTTATTATATGATTAATAAGTTAATTAGAAATAGTTAAGAATTAATTTAGAACTAATAAGGATTAATTGAAAATAAATTTTGAATTAATTAGAGTTAATTAAAGATGTAAGGGTTGAATTGTTATTGTTCAAATATTAAGCAAGGGAGACAATTCTAGAACCTCCCATGATTGGTGTAACAACCCGAAATTCCATATCACTTCTTGTAACTCAAATTGTAATCCAATTCGATCAACCAAACGTCGTTTCCAAATCCGTTTCCGATTTCGCCGTTTAATTAAGTCATTAACGTGTATTGATCTAAAATGACTTAATGGGTGTCTTAATGCCATTTGAAATCATTCTAACACCCCATAATAGTTATCAGAATAATTCTAGAATCGATCATATCGGGTTACGGCAATTTGGTCGGGTGCGACCAAAAGCCCCGCCTAACGCCGGTATCGGGTAGAATTCCGCCGTGTCCAATTCCCGAACACTATATAAAGGACTCAAAGCTTCCATTTGAAGCTTTTGGCCAACTTTCCTTATTCACTTTCCAACCTCTCTCCTCATCCATAATCAAGGTCCAAAAACAAAGATTTAAGGCTCCAAATCAAAGAGGTAACATCCCTAACTTGTTATCTAACCTCTTTAGCCTTCAAATTGATGTTTAAACAAGGATTTAGGACCTGGAACAAGTGTTTACGGCCAAGGAACATGCTTGGGCCGTAAACACCTAAAAATGGGGTTTTAGAGCCATTTAACCCTTCCAAATCATTGTTGGGACTTAGATACGACTTTGAGACTTACAAATCGGGACTTGAAACATTTAAAACTTGAATTTTGAGGGATGATTAGGAGTTTATGGCCAAGGCACATTCTTGGGCCGTAAACCCCTCAAACATGGGGAGTAAACACCTTTTAACATGTCAAAATGCCTTGAAACTCAACCAATAGCCTTGTGGTAAATCCTAGAACCATCTAAAAATAGTTTGGAGGCCTTAAACATAACAAAATGCATCATACAAGAGTTTACGGCCATGGCACATACTCTTAGGCCGTAAACTCATAAAAGTGTGCCAAATGATGCCCTTAAACCATCCCAAGGCTTGGAAAAATTACTAGAATCACATGTGATTGCTCTAAGTGCTTCAAAACAATTTCTCTTGACCATAGGAGAGTTTACGGCCGTAAACTCCAAGTTTACAACCGTGAACTCCCTTTTAAATGGTATAAATTCATTTAGTTTATTCCAAGGCATTTTAGTAATTCATTCCAACAATCCCCAAGTCCAAACAAGCCATTAAACCCTCAAAATCACACCCACATGAGTTCACGGCCGTGAACTCATGTATGTGTGTGTTATATGGCCTTAAAATCACTTAAATGTTTACTCTTGGGGAGTAAACTCAAATCCCAAGTCCCTAGTACCATATCACGTCCGTAGATGTCACCCGGGTCACTCCAAACGCTCGTTTTGAGGTGTTTAACCTCGTTGGAGTGTAATGTTCCATATAATTAGTGATTGTAGATCTAAATGGATATATATGGACATTATTTCATTTTTACATAGGGACATCGCGAGTAATCAAGCCCCGAACCCACGTCTAGTGTCCGAAACCGTCGCATTCCCGAGTCTGGCGAGTTCATACCCTTACCCTTTTTCACTGTTTTTCACTGTTTTCAGGGGGAACACAAGCAAAGTACAAGGGATTTCTTGTACTCAAAATTTATTTTCGTGTGTGTGTTTCACATTTTATATGCTTTTAACACTGATTGATACAACTGATAATCGTTTGAACATGCAGATCACATAAACATATTATTTGTGAAATGGGTTTATAAACTATTATGTTTTATATATTTCACAAATGGTTTTCCACATTTTATCAGTTAAAAGCATGACATTAGAACATATGAACATGAAACTTGTACACTGTTTGTCCTCGGTAACACTCCACAGAGATACGCGAGTGGAGGACTATCATATTATTACTAGTAAATTTGTTATTCCTGTATGATTGGAGACACGTCCTCGGCGAACACTCCACAGAGATACGCGAGTGGAGGACTACACCCGTAACCAGAATCTCTGTGATTTAGAGAGCGTGACTTGAGTGTATAGATCTATACGAGGTTGACTACCCCACACCTGGCTGCTAGCTACAGCCGAACCGAAATGGTTCAAGGGTGACGAAAGTCATAAGGATGTGGACTACTTTTTGCCACAGGTTCAGTCTATCGTATGATTATGGAACTCGCAATTAGGATAACAGAGATTTACTTACAGTAATAATGAACATCTTTGTACACTTCACAGAATAACCAGGTTTCAGAAACATCTTTTACATTGATAATCAACATTCAGGAAAGTATGGGACTTTCCTGGGAAACCTTGTACATAACCAGGTCTAATCAGAATACATCTTTTACATCTTTACAAACGGTAACCAACAATCAGGAAAGCATGGGGCTTTCCTGGGGAACATTTACATAACTAGAAAAGTGTAACAAACTGGATAACCTTACATCTTTTATAATTGGTAACATACCATCAGGAAAGTATGGGACTTTCCTGGGAATCCTTTGGTACATAACCAGATAAGTATAACAAAACAGATAACCTAAATGTACATTTTTCACAAGGGTAAACGTGCTTTCAATGTACAACTTTACTTTACATAATGTGAAACAACCAACCAACCTTTTTAAGAAAATGTGGGATTTTCTTGGCGTGTGTTACATTTTCAGAAATAGAAAGGAAACATGAACATTTCACAAACAAAAACCGCTTATGAACTCACCAGTGTTATGCTGATTTTCAAACCGCTTGTGTTCTCAGGTCATTGATAGAACAGGTACCCGAAGATCCACTTGATCCAGGATGGAGTGCGTACAAGACCCATTCGTTTTGTCTATGTTATACTATGTATCACAACTGTATAACTATATCTTTTGAAACAAAAGTAAAACTTTTCTATATGTAATGTAATGGTTGTTCTACTTTACTTACTATGTGCATTGGATTTGATACTCAACGTGGAGTTAACCCCGGAAATGTTTCCGCCTTCGGTTTTCGGGGTGTGACACTTGGACAGTTTTGAGATGGATCCAAAAGGGTTCTAGAAGCCTCATATATCCGATAAGGATAATTGTCTTGAATATGTTAAATTATATTATTTAATTATCCAGATTATGGTGTATCTTGGAGATCCACTGACTATAAATATGGACCCTTGTTAGCCATTTTCGAACCCTAGCATAAACATGCAAGAAATCGAAAATTCTTCCTCCCTCCTCTCTCCTAATTTATTCCTAGGGTGTCTAGGGTAATATGTGTGAGCCATTAGAGGCACCCACATTATTAGCGCTTGCTTTCCAAAGGAAGATTTAAAGATTTAAGGTTGCTATATTTGATTATAGCTAAAGGTATGTATCCTAATATTTGTGTTTTTCAATAATACCTAGATTAGATCTTTAGTTTCAAAGTATGTTGTTTATAATGAGAAAATATCATAGATCTTTAGGTTGCATGTGCCCATAAAATAGTTTTATGATTCTGTTGCGTAAATCTTTTGTTTTGTAACTTAGAAAACTCATTAGTGGTACCAGAGGCTAGGATTCTCTATTATACGTGCATTGGTGAAAATTTGAAGAAACTGAAGAAAAAAAACTTGCTAAACGCAGGCGCGGTGTGCCCTATCTGGAAATTAGGGTTTTAGGATTTTCTTGCCTTTTTGAATTGTAGGATAATTACTAGATATAAATGGTTATTTTAATTGCTTAAAATATGAACATTTAAACAAGGTTATTGGATAAACCCTAATTCAAAAATCAATGAATAAAATAAAATTAATATTATTTAACTAAAAGTCTAATTAGGATAATCACTTAATTCTTAAAATATTTAATATAATTAATTAAATGTTTAATTAAAGATAATTATTAAATCTTAAATGGTTTAGATATTAATTAATTAAAAGTTAATTAAGTAATAAGATTTAAACCTTGTATTCTTAAAATGTTTAAAATACACCCTCACATATATTTAAAAGAGTATATAATACTATATGTATAAAAAAAATTCGTCAGTCAAACCATGACTAGGGCTCATTCATGAAACCATGCTATAAGAGATGTATAAGGAAACAACCTATAAAATGACCGTTGAATGAGTGCCATTTTCACCCACCACTTTTTTGTATGGTCGATTATCGTTAGCTGAAAGGGATTCATTTTTTACTGATCTGGCCATCTCTCAAATTTTTTCGTCTCCATACACACTGCAACTAAATGGTGTTGTCGAAAGGAGAAATCGTTCATTGTGTGAAGCAGCTAGAACAATGCTTACCTATGCGAATTTCCCACAATACTTTTGTGCAGAAGCGGTTTCGACTGTTTGCTTTACGCAAAATCGCTCTTTCATTCATCTTCATTTTAACATAACACCTTATGAAATTATGAACAAAAGGAAACCTAATGTTAAATTTTTCCATGTTTTTGGGTGTAGATGCTTCATTATGAATCTCAAAGATAATCTTTCCAATTTCCAGTTAAAAGCTGATGAGGGGGTTTTCTTGGGATATTCGATCTCAAAATTTTATAACCTATAGGGTGTTAAACAAGCGAACCAGGAAGCTCAAAGAAACATTCAACCTCACATTTGATGATCATTATGTTAAAAGAATTGAACAACCTTTTGTTCAAAAACCAATTGTTGCTTAATCAAATGTTGAATATGAGATAATGAGTACTTATAATATTGATCTTGATTTGATTTTTGGATTTCTAATAGGGTCATTGATGCAGAAATCCATGTTGATGATATTCAAGTTCCTGAGGCATTGAAACACTCTAATAATTTAACAATCACAAATGAAGAAAATGATGCACATTCTTCATCGACTTCAAGAGTAAATGTCAAAAGAATACCTGTTTCGACTGGTGATCAAGTGGAGGGGGAACACTTGAGTTCGACATTAAAAAATGAAATACATGACTCAATTGTTAAGGGGGAGCATATGCCAACTATAACTAATATCGAGGGGGAGCGTATGCCTAACCATGTTGATGTTGAGGGGGAGAATTATATCTCAAAACTATTGGTTGAGGATGAACCAAGTGGATCAAATCATGATAATGGTGATGATCAAAATAATGATTTTCATGATGTAACTGATAATATCACGATTGTAGGAGAAGGTTCATAAGCGGATAACATTTTCAAAGATGCACCTTTAGACTTTGATCCTGCATATCCACCGATGGACAAGTGTAGAAGAGATCATCTGAAACAACAGATTCTTGGTGATCCAAATTCTGGTGTCTTCACTCGAGCCCAGATTCGAGCCAAAAAAGAACTGTTGAATGTTTATCAAGAATTATGTATGTATAATGTTTTCATTTCTAAATTAGAACCAAAAACACTAAAGGTTACATTAGAACACTCTGATTGGGTTGTTGCAATGCAACCTGAACTTGTTGAATTCGAACGAAACAAGGTTTTGAGATTGATTCCTAAACCTAAATAAGTCTTGTTGATTGGTCTAAATTGGATTTTTAAAAACAAAACTAATAAAGAAGGCAATATTATTTGAAATAAAGCAAGACTAGTCATAAAAGGTTATTCTCAACAAGAAGGTATCGATTATGATGAAAATTTTGCCCCTGTCTCAAGACTCGAGGCGGTACGAATTTTTATTGCCTATGCAGATCATATGGATTTCGACGTCTATCAAATGGATGTCAAATGTGCATTCCTCGATGGTGTTCTGGAAGAAACGGTATATGTCAAACAGCCACCTGGTTTCGTTAACGATAAGTATCATGATCACAGTTATATTTTAGACAAGGCGGTCTATAGATTGAAACAAGCACCTCATGCCTGGTATGAAACTCTAACAAATTTTTTGAAAATTGCTAAATTTAAACAATGATCAGTTGATCCTACTTTATTTCGAAAGAAGGTAGGGGATCATATGATGCGCGTTCAAATTTATGTCTATGACATTATTTTTGGTTCGACTGATCCTTTATTGTCTAAGGAATTTGAGGAACTCACGAAAAGTCAGTTTCGAAATGAGTATGATGGGGAAAATTAATAATTTTTTAGGTTTGCATATTCGTCAAAGCAGGGAATGAATCTTTATCAATCAATAGAAATATACTCGAAATCTGCTTGAAAGGTTTGGCATGATGAATAACACGAAAGTTAAAGTACCTATAGCAGTTGGCACACGCTTAAGTCATTATTAGGATAAGCCTGTTGTGAATCTAACGAAGTATAGAAGCATGATCAGTTCGCTTTTATATTTAACTACAAGTTGACCTGATATTATATTTGTTGTATGTAATTGTGTCGGGTACAAATCGAACCCAATAGAATACTATCTCAATGCAGTTAAGAATATCTTTCGATACCTCGAAGGAACAGTTTCGTTGGGATTATGGTATACTTCGAAGACAGGATTCTTTATCCAAGCATACTCTGATACGGACCTGGGTGGATGTCAATTGGATCGGAAGAGCACAAAAGGAGGATGTCAATTATTGGACGGGAAGCTTGTGAGATGACAAACAAAAAAGCAAACTTGTGTTTCGATTTCGACTGCTGAGGCAGAGTATGTTGATGTGTGTAACACCCCATCTTTCAAGTAACTCCAAGTTCATCCCTTGGAATTTGAATTATGTCATGCTTGGCCCTTCGTTTGGAAAGAAGTGGCAAAATTGCGATTTTGGAAACTTGAGTTGTACGTTGGGTGTACATGTAAGTACGCTAAGTGTACTAGGGTGTGCCCTAGTACGTTGGGCGTACACATATGTACATTGGGCGTACGAGTGCTAGGATGAAACCCTAATATTTAGGGTTTGGGTGGTATATAAGTGTCCTTATAAGCTCATTACCCTCTATCCTTCCAGACTCCATAGTTTTGAGTTGTTTTCCCCAAATCCTAGTCTTTATTTTGTGTGTATGAGTTAAAAGTGTGCCTTTTGGGTAGTTGAAGAAGAAGTTAGTGCATCAAAGGAATCAAGGAAGGGATCAAGCTTGTAGATCTGAATTTTTCATCTTCTGGGGAAGCTTCAAAAGGTATAAAGTTCCTACCTTTGTGCTTAGATTTGTTAGATCGCATTTGTGTTGCTTTTGGTATCCTTCTTGTCCCAAAGAGTGTCATTTTGTGCATGCTTTGTTTTGTTCGAGTTAAGTTGTCCTTTCAGACCCTAGGATGGGTCTTAAGGCATAAAAATGAGGTCCCTTGAGCTAGTTTGGTCCCTAGTTCTTTGTAGGAGGTGTTAATGGATTAAGACCATGTATTAATCCTTTTTTGGTCGACCAAAGTCGTAAAGTTTGAGACTTTATGGTTCTAGAGCACATTTGAGTAGTAGATCTGAACTTTGGGCTTAAGTGCTTAAGCCATTAAGCACTTATCACGATTTTGGCCTCTGTGAGGGTACGCCCAGTGAAAGTTTTATACGCCCTGCATTCGGAGTCAACCACCTCGATAGTGGTCAATGCGAGGCAAAGTACGACCTGCGTATGCCCTCTATTTGGATTTTGGACTTGGGCTTCGGGTGTTGGGCCATCTGTTGTGCCTTGATGCTTGGGGCCCTAATGGACTAACGAGATAAGTGTGTTTTGGACTAAGTAGAGGGTCGGACCTTTGGATAAGGCCCAATTTTGAAAATTAGGCCAAGTGTGGGCTTGAAGTAGTTTTGGCATTTGGATCAAGATTTAGGTTTGGTTTGCATTGGGTTGTGATGGACCGTCTGGGATTTCATGGTTTGGGCTTTTAGCTTGCTGGATATTCTTGAGTAAAGGCCATTAGGCACAATTTGGAAAATTGGGTCATAATTGGACTTAAGGAGTTTATTTTGATATTAGACCTTTTGTAATCTGGTTGGGCCTTGGATTTGGGCCAAGTTTGAGGAAGGGTAAAAAGATCATTTACCCTGTTTATTGGAGTCATTATGTGGGTCAGTGACTAGATGCTGATGATTGTCATTTGGCTTCGATTGATTCTTCAAATCTATGACATCCCCAAATTCACAGTCATTTTTTAAAATTTTATTTATGCTTATTTGAAAATCAGAGTATTCACTTTTAAAGAATAATATTGCGGAATTTGTTCCCAGAAAAACATGATAAATATATTATCTATTTCCTAAGAAATGTATTTTGTTTATATTACAACTTTTTGGATGTCATCGTCAATACAGAAACATAAGCATGAACAGACTTTACATTCATTTACGGGATAATGACTTAAAAGGGTAATATATTTTTCGATTTGTACACATTTAGTCATTGAGTTTTTTTTCGTCCACATTTACCCCTTCAACTTGTTAAACTGTACACATTTAGTCCTTATGACCGGCTACTCCAGGTTAGCCGGTAAAAATGTGTGACAACCTGAAATTTTCCATCCAGTTCAGTCTAACACTTCTTTGAAAGTCAAACTCATTGTTGTTATCTTTTAGCACAATTAGAAGTTTATTTAAGCATTCTGAGCCTTGTACACTTAAGGAATAAGTGTCGGGGTTTATCTGCTGAATCTTTAGCTCAAAGAACAAGTATGGGACATCTTGACCAGGAGTTCACGGCCACCACATGGGAGTTTACGGCCGTAAACTCCATTTGGGCCGTAAACTCCTCCTATAAGGTCAAGTCCTGGCCATTTGTTTCATTCCTCTCTTCCATTTGGCCCAAATCCTCTCAAGTATCATTCCGATCTTCGTCCCAGATCTTCAAAACTCGTAATCTTATTGTCTTAACTAGTTGATATCTTGCATGAACTAGTAATCTTACATGATTTCATCCGTGAAATCATTCGATTTCGTAGATCTTTACGTTTCGCCAAGAACACACACTAGTGTTCTTCGCCAAAACCGAACATTCAAGCTCTTAGATTGTAAGTACTCTTGATCCAACTCATTGTACACTAGGTTTATCATATTTAGAGCTTAGAAAACATAAGAAATCATGGGATTCAAGGAGTTTACGGACAAGACATGTTCTTGGGCCGTAAACCCCTTTTAAGGGTGCAAATGACACCCTAATACCTTAGTAATCCTTGGTTAGTGACCTAGAACCTTACACCATTGACCTAAGGACCACAATTCACGAAATGATACTTCTTACCATGAGTTTACGGTCGTAAACTCATGGGGAAGTGGTCTCAGGGCCGTGAACACCATACAAGGTCATTTTAGGACCTTAAACCCACCCAAACACTTGTTTAAAGCTTTGGAGCACTTAACCACTTAAGCCCTTAGAGTTTTAAGCCCCTTTTGGTGACCAATTAAGAGTTTTATGACTGGGAGTAAACTCCCCTAGGCCGTAAACTCCAACAAACATGGTCATTGGACCATAAACTCCCGTATGAGGCCTTGCACTCCTTTGTTGCAACCCGATAGCCTCCTAGCACTTGACCAAAGTGTTTTCCTCGCAATAGGATGTTTATACATGTTTAATTAGTGTTATAATCACTAATTTATATACGTATGTCTTCATATGTAATTAGGATCATTGTGTGTGTCTAAGTCTTCACTTGACACCAGGCACTTGTCCGATACTTCCATCTGATCCACTCGCTGCAGGTGAGTTCATACCCATTGAATTAACCTTTTATATGTTTATAAATGTTTATAAATGCTTTATGGGGGGATACAAGTTGAATCATGTTTAGTTATTATATCAAGCACAGGTGGTTAATAATTAACATGCAAATGGATTTACTATACGTTAACTGTTTTACCAAACAGATTTATTCAAATGTTTATCTTAAACGTTTTTATGTGTTTAAAACACTTTATTAAACTGTTTATTAAACACTGTATGTTTCATTTCAAACACTTTTACAATTGTGTTTCAAACAAAGGTTTCTTTATACTTAAATTGTTTTATCAAACAAATACTTTCAAACCGTTTTATAAACTGACATCAAGTCGATCCTTTCTTAGATATTAATCTTTTTCAAAGGTTTTACAAAACTTCTTTTATGCTTTTATATAGGGATGAGCATATGGACCGGAGAACCGGTACCGGCACCGGAACCGGGACCCGATGGAACCGGTCGGGCCGGGACCGGGACGTTATTTTTGTGGATTTTTGGAACCGGGAACCGGTAGAACCGGCAAAAACCGGAACCGTATGATGCTATTTTTCGAATACCGGTTCCAACATTTGAAGACACGACAAGAACCGGTAGAACCGTCGGGCCGGTTCGGTTCTTGATTTTGGCCGAAGCCGGTTCCCGGTTCCGGTCCGGTTCGGGCCGGTTCCGGCCGGTTCGGTCCTTTTGCTCATCCTTACTTTTATATTATCAAATGCATGCCCATATATGTATAGTTATATAAGAAATGTTTAAAGGACTTAGGAAGGCTAACTCACTCTATTTCCTTTTCCTCGTTGGGATGTGGTTACAGGGTATCGGTTATCCGTCTGAATGTCGTCTAAATATTAGTTATATATCATGTATACATATGTAGACATAAAAGTTTTCCTCAGTCAGTTCAGTACCTTTGGGTAGCAAAGGCATACTTCAGGTCATACACGTACATTGTTAGTAACTATTATAGGTATAGTTAGGAGATACTACTTACCATTCCAAGTACAAGGAATCCCACAAGAGTCGGTTCATTCATGAGTCTATACTAATACATTACATGTTACATGAGTATGTTTACATAGATACGCTTACATGAGTATGTTTACATAGATACGCTTACATGAGTACGTTTACATAGATACGCTTACATGAGTACGTTTACATATACACTCTTACATGGATACTTTTACGTAGATAATATATGATGAGTTACTATTACATATTATATGTGTAGATAGTATTATATAATTCTCCTTCTTATCTTTATTTTGTGATACATTCACATAACCGATGAGATAGATTGGACTTAATATCCTAGTACCAAAGGATACTTTGTGGGACTAACCATTCCTATCACCGATGTTAGCTACAGTGGTAAATGCACATCTACAGATGTCTACGGTTGATACCATTATAGGTATACTTTAAGGGACTAACTATTCCTACACTCAATTGTTAGCTACATAGGTAAATGCATATCTACGGATCTCTACGGTTGATACCATTATAGGTATACTTTAAGGGACTAACTATTCCTACACCCAGCTGTTAGCTACAGAGGTAAATGTACATCTACGGATGTCTACAGTTAACACTGTTAGTTATCCTAGTACAAAAGGATAATACTTAAGTTATTTATGTTATTACCTTTATCTTGTGACACTTTCACATAACCGGTGAGTATCCTAGTACCTAAGGATACATTTTCTTATATTAATAATAATAGTAGTACAGTCGGGTCTTGGTAGAAGGCTACTTTCAAAACAGTTAGGTCTTGGTAGAAGATTTCCTTTATACTAATAGGGATCATAGGGATTTCTAGGGCTTTCCAAACACTTTCAACTACTTACAAACATTTTCATACTTATACGCACTTTCTTTCAAAACAATTTCAAGTTTGTCATTACAAGTTTTACAAATCAAATACACATTAATACTTATGAATTCACCAGCTTTTTGGCTGATACTCGCTTTCAAAATAACTTGTATTCTCAAGTCGCAAATAGACAGGTACGACGATCAGGTTTTGTGAAGACGAAGCAGTCCAGACTCGTCTTTTATTTTGATTATTCATTATGTTGTCTTATACTATGAAAGAACACACTTGTAATTAAAATTATACTATTAATTCAATGGATGATGTTGTTGCTTGTTTACTACTTTACATTGTTGTGATACATTACATGACATCCTCCGCCCCAGAACGTTTCCGCCGTTCTTGGTTTTGGGGTATGACAAAATGACTTAATAGGGTAATATATTTATCACTTTGTACACATTTAGTCCTTAATATTTTTGTACACATTTAGTCCTTAATATTTTTGTACACATTTAGTCCATAATAATTTTTTTTGTTGCAAAATAAGTCATTTTTGTTTTTGTATTCATCCAATACTTATGAATGATTTTTTTAGGTTTTCCTCACGACATCTTACGTAGGACAATCATTGATGAAGTGTGTGAGGCTGTGTATTTTATGTGTAATGTCTCGTTTTCACAACAAAAAAATTTCATTTTTAAATAAGGCAAAACTCCCTAATTATAAATCAATATTAAGAAAAAAATGTCTATTCCAAAATACATTTATCGAAAATCAGAGTAATATAAGAAATGTGGAATGCTCAATATTGTTGATGAGTGTGTACAGTCATGCATTTTCCTTTCCACGACCAACAATAGAACCTGGAAACATAAACAACTAGGTAAGCACAAAGTTTAGTAAGTTTCCCCCAAAATAGCCGATACAACAAATGTATTATCATGCATAACTGACCCACACTCATCAGACTGGAATACCTTGACCCAATCAGTCATCAGAATGGAATGCCAACATGCAACAGGTCCAATCAGTCATCAGACTGGAATACCCAAGGTTAGTTGGCATGCCGTCTTAACCCAATCGCTCTTCTCGAGTCTTCGTGCCTATAGCTTATAGCCGGCCCGCACCAGGTATCTTGGCCTACAACATATAGCAGAACCACCTTAACCTATCCCACCACCCTATGGCTATCCCATATAAGATGTCGTGAGAAAAAACCTAAGGAAATCATTCATAAGTATTGAATTAATACAAAAACAAAAAGGACTTATTTTGCAAAAAAAAAAATATTAATGACTAAATGTGTACAAAAATATTAAGGACTAAATGTGTACAAAGTGAGAAATATATTACCCTATTAATGCATTTTTACCGGCTAAGCTGGAGTAGCCGGTCATAAAGACTAAATATGTACAGTTTAACAAGTTGAAGGGGTAAATGTGAATGAAAAAAAACTCAGTGACTAAATGTGTACAAATCGAAAAATATATTACCCTTTTAAGTCATTATCCCTTCATTTATACTAGTGATTTACATCTCCTTTAATCTCTCAGTGTAATGTATCTTCTTATCGACACATTTGATACAAATAAACTGAGTGTGTCAGCTTGGGAAACCTGGTGAGTACATAGGGATTTCAATCCTACAATGTTATAGCATATATATATATATATATATATATATATATATATATATATATATATATATATATATATATTAGAACTCACAAAATTTACAATTTCATCTTATATAATCAATTATTATCCCACCCCGTCGATCCTTACAATGACACCATCCATACTCTCGAATCTAAAATTAACCTCTTAACTTAATCCATACTCCCGGATCAAGTATGTATAATCCATACTCTCGGATCAATAATTGTGCCCATTCCATACTCTCAGACTAGGGACAATTGACTATGTCTCAATCCATGCACCCGAATTAATGACAAATAACTACGTCCTCTCCATACTCTCGGACTAATGAAAAATGACTAAGTCTAATCCATCCTCTCAGATCAATGCCAAGTTTTAAAGTTCTACCCTCCGTGTATATCTCGCTCGTACTCATAAGGAGATACTTCCCAATATTCCTCTTAATTAATTTGGGTTTACTCTGTATCCTAAATCATCATATATTATCAGTTATGCTCTTAACACGTATTTCAGGCAATATCAAATATTTCACACACAAACATATATTTAATACTTTAATCAATACGTGTATTAAAATCATTTTCATGAAAGGGACTATGCACTCACTTGTTAAAGTGATGATTCCCAACTCAGGCAGCACTTCGCTTCTAATGATTCTATTTTCCTTCGACGAAACCTAATATTATTACCACTAGATTTTAGTCTAATATTTATCGCGAATATTTACGGGCGATATTTTTTATAAGTTTTACACAATACGTTTCAACCACTATGTACAGACAGAGGCCAAACATGAAACATCGGAGGGCGGGACCATTTTGGCATTATAGCACTTCTGAAATCCAACAACCGTATGCAGCCCTTCTAACCAGATTCTCCGTACTGCGAGTAGTTAAAAGATATTATAATAATAGTTTGTGTACTGGTGGTTGTCGAGGCCAACACAAATAATAACCCTAAATATTACACACTAAAATAGTGTATAGTGGTAAAGGGATCGAATCCACGGAGATTGGTTCAATTTATAACTCTATGAAAAATCTCTTTGTAAAAATACTTGTAAAATGATAATAAAAATAAAATGGGGGGTTTTGGTGTTTTGAAATACTTGAAACAAACTAGAATTAACTATGATTTAAATAGACAAATGCAACAAAAATAAGAGTTTGATGTAAAATCAATAAGGGAGAGATGGTTGATTTAAAGTTTCCTCACTTTGACTTTTGATGAACATATCATTAGAATCCAATGGTGCAATACTTTGATTTAAATCCTTAATTTGGCTATAGTAATCCAAGGAGCTTGAGATTACCTAGACTTTTCTTAATTGTTGAAATGGCTAGAGAAGCTCATAACCATTTCCTTAGTCAAAGTCACTAATTCCAAGTAGCATGTAATTAGTGAAAGTCAACTAGCATTAAGACCCAAAAAGTCACCAAATCCAAGAGGGGTCAAATGCTTTCACCACCATGTTGGAGGAAATGTTTTCATGATTGTGTGAAGCAAAAACAACACAAAAATCATTTGTTGCTAGCTAGAAATTAGCCAACTAATCACCACAAACACATTTAAACTCATGAACTAAAACATACAAGTAGTGATAAGATGTTAAAACACAAAACATTTCCATAAAGATTTAAGAACATGTTCATGGATTCTTCAACATTCAACAAAAGTTCAAAGGATTCAATAAAAGTCAACCAAGATTAGTTTAGTCAAGCATGGCTAAACTCAAAGAAACAAAGTTAGAGAAAATTGTACCAAACATTAAGCAAGAATCAAGAGGTAAAAATATGATGTTCTTCAAGTGTTCTTGGCCTTCAAAAGTCTTCAAAACTCCAGAGAGAATCTCCAAAAATCGGATGTCCAAGAGTCTCCAAAAGATGGGCACCAACCTTCCTCAAATAGCCTTCCAAATGGATTTCCGAAATTGCCCCTGCAGGAGGTTGCGCGACCCGCGTGC
This sequence comes from Lactuca sativa, assembly GCF_002870075.4. Taxonomy (NCBI): domain Eukaryota; kingdom Viridiplantae; phylum Streptophyta; class Magnoliopsida; order Asterales; family Asteraceae; genus Lactuca; species Lactuca sativa. Next base: position 300,527,962 of record NC_056627.2, on the reverse strand, counting down.
TGTTGCGCGGGTGGGTTGCGCGGGTGGTCCGTGAATGTAGCATCTTTGAGGTTTTGGGCCTCCATAGCTTAGCCCACTTGGCCCAGTGCGAGCCCAATCAGCTCCTAGCCCATTTTTCTTCAAGTTTTCTTCAATTTAAGCCCAATTTGGCTTCTCCAAATGATTCATAGCTCGTAAACTCGCCCGATTAATAATCTATGCATTCTTGAATATACTCCTGCATCTTGCAAATTTAAATGTTTATATCTCTCCAAGCCTTCAAATAATCATCAAGCTCGCTCCATGTATCATCTCCACTACCCATCAAGCCTAAGATCCTTGTTTTCCACCAATTCCCATCGCTTTCCATACGTCCCGAACATTCCCGCTCCACTAGTCTCCATGAAATCTGCAATAAAGCTCACGAAAGTAGAAAGTGCCCGAAATAGTCATAAAATAATAAAAAGGCAAATATGCATGAAAATTAACTAGATTATGGATGAAATATGCTAAAATAAACTATAAAAAGAAGTAAATAAAATGAAACTATCAAATCACCCCAAGCTTAAACCTTACTTGTCCTCAAGTAAGACAAGACTAAAATGAACCCGGGATGAACTATCCTAAGGAAAATAAAAAGAATGGATAGAACCGCAGAACTTGATCACCGTTAGTCAACATGGTCAGAACTGATCTTGCTATTACCTCACGAATTTTTCATCCGATGACAATGGTACCATAAACCATAGCCAGGACAACTCCTTTAGGTGAGTAAGGAGGGATGAGCAGTCGCATCCTCAATGGAACATGCATACAATGAAGAATATCTGTAGTAGGGAGAAAGCAGCTGGATGGGCTCAGGTGGAGCTCTTCTTTAAGTTTACACTCTGATCTCACGTTTGCCGGTTTCTCTCATGTGTAACTAGGTTTAAGGGAGGTCCGAATAAGGTTCATAAAGCTCAATTTAATAAGAGGGGTGTTCTTTTTCGTGAAATACCAATTCTTGGATCATGAACATCCAAGAAGTGAAGATCTATTGATATGGCTCAAAAGTTAAACAAGAAGAAGTGCAAAGTTCAAGTACCAATTGAAAATTTAACTGATGAAACGGAGCATGGCAGTGACAATGAACGGTCTGATTTTCAAATCGAGGATTCATAATATGATTCACCTCGAAGGGATTCTCCTATCAAGTCAATTTTCTAGGAGATAGGGAATCTTGATGTCAAAGTAAACGTATCTAATACGGATACAAAAATCAATTCAAGTGATCAAAAAACCACCAATATCCTCGAGAAGACTATTATCAAACCATTAAGGGTTTCACATACTGAGTCCAATATGGAGGAGGTCGAAACTCCAGACATCAATGTGGACTTTTCTAATAAGGATACAAATGTCAAGATGGATGAAGAAATGTACTACGATGAATCGACTGTCATTTCTACCATCGAAACTTTTACCATTGACATAACTACCATCGAAACTTCAATTGCTTTACCACCACCGTCATCACCCATTCCAACTTAGGTTCAGGTTTCAACTATATCTCCAACATTTTTTGGTATCATGTAAGAACTGATTGCTGCATTATTTTCATCTTAATCCACAGAAAAAATCAGAACCAGAACCTGAAGCTGATGATGATGATGTTATGGTGTCTTTTACTGAACTTCAATTTGATCCAGAAGAGGATAATATTCCTAATGAAATGATTATGTCAGGAAGACAGTTCAATATTTTAAACTCCAAGATGAATTTGATTTTACAGTTCCTGGCTGATACAGGAAGCAAGCATTCTATCAGTGGAGTCGAAGTTGATTCTCTTCTCAAGGACCAAGAATCTCGATTGTAAAATCTTATAGATGGTGTTGACAAGAGAAAGGATGAAAGGATTCACAATCATTCTCAAACCATTACTGGTGAAGTTTCTCAACTTCGTGATGTTTTGAAAGAACGTTATGAATTTTTTGCAAAAGCGTCAACCCACTTGATTGAAGATTTTTCTGAAAGTTCTGATATTCGAAAGCTATTGGAATTTGAGGTTAAAATTTTTTCTGAAAGTTCTTCGACACAACACAAGAAGATTGATGTGATAGCTAAAGCGTCTACCCACTTGATTGAAGACATCTCTTCGTTCAACAAATATTACACAGTTGGTCTTCAAGACAAGTTGAAAGGGGATGCTCAAGTGTTTGCTAAGGTTGAGGAGTTCTTATCCCAAATCAAAACCATGCTTTTGGCTCAATCAAAGATTTCTCTAGAATCCATCTCTCAAATGGTTTCTAACATCGAAACCAACATTAAGGCTGAATTGGATCCGATAAGGAAGTTAGTGCTTTGACTTCCAACATATGCTACTTATGCAATACATGTGTCACAAGGGGGAGAAAGGGTGTTGGTTTTTCAAAGGAGAAAGGTGATAACTTTGGGGTTGTTGTGGGAAAAGTGATAAGTACGCAAATCCCGACAACTATCTCAATGAAGCACCTAACTTCAACTTCTACAACAACTACAACGAGAGCTTTGACAAAAGGAATCTCAATAAATGAAGGGGCAGGAGGTTTAAGTTCAATCCCAAACAAATCAACTTCAATTTTTGATCCAAATAATAAAGGGAAATCCATCACTATTGTGCAATCAGAAGAAGAGAAGAAAAAGTAATAGGCAATCGAAATCGAAAAACAAAGTTATATAAACAGGATTATGAGGCGAAGAGAAAATAACCGATCTGACTTAAACAAGGGTGATCCCAACAAACAATGGTGTTATGAGACAATCGAAGATATTGTTTCAATTGGAATGAATAATGATTTTCGAAAAGTGCCAAAGAAGAGCTACGATATTAAAATTCTGGTTTAGTCAACTTGACTTCCCAATCAATCGTATGATGTTCACTTCTTCTCAGTTCAAGATTTTAAAGAACTTCAATGATAAGGATGAATTCAAAATATTGAACACTAGATTTCATGCAGTCTTGAGAAAGAATGAAGAAGAGGTGTGGTCTTTTGTGAAGATAATCAAAGTGATGACCATTGTTCGTGATAGCTTATTCGAAGGACTTCTACAAAACTTTCGTTATGTTGTTGTTAGAGAAAATAACGTTGTTTCTAAGTTCAAAATAACATATTTTCCTTTGATGAACTTGAATGATTTAGTCATGGTCACGAAGATTTTGATAAATGTTGATGTGTCGAAGATACCAGAGGCCAATAAGGATGATTTTATTATTGGGTTTTCTCACATCAAAGTCTTTATTGACAACTACTATGACTATTTGGCGATCAAAGATATTGAACATGCCAAAACTATTAAGAAGCCTTCCAAAGATCCTCAGTCTTTGTTGAAGGGAAAGTTGAATATTAATGAGTTTGAAGATGGAGAAATAATACATCAACCAGTGGGTGTTGTGTTTCGTGGAAAGAGCAAGAAAGGACAAATGACGAAATTCTTGTTTCAAGTTTGTGATATGGAGAGGTACACGAACTCTCAGTATACAAATCACCTTGTTTGAATCAACAATTGCAAGAATAATGACAGTGAAGACAAAATTGAGATTCGAAAAACCATATTGTGGTATATCGAGATTCGAAGAAAACTTCTACAGACTCTTCAGCTGATGGCATAATTTCAACTTCTCTCACTAAGGGGGAGATTATAGGGGTCAAATGTATATAGTGGGGAGTTGAATTAGTCAGAGTCTATGAAGTTTCGAAATCAACATGACTTCGACACTCTATCTATTTTACAAGGCATTGTTATTTCGATACGGGTATGTTTATCATTGTAATTTTTGGTAAGTATGATGTATCCTATAAATAGGGTAGGGTGCATAGAGTAGAGTAAGATTTGAACACTTGAAATATTCACTTGTACTCTTTTCTCTCGTGTACTCATTTAAACTAATTGAGCCAAACATACATTATTTACGTCTTGTGTTCATTTACTTCATTAAATGTCTTAATCGTGTGTGTTTGTAATCTGTTCTAACACGCTACAGAAAGTAGTTTTGTTTCAAAACCCAAGTGTTCATGAAGAATTGAGTCTGAATAATATAAATTTGCATGAGTGAGTTGACTGGTTCAGAGAACAATACCAGTGTAGTGACCGATTTTAGTTGGTAGATTGAAGAAGGAGATGATTGAGGTGATCGATAAAAGTATTCTAGCCTTTGTTAGAGTTGAGCAGCCAGTAGCTAGAAATGTTACATGTTATGATGTGGTTGTAGTTCGTTCTTCCTTGACCAAAGGAGGAAAGATCATGTTGTTAAAACAAGATGGAATGTGTCTTTCATGTTAATGTCTTTTATACACACAAGAGTTTATTTTGTTATGTATCTGTTACGTTACGCAATGGAAGATCATTAGAATATGACCATTCGGTCTGTTACTGTAGCTAAAGTAAAGACCGTATTGGAATGATGGAGATAATGTAATAATAATAAATAAACACAAAATTAAAATAATTACAAATTAAATGATGAATAAAAATGTATCACCAATAAAATAAGGGAGAAAGAGAAGAAAAATAGAAAGCCTTACAATTGCACTCATGAGTATAGAAACTTGATTTTCTTAGAAACCATATGGACCATTTATGAAGATTTCCCTAAAAAATAAATCAAATGATGAATTGACATTTTACACCTAATAACACCATGATTAATATCCATTTTAAGCTGACGGATTTTATATGAACCAGATTAGTAAGGACGATCATATTTAATGGTTTTTCTTTATTCACATTAATGAAATAAATGTCAAGATTTCAAAGATGCACAAAAAATAAAAAGAGATGTATGTGTCGAATAATTGTCAAATCACAACAATGATGATTATGGTAAATACACTTTACTTTTGTATGATGATTTGTAACACCGTGGAAATTTACAACCAAATTTAACTTTTCATAAACAATCCATATTCATTAAGTTATTACAAAAAGGTTTTTAGTTCATCTATTATCAGAGTATCCCAGAAATATCAACATAAAACTTAGGAGCGGTACGATCACGCCTTCGCCTTGCCACGGTCTCCTGAAGTACCTAAAACAATACACTGAAACTGTAAGCCCGAAAGCTTAGTGAGTTACCCCCAAAATACCAACCACAATACCACACACATATTATAACATATCATAAACAGAACAGCCATGCATATCGAGTCTACAGTGTGACTGGTCCGCCAGCACCAGGCCTTCAGTCCACCCGGTCCACTCTCTCTCCGAGACTACAGTATGACTGGTTCGCCCGCACCGGGCCTTCAGTCCACCTGGTCCACTCTCTGAGTCTACAGTATGACTGGTTCGCCCGCACCGGGACTTCAGTCTGTCTGGTCCACTCTCCGAGCCTCGGCACGTCTGGTCCGCCCTCTTGGGGCCTTCAGCCTATTCGGACCGCTCGTCGGGCCTTCGGTCTAACCGGTCCGCCCTGGGTATGTTGGCCTACAGCACAAAGTAGGACCCACCTCAACCCAACCCTAGTCCAACAACCATGTGCACATAAACATATAATCATATAATATCTCACAACTAATCAAACCGATCCAGCATATCACATAACATAGCAACATCCTAACTAAGATACCGACCTAACAGGTCACTAGCATAGCATCATCCTATATACCAGGATACCGACCTTAACCAGGTCTCTAACATATGCCATCCTAACTACTAGGATGCAGACATAGCAAAGCAATAACATAACAACAACTACCCGGATTTCCATCCGATAAAGGGCCGGCCTTGGTGCCTTAGACCCTGTTCATATGGTGAGGATAAGTCACCTGCAACTTCCGACTTGAAGAAATAAGATCACGCTGGTCCAACCACCAGTATGAACTCCACCACTGAACATTACCAAATTAACCAAAACCAATAAACACCAATAATTACCAAAATAGCCTTGGAAGTCAAACTGGTCAACCCTTGGTCCAAGTCAAAGTCCTCAGTCAAAGTCAACCTTCCTGGTTGACCCTAATCGTCGAGTCAACCCATTGAATCGTCGAGTTCCTATGCTCAGAAACTCCCATGCCATGACTCAACTCGCCGAGCCCCTAAGACTCGTCGAGTCCAACAAGCTCTGAGTCTATTCCTGCTCAGCTCACCGAGTCATCCCTCGACTCACCGATTCACAGATCAACCAGAAAAGGTTAGGATTCCATGAACAGACTCGGCTAGTCCAAGGCAATCTTCAACAGACTTGCCGAGTTGTTCTTCCAACTCGCCGAGTCCATGCACATAATCATACGACTTGTCGAGCACACCCATGTGACTCGCCGAGTCTCTTCAGTTCTCATTCCATACAGAGGCTTTTCAATCCATGCAGGGAATCCAATCCATAGATCCACTCTTCTATAGCCTAACCCTCACATAAAGTTGCAAACTTTACGTGAAAGCAAGGAGATATAAGCCCAAAACAGTTCTAGGGCCAGGGTTAAAGACAAAGTGCTTCACCAATAACTCTTAGATAGGAACTTTATGAAATTTTGGGCCATCACAAGTAGGGGTGTCAAAAAAACCCGAACTCGATTAACCCGACCCGACCTTAACCTGAATAAAGTAATTAGGGTTGGGTTCAATAGGGTTAGAATTCCAAATCGGGTTATTCGGGTTAACCCGACAAAACCGACTTGTAGTTAGGGTCGGGTTTAGGGTTGATTTTTACCAAAAAATCGGGTTTCGGGTCAACCTGAATAACCCGGTTAGGAATTCACAACCTTTACATATTCCACTGCTCTCTACTTGAACTATACAAAAAGACTAAAAATCCTTTGAAATGTAAATTTTTGTGACTCTAGAAGCATACGAGGGTCAAGTAACTCCCATTTGTGAAGTTGAAGTCTAAAAAGATATAAAACCTCCACATCTCAAAATTACTGGAGCGGCTGAGAAAGTAAAGATTTTATTTTGATAGTTATCTCTACTTTAAACTAACTATAAACATGAATAAACTACATGGTGTTTATCGTTAACAAGAGATTGAAAGTTCGTCTATTTAATATTTATAATGGAAGAACTCTTTTAGCAATTGTGGTATGCATGCTTTCGGGTATGTTGTAATAACCATGAGGTCCATGATCTTTTATTTTTAATTTGTTTCAATTTGTATGCATTCTTGATGTTAAGAAAAGAGTAAAAAAATGGTTTGGATTTATATCAGATTGCACTCTTGAAAAAACCATATATATTATGTTTAAATTAAGTGTTTAGTGTATTAACCCGACTAACCCGACCCTATTAACCCGAAACCCGATCAACCCGAACCCGACAAACCCATACCTTAATAGGGTCGGGTGTCGGGTTAAATTATTTTTTGTGAAAACCCGACTAACCCGACCCGTTTAACCTGAAACCTGATCGGGTTGACCCGATTAACAGCCCTAATCACAAGTCTAGATCTGAAGTAGCAACTTCAGATCTAAGCCTCAAACTCGATATAGCTCCCAAACAAGCTAATGAATCCCAAATCAACCACCATTCATGAATCAATAATAAAATAGCTTAAGGAGGAGGTTCCTTACCCCTTGAATGTGCCCAAACAGAAGTAGATTCCAGATCTACCCAAGCCCCTTGATGATGGCCTCCAAATTCCCAAGCTTCTTACACTAAATTTCTCTTCCAAGTTCTAATTCTTCATCAATGGAGTCACAAACATGAGATGAGGGTTTCTGGATCTCAAATGGGTAGCAAAGAGGCTGAAGGTGGGTTATAATGTGCTTTATATAGGGCACAATCCCCGGATTAGGGTTTTCTCCCTTTAGCACCAACTCGCCGAGTCCAGCCGCCGACTCGCCGAGTTGGTCACTTAACACGTGACCAGAACCGCGACTCGACTCGCCGAGTCGACCTTCCTTATTTACACTAAGAACCCTGAAGTTTCACTTCTGAACTCGGGGTGTTACAATTCTCCCCCACTTAAATTAGGCTTCGTCCTCGAAGCCTGCAACAACACATTTATAGATAATACTCCCACATTACAGCTCCTGGCCTCAACCGACTCAGGTTCCTTCAAATACTGTTAACAAATCTCAATAAAACCCAACTCTTCCCTTACAGAGTCATGAAAATTGCTTCAAACCAACCACCGACTTCTTCCTTTTAATGATAAACACATAAACTAAGTATCACCCGATGATACTTCCATCATTCCAACTCACCCAATCACTTGCCTCTTACAAAAGTCGGGCATCACTATAGACCACCGGGTCCTAACCCGATACCAAACTGCTATCCCTTTCCTCTATTGGCATAACTTTTATCTAATTTCACTACTGGGACTCATTCCGCTTCCTTTCTGAATCCTACTCTTTCCTTCCCGCACTGACAGGATGATACATCCTACTGCCCCTGAGCAGCTCCCATGAGCTCCCATCTACACTCTCATGCCTATATTGTACCTGATCCAACATCCTCGGGCTGGAAAACCCGACACACTGATGATACCTCCAGACATCCCCAGGATGAATTACCGCTACATACATAACCTCCTGATCACAACCATACTGAAAATCCAAGGCTCCATCCTTGCATCCCTTCCGGACTCCTCTGGTTCTATACCACCGGAAATTCTTCCGCAACCTCAACAGACACCCAATCCGGATGTACTTCCATACCACTGGCACAATCACAGTGCTCAACAACCATAACTGAAATACTCTCAATCATCCATTCTCACTACTGCTTTCACTTCCGTGAACCAACACTCCCTCACGGAGTTACATACCTTTCCCTTTCCTTATCCAAGGAAGTCTACTTGAACACCTTGTTACTTCAACAAGTGCCATGGTGCTCACACCCCACTCTACACTATTCCCTTGTAGAGTAACCGCTATTCCATGCATCACACACACTCTGAATTTGCTCGCAAGGACTCTCGGGTCCATGCACTACCTTCCACTAACATGATCAATACCTGGGGCCAAACCTACTGTTTGCTATTGCATCGCAACATACTCAATCCATCTCCTCATATAGATCTATCAACACATACAGAGTCTTCAGCGTGATTGGACCGCCTTACCAGGCCTTCAGCCAATTTGGACCACTCTCAGAACCTTCAGCATGTATGGACCGCCCTCCAGGGCCTTCAGCCTGTCTGGACCGTTCTTCGAGCCTTCGGCCTGACTGGTACGCCCACCGGCCTTCAGTCTCCCCGGACCGCTCAAACTATCATACATCATCCCGAACTATCCTTCCTGGGAATCTCTCCCGTATATACTGTTCTAGCCCTTTAGGGGTTCCAAAATCTAACTCCATTCCATCTACTCAGATCCCGGCCTAATCCTAGGCCTCACAACAACCAATCACCTTTTCCGAAAACCTTGGTCTGTACCCCGCCCCATTTGTCTGTCACTTACTCATACCAGCCCACACTCTTGGCTGACTGAAACACTGCTGAATCCCACACAGTTAATCAACCTCTAATGCTTGTCGATCCTCCTGAGAATTTTCCAATTCTCCCCACTTAGAGCACTACCTACCAACCACTGGTGACTCAACCAACATACATCAATCATCCTTACTCAACATACTCCTCTTACCCATGAACTGATTTCCTCTTAAACGAGCAACCTCCACCAAAATCACTTTCCGGCATCGCAAACACGAACTCGAAGGGAGTTCGACTCTCCGCTGAACACTTCTCAAATCGCAATTGCTATACCCGACAACAAGACCATACAACCAAATTCTGACCATCAATCCCTTGGATGCTAACCGCCTACAACTCCTTGTTACTAACACTCCCAACCAAACCATGAAACACGCAGAACGGCGAATAAAATACAACACTACATAAATAACCAGATAACCTGGCAACATTGAAACGAAAACATACCGGCAATTGCATCCGGCTCTGCCCTGACCTCTTCTGCTGTGAGCTGAAAAGCGTGCCCCAGAGCCCTCGGAGGCTCCGCTCCACACTGACCCCCGTCAGTAATCCTCACAGTAGTTGGTGTTGGAACCTGCACCGATCTGGAAACAAGTTGTGGACAGTTGGCCCTCAAGTGACCAACCTGATGGCAATGATAACAAATCCTCAAATCCTGAACCGGGGCCGACTGACGGCAATCCCACGCGTAACGCCCCTCTCTCCCACACTTGAGGAACGCACCACCGGACCTACAAACTCCGGTATGACCCTTCCCGCACTTCTCGCAAGTGTGGCTGCTCTGAACTCCCAACCTGGAATCAATGGACTTGGGTCGTTTCGGCGCCGGCTGCGACTGCGCCGGGGTCTGCCTCTGCTCTCTCAACGGCAACTCAATCTCCAACTCACGTCGCCAAGCGGCCTCTTGCAACTCCAGTAAGGCCTCGCACCTCTGCGTAGAAACAAACTGCCTGTTATCCCTCTTGAGCATACTCAAATATCGGGACATCTGAGCCTTCTCCGAAGCGAACTCAGGGCAAAACATCGCCCTCTCAATGAACATCTTGGTGATCTCCGTCACCGACTCCGAATCCTGCTTCAGTTCCAAGAACTCCTGAGCCAACCTCTCTCTCTCAACTCGTGGAACATAACAGGTACTAAACATCTCCCGGAACTGATCCCATGAAACCGCTGCCCGTTACGCATCCGAATAAGATCCCATAGTCAACCTCCACCATCCTTCGCCCTGAGCCTCAAAATGTTCAGAGCACACCTCATTCTCTGATCCGCAGGGCATGAACACGTGAAGGAACAACCCTCCACATCCGAAACCATCTCATAGCAATGATCAGATCCTAAACTCCATTAAAAGTAGGGGGCTTCGTATTATCAAAGTCCCGATACTGAAAACCCTGAACGACTCCTCCACCTGTCGCTGCTACAACCGCTGCAGCTGCCGCAGCAGCCGTCTCTGCAAGAGTTGCATAGCGCTCATCAAAATACACAACCATGGCGGTCTTGATCAACCCAAACATCTCCGGCATCTCCGCCCTGAACATAGCAACAATCTCATCATGCAGGATCTCACAAATCCTGGCATCCAACTCATCCGTACTCATCTGACCAATGACCTCGGGTGGTGCTGATCCACCCTAACCGCCCTCTCCTGATCCCGATCCTGACCCAGATCCACCCCCGGCATGCCTCGTAACCACCATACCGAAAATACACCGCAAGAAAATCAGATGCTTCCCCAGTAACCCGGGAACCAACTCCCAACCCGACCTTAGGGGTTGTGACTTCCTTGATATGCATATGGGTCATGTTCTTTTAGTAGTACAGGCTCATACTACCTTCCACACCTACCCATATTTATATCAACTATCACCACAACACCCTAGCGATAAACATGTACATGGAAACACTCAATCCTCACCTCTAGAGGAACTGCTAACTACCTCACATAACAGGGAACCCTAGGCTAGCAGGCATCATATAATAAGATAATTCTATCATGCAATTCCTGAAGATCCCTAGCCTAGTACTAGCATGTTGTTCTAGCATATCCCATAATCAAATAACTTGTATGGTATTTTGGGGTCTACTTACTGGCTCTGGCTGATCGTACCTCCGCATCCTCCTCTACTTTTTTTTGAAAACCATTTCAATTTCGCTTTGAAAACTTTGCTTGATTTGATACTGGATTCACACGAATCTTCCTCCAATTCACTCAAACCAAGGCTCTAATACCAACTTGTAACACCGTGGAAATTTACAACCAATTTTAACTTTTCAAAAACAACCCATATTCATTAAGTTATTACAAAAAGGTTTTCAGTTCATTTATTATCAGAGTATCCCAGAAACATCAACATAAAACTTAGGAAAGGTACGATCACGCCTTCGCCTTGCCACGGTCTCCTGAAGTACCTAAAACAATACACTGAAACTGTAAGCCCGAAAGCTTAGTGAGTTACCCCCAAAATACCAACCACAATACCGCACACATATTATAACATATCATAAATAGAATAGCCATGCATATCGAGTCTACAGTGTGACTGGTCCGCCTGCACCAGGCCTTCAGTCCACCCGGTCCACTCTCTCTCCGAGTCTACAGTATGACTTGTCCACCCGCACCGGGCCTTCAGTCCACCTGGTCCACTCTCTGAGTCTACAGTATGACCGGTCCGCCCGCACCGGGCCTTCAGTCTATCTGGTCCACTCTCTGAGCCTCGGCACGTCTGGTCCGCCCTCTTGGGGCCTTCAGCCTATCCGGACCACTCGTTGGGCCTTCGGTCTAATTGGTCCGCCCTGGGTATGTTGGCCTACAACACAAAGCAGGACCCACCTCAACCCAACCCCAGTCCAACAACCACGTGCACATAAACATATATTCATATAATATCTCACAACTAATCAAACCGATCCAGCATATCACATAACATAACAACATCCTAACCAAGATACCGACCTAACCGGTCACTAGCATAGCATCATCCTATATACCAGGATACCAACCTTAACCATGTCTCTAACATATGCCATCCTAACTACTAGGATGCAGACAAAGCAAAGCAGTAACATAACAACAACTACCCGAATTTCCATCCGATAAAGGGCCGACCTTGGTGCCTTAGACCCAGTTCATATAGTGAGAATAACTCACCTGCAACTGCCGACTTGAAGAAATAAGATCATGCTGCTCCGACCACCAGTACGAACTCCACCACTGAACATTACCAATTAACCAAAACCAAAAAACACAAATAATTACCAAAATACCCTTGGAAGTCAAACTGGTCAACCCTTGGTCCAAGTCAAAGTCCTCAGTCAAAGTCAACCTTCCTGGTTGACCCTAATCGCCGAGTCAACCCGTTGACTCTTCGAGTTCCTATGCTCAGAAACTCCCATGCCACGACTCAACCTGTCGAGCCCCCCCCCCCCCCAAGACTCGTCGAGTCCAACAAGCTCTGAGTCCCTTCCTGCTCAACTCACCGAGTCATCCCTCGACTTACCGATTCACAGCTCAACCAGAAAAGGTTAGGATTCCACGACCAAACTCGCCGAGTCCAAGAACAGACTCGTCGGGTCCACGACAATCTTCAACAGACTCGCCGAGTTGTTCTTCCAACTCGCCAAGTCCATGCACATAATCATACGGCTCGTCGAGCACACCCATGTGACTCGCCGAGTCTCTTCAGTTCTCATTCCATACAGAGGCTTTTCAAGCCATGCAGGGACTCCAATCCATAGATCCACTCTTCTACAGCCTAACCCTCACATAAAGTTGCAAACTTTACGTGAAAGTAAGGAGATATAAGCCCAAAACACTTTTAGGGTTAGGGTTAAAGACAAAGGGCTTCACCAATAACTCTTAGACAGGAACTTTATGACCTTTTTGGCCATCACAAGTCTAGATCTGAAGTAGCAACTTCAGATCTAAGCCTCAAACTCGAGATAGCTCCCAAACAAGCTAATGAATCCCAAATCAACCACCATTCATGAATCAATAATAAAATAGCTTAAGGAGGAGGTTCCTTACCCCTGAAATGTACCCAAACAGAAGCAGATTCCAGATCTACCCAAGCCCCTTAATGATGGCCTCCAAATCCCCAAGCTTCTTACATTAAATTTCTCTTCCAAGCTCTAATTCTTCATCAATGGAGTCACACACATGAGATGAGGGTTTCTGGATCTCAAATGGGTAGCAAAGAGGTTGAAGGTGGGTTATAATGTGCTTTATATAGGGCACAGTCCCCAGATTAGGGTTTTCTCCCTTCATCACCAACTCGCCGAGTCCAGCCGTCGACTCGCCGAGTTGGTCACTTAACACGTGACCAGAACCGCGACTCGACTCGCCGAGTCGACCTTCCTTATTTACACTAAGAACCCTGAACTTGCACTTCTGAACTCAAGGTTTTACATGATTTCTTTTTGAGTTCGTCAACTTTTTGTGCCAAATAGTTCATCCTTTCATTTGTTCAAATTATCCTATCTATAAGTGTTGATTGGGAGGTTAATATTTATAGTTTTTGTCATCGCAACACCCAATACCCATCTCTTATTTTCCTGGTATTGCAAAGTCTCCACGTAATGTTGAAGTAATAAACATGGATTTTCTAAAATTCTGATCAAATAAACACACTATTATAAGAACTTCAGTAAAATTTAGCTTGTAAACAAACATAGCTTTTTTCCAATTACGACATCATACTTCCAAATACACTACGATGATGGTCTCTTCCATACCACATTATTCTTATGATTTTAGCCTACACCTATAGACAAAGGTTAAAATGGTCATTTTATTATTTAGTCGTCTATTAGATTTTAAAAATGGTCATTTTATTATTCAGTAATCCATATGATTTTCTCACATCCGAATTAGATATCGTATGGACTTGTGAAGGTCATGTGCTTTTCTCCATATGTGTATGCCAAGAATCTATATGGATAAAATATCACATGACGTCGATATAAATGTAATTTCACACCTAATTCAAAATTAGGAAAAAACCAAAATATGGAAAAAACTTCACCAATTTTTAGTCACCAAATATTTGGAAAGGTCAATGTTGATTTTGCCAAACAAATCATATTCACCAAATATTTGGAAAGATCAATGTTGATTTTGCCTCATGCAGAAACATTTATAGCAAATAAAAAAACTGGGGACTCCGAAACGAAACAATTTCAACACCCAATCTCTCACTCCTGCTGAGACGTGTCTCATGAAACGTTGTTGCCCTAAAATTACGTCCATATTGATCACGTAATTTCTTTGTTGAACATAATGTTATAATTTTAGACGTCGTTCTACATATCTCAATAACATCTTCCCCATTGGAGGAACTACTTCAACATACTACACATCACACAACATTTACATTATATCCTCATATTTCACTCATTTGTGAAGAATGCTTTTAGAAAAATTACAAACCTCTGTGACAGACTTGTTTGCAGCAAGTTCGTCGGTATCACCAATGTTAAATTGAACAGGATTTGATAGGATTATCACCAACTATTTTTCTTACTTCTTTAGGCTAAGTAGCAATATACATGAGAGTTTGCATGTAAGGAGGTATCTCATTCACAATCTTCCTTATTTGAGATTCAAAACCCACACACAACACCAAGAAATCAAGTTTCCCTATAAGCAAAGACCAATATTAGATGAGGTTCTCATTTGCTTCCAAATTAAGCTAAAAATTAAACAAAGTTAAAGGTCATTTTCTTATTCAATACAAAGCTTTTAAACCAAATCAGGAAGGTTTACATATAAGGATTGTCACATCCATCCTAACAAAGGAGAAAAATTAGTAAAAAACACTATGTTTAAGAAGTTGAAATGAGAGAACACACGAATGTATTTAAAATCAAACTACATCTATCATAATAAATAAAAATGTTCTCTACGATTTGAATAATTTAAGACGAAAATAAACCCATTACGCCTTTTAACTACATAGACAAATCGAATGTAATGATGGTTACAGTTGAATATAACCAAATCAACATAAATCATAAGAAAAGGGTTTTTGGAAGATAACGCCCGCAGATTCGGGCTAGTCAAATTAGAGACATTAACCGTCAAAAATGACTTTTTGATTTAAGATTATTTTGAATGAATAATATTAACCAAGTTATATTATACGTCACAAGGGTTCTGTACATATAAAGAACACCGAAATCCGAATTATAACAAAGAAGTTATGGCTCATCGAAGTTTTACGGCAAATCTGACACGGCACCGCGTAACGTAAAAAGTGAATTTTTGATAAACTACTTTTTAGCCTTATGGATCTAAATGAAAGTTGTATTATACATCAAACCGAGAGCGTGCATAAAAAGAACGTGCAAATCTGACTTCGTATGAGAAAATTATGATTTTTCTAAGATTTGGCAAAGAAGTGTACACCCCGCAATTCGAATTTTAGATCGAGAAGTTTTTGGCCAACACGACCTAAATGAGAATTGAAGATCTCATTAATAGGAGCTCAACGATAAAAAAAAGACAGACGAAAACGGAGTTTGTATATAGAAGTTATGAATTTTACGCAATCATTTAACAGTATAATCTTCTCATACTGTTAAATTTAGAATCGGCCGAGAATTAGCCGATTGAGTCAAAAGGAAAATTGTAGATCTTGTCTTTACCTACGCGTGGATATAGAGAACGCCAAAAACGAAGTTTGTATGCAAAAGTTATAAAATTTTAAAGATTGGTTGTTTTACCTGCGTCCGATGCCACATGTCAGCGCCACACTTCGCCTTGGAGCCTACATAAGTTCACGACGTGAATACCCTTTTTCAAGACGTGAATCGGCCCAGACAGCTTTTAAATAGAGGTGTAAATCACCCCCAAAACTCACACCTTTCGTACTCTTTCTCTCCCATTACCCCCAAACCCTCTTCCCCTTCCCTAACACCTCCAAACAGTATACTTCGTATACCAAACGGACCCTACCTCCGATATAATCCTACCTGGTTGTTCCTTACTTGATAGATCATGAAAGTAGACTTTGATTTAATGATGAATCTAGACTAATAATTAGTCACAATAAAGATTAGAATAAAACTTAGCGGAATAATGTTAGGTTTCGTTGAAGGAAAATAGAATTGTTAGAAGCGAAGCGCTGCACGAGTTTGGAATCATCATTTTAACAAGTGAGTGCATAGTTACTTTCATCTTACAATTACGTGCTATGTGTGCATATTATCTGAATACTTGCTGTCTATGCTGGATGGATGATTTTATACATGTTTTAAATTATTTAAATTGTATATCTATTTTATATCTACAAAATTTGTTGGGTAAAACATGGGTAGATGAATGATGAAGGAGGAAAGGTGATGTAGAGGAACATTTGCAGTATGGACATAGTTCCCTATAGGTGAACATTGGCAGCATTGGACCTAGTACCCTATAGATGAGCATTGGCAGTTGCGCCACAACATGTAGATGTTTTTGATCTACGATGTACTCTAAACATCCTAGCAGATGCGCTCTAAGGATAGTATCGGTAGTAGAGCGTTGGCCCCGTCATCTAGCAGAGTATGAATGACACCCACAGACTATTCTAGACAGTCCAGTGGAACACTAGTAGGCTCACAAACTGTAGGTGTTGTGAACGATGTGTTCACCGGTGTACTCTAACAACCCATTGACATGTATTGCGGGTGGACTCTCGAAAATGATATTGTCAATAAACGAGATAAACCCTAGCGACTATGCAGACTTAGTGCCTAAATCTTGGCTGTTGCGCCTAGAGGACAATATCAGCAGCTGCACCTAAATAGAGAATGTCTTAATTCTGGCAGCTGCGCCTAAATGATAATATTAGCAGCTGTGCTTGACAGTTGTATCATTAACAACGACGAACTTCGTATCTATTCCTTAGGATAATCCTTAGGAATAAATGAACGAGAAATAGTTGATTCTTATGGTAGATCCTTAAGAGTAAAGAAGATAATGGGGATGAGTAATTGGGTTGATTGTTTGATGTTTAAACATAATAATTATATTATTGTGGGTTGAAAACCCTATGTAGTCACCAGGTTTCCCAACCTGACCCACTCAAGCTTATTTGTATCACAGGTGTCAATATGAAGCTACTTTACACTAAGAGATTTAAAAGAGATGTAGACCACTAGGGTAAATGAATGTTAGTTCTGTTTATGCTTATGTTTCTGTATCGACGATGACACCCTAAATGTTTTAAAATGAATAAATATACATTTCTTCGGAAATGCTTTGATAATATATTTATCATGTTTTTCTGGGAACAAATTCCGCAACATTTTTATTAAAAGAGATACTCTGATTTTTATAAAGCATAAACAAAATCGGTCTTTTTTAGCCGTGAAAATGGGGATGTCACAGTTGGCATCGGAGCATTAGTTTAAGCGAACTAGGAATAAGGATTTATTTCTAGACTTAAACTTAGAATGCTAAGCGATGATCGTGAGGAGTGTGTCTACTATATTTTAGGAAGTACACCTGAATAGACATAAGCACTAGCTTAATTAAGGAAGATGCCTAAAATGCTTTTATGTGTTAAATGATTTTTGATGCTTTATGCTATCGTTTCATCAGATCTATGGTCTGTTGCCGACTGGATCTATAAATTTTATGTGTTCAGATTTCTAAACATTTAAATACGGTAGTAGAACTGGCATGTAACTTTTCAGAGTAATAACGAGGAATACGCGTCTAAATCTTCCTCTATCTATATTCTTGTCTCGATACATCGAACACATACTTTGGTGTATAGAATGTCATGATAAGGACTCATAGCAGACTGAGAAAATGGAGGAAATGAGAAGGCTTACGACAGTGAATGATACCTATCGGAAGATATTTTAAGAGTGATATCTTGCCTTTAGAATGCATCTAATAAATAATACGTCTAGTACCGGAGAAGTACACTTTCGATTAGCAGAAAGAAATATTTTTGGTATAATCCATGAAGTTATCCCATCGTCTGACATTTCCATCACCGACATAGTTGAAGCAGAATTGATGATTGTAGATACGCATGGAAGAAGTCCTAGTAGAGTCTAGGGAAAATTATATGATTGTTTGGACACATTTGTATGTGTTAAAATTGTATTTGTGATAATAACTTGGAGAACTACGAGACAATACTTGGGACGAGTATGAGTAGGTGTGGATGGTAGTAGAGGCCTATACTATCGGAAGCACATAACTCATACTTGGATCAGGGAAAGTCACAAGGTTACCAAGAAGCTAGTAATTGATTTCGTTTTGCTCATTTATGTCGTTACCATTGTTTCAGTAATGACTAAGAAGATAACTATCATTTCGACCCTAACGGTCATATCAAATCGAGTCCGACTAAGACAAGTATGTTACATGGTTCAGAGAACCAAGATCGATGTAGCATACGACTTAAGCCAGAAGGTTTAAGTGAAATCGAAGCGGTCCATAGAAGTATCACGATCGTTATAAGAGCTTGTAGCCAGAAGTGCTACATGTTAGAATGTGATTATATCACATTAGAGCATGAAGGAAGGTATAGTGTGTTCTAGAATTTGACTCTAAAAGACCTGAGTCTAAGCGTCGCATCATACGATGAGAGGTCATTAGAACGTGACCAATTTGTCCATGGTGGTAATCAAAGAACTTATCTTATGTTTGTTAAGAAGAAGGAGTATCCAATAAGGAATCGAGATTGTGATTCGAAGGTCATGATTAGAAGACTAACGTGAGATAGAGAGTGGGTGCACGATTGAGTATTGCTTGCAGTCAATAAGTCTAAGAGGTAGATACTGATTCGAAGGAATATATAAGTTACGAATATTACCTAGGATGAAGAGATAACGTATGGAGTCATTATACTAGCCATGTGTTGTTGATGATTCTGAAACGTAATCATCCTAAGGGGAGATAATTGTAACGCCCACATATTCAGGCTAGTCAAATTAGAGACAATAACCGTCAAAAATTACTTTTGATGGAATATTATTTTGAATGAATAATCTTAACCAAGTTATAGTATATGTTACAAGGGTTCTGTACATATAAAGAATGCCGAAATCCGAATTATAACGAAGAAGTTATGACCCGTCGAAGTTTTACGGCAAAACCGGTACGACATCGCGTAACGTAAAAAAAGAATTTTTGATAAACTACTTTTTAGCCTTAGAGATCTAAATTAAAGTTGTATTATATGTCAAATCGAGAGCGTGCATAAAAAGAACGCCTAAATCTGACTTCGCATGAGGAAGTTATGGTTTTTCTAAGATTTGACAAAGAAGTGTACAGCCCGAAATTCGAATTTTAGAACGAGTGGTTTTTGGCCAACACGGCCTAAATGAAAATTGAAGATCTCATTAATAGGAGCCCAACGATAAAAAGACAGACGAAAACGGAGTCCGTATGTAGAAGTTATGAATTTTACACAATCATTTAACAATATAATCTTCTCATACTGTTAAATTTAAAATCGGCCAAGAATTAGCCGATGCAGTCAAAAGGAAAATTGTAGATCTTGTCTTTACCTACGCGTGGATATAAAGAACGTCAAAACTGGAGTTCGTATGCGAAAGTTATGAATTTTTAAAGATTGGCTGTTTTACCTGCGTCCGGCGCCACATGTCAGTGCCAGACTTCGCCTTGGAGCCTACGCAAGCTCACGACGTGAACATTCTTTTTCACGACGTGAATTGGCCCAGACAGCCTATAAATAAAGGTGTAAATCACCCCCAAAACTCACACCTTTCATAATCTTTCTCTCCCATTACCCCCAAACCCTCTTCCCCCTTCCCTAGCACCTCCTCAGTGTTAAAGGCGAGTCCCGGAGCGTCGGAAGACTCCAAGAAGAAGAGCTTTCGGCTCAGAAGTTCCGCCCCCATAAAGCCCGACTCCTAACCAAACCCCCTAGTAAGTGAGTTATGCTTACCATACTTTAAGTATAACTTATGTTTAAGTTCATTATCGTTATTATGAACCTATAAAGAAGATTTATCAGTGATTTCAAGTTGTTATACTGATTGATCTACTTACGGGGATGATGTCTAGGATGTGATTTAGTGAGGTGTTTAAAGTGGTATTTCCAAACATTATACTTCGTATACCAAATGGACACTACCTCTGATATGATCCTACCTAGTTGTTCCTTACTTGATAGATCATGAAAGTAGACTTTGATTTAATGATGAATCTAGACTAATAATTAGTTGCAATAAAGATTAGACTAAAACTTAGCGTAATAATGCTAGGTTTCGTCGAAGGAAAATAGAATCGTTAGAAGCGAAGCTGCTCGAGCTTGGAATCATCACTTTAACAAGTGAGTGTATAGTTACTTCCATCTTACACATAGATATGAAGTATTTTATATAAATTACGTGCTATGTGTGCATATTATCTGAATACTTGTTGTCTATGCTGGATGGATGATTTATACACATTTTAAATTATTTAAACTATATATATATATATATATATATATTTTATATCTACAAAATATGTTGGGTAAAATATGGGTAGATGAATGATGAAGGATGAAAGGTGATATAGAGGAACATTGGCAGTATGGACATAGTGCATTATAGGTGAACATTGGCAGCATTGGACCTAGTACCCTATAGATGAGCATTGGCAGTTGCGCCACAACATGTAGATGTTTTTGATCTACGATGTACTCTAAACATTCTAGAAGTTGCGCTCTAAGGATAGTATCGGAAGTAGAGCGTTGGCCCCGTCATCTGGCAGAGTATGGATGACAACCACAGACTACTCTAGACCGTCCAGTGGAATACTAGCAGACTCGCAACCTGTTGGTGTTGTGAACGATGTGTTCACCGGTGTACTCTAACAACCCATTGACATGTATTGTGAGTGGACTCTTGAAAATGATACTATCAATAAACGAGATAAACCCTGGCGACTATGCAGACTTAGTGCCTAAATCTTTATAGATGCGCCTAGAGGACAATATCGGCAGCTGCGCCTAAATAGATAATGTCATAATTCTAGCAGCTGCCCCTAAATGATAATATTAGCAGCTGTGCTTGACAACTGTATCATTGACAACGACAAACTTCGTACCTATTCTTTAAGATAATCCTTAGGAATAAATGACCGAGAAATAGCTAATTCTTAGGGTAGATCCTTAAGAGTAAAGAAGATAATGGGTATGAGTAACTAGGTTGATTGTTTGATGTTTAAACATAATAATTATATTATTGTGGGTTGAAACCCTATGTACTCACCAGGTTTCCCAACCTGATCCACTCAAGCTTATTTGTATCACAAGTGTCGATATGAAGCTACTTTACACTGAGAGATTTAAAAGAAATGTAGATTACTATTGTAAATGAATGTAAGTTCTGTTTATGCTTATGTTTCTGTATTGACGATGACATCTTAAATGTTTTAAAATGAATAAAAATACATCTCTATGGAAATGCTTTGATAATATGATTATCATGTTTTTCTGGGAACAAATTCCGCAACATTTTTATTAAAAGAAAAACTATGATTTTTATAAAGCATAAACAAAATCGGCTTTTTTTAGCCGTGAAAATGGGGATATCACAGAGATTGCCTGGAATCAAGATTCAGAGGTGAACGTGATTTACTTTGAGTTATGAAGTTTGAAGAAGAATTCTATTTCTTTAGACACGGGTTTGTCGTGTGATATGGTTGTATGTAGGTGGTTTTAAGCAAATTGTTGATCATTTCGACCACCACATCCTCTTTTGCTACCACCGTCTCTTCCAACTGCACTTCTTCAGCCGATGAATCCTCCTTCTCCTCTCCCTCTACCGCCGACATCTCCACAACCACCCCTAAAACCACCGCTTCCACCCCGTCCAACATTCAAAGGTTAAAAAATTTGTTTAATACAATCATCACACCAATAAAGAAGAAAAATGAATTTTGTCATTATACGGAGAAGCATACCTCCTCGGATTAGAGATCTCATTTTTGTAATCAAGAGGATTACAAGTATTGCTGCTTGCTAGAGTTTTTGTGAGAAGTGGTTAGGGCAAAATATAGAAATAGTGACAGGAACACCTACAAAGATGTGAGAACCGGAGGTGTATTGGGATGAGAGTGACGGAGGCGGAGGAGATGCTTTCGTTGGAGATGTATATGAAAAACATAAGGAATTTAAAAACGAAATTAAAAAAATCCCTTATTATTTGGGATATCAGTTACTCCCTATTTGAAATGGAATAATAAAAAATCGACCATTATTTGGAAGAGATGTAAATCCATAAAAGTGTAACGGTGCAGAAGGTTAAAATCGTAATCTCACTTTGCAAATTTGGGTAGGAAAAAAAACATAGGGAGACGCCTAGCACATTACATGTGGCATAGATGTACTATTTTATTAACATAGGGGATTGGTATACAGAGAATGTTTTCATAGACTCATTATCATGAATAAGTAAAGAATTTTTGATCTGAGACCATTCTATGATCTTCTTAAAAATACTTATGACAGTGATAACGTGACAATTGTTGTAGTCTGACAAAGTCAAAACCTAGAAGGGCACGAAACAGTTAAGTTCATGAACCTTGTCATTTTTGGATAAGGAAAAATAGTCGTGTGTAGAAGTCTATATAACAAGGTTGCTTAAATGAAACCTTAAATAAATAAAGTTAATGTTATGGAATTAGGTCGGTAGGTTGTTAAACTGTCGTAAAGGAACCTAAAACGTTATTTTGTATATAACACGATGGGATAGGTTGAGATAAGACTGTGTGAAAACAAGTACTAAGGAAACTCCGGTCTTACTAAGGGATCAGAAAGGCAACTTAGGGATCTTTATTCGGAGCTGTTTTTATGTTGTACGATTTCGGGACGTAATCAACCTAAGTGGGAGGTAATTGTAACGCTCGTCATTTAGGGTCTGATGTTTAAGGTATAATAATAATAATTATACATTTTATCGAATAGTTAAGATCGTTGATTATAATAATTGTTCTTCATATATGTTACAAGATAATAAATATTTATCGTATACACAATATGTGGACAAATATTATGATTATATAATCTTTGTAAAAAACCTTAATATAAAATTTATCGTTGAAGCGATAAAATAAAGAATAAAAATAAAAGATTATATAGGACAAATAGTCTTAATGAAAATTATAGTAGTCGTGAACAGAAGTGCATGGATATAAAAAACGCTTAAATATGACTTCGTAATATGACAGAGTACAACAGTGTACGAGACAAAAATCGAAATTAAAATCGATTGATTGTTAGCCAAACAATGTAAACGGGAGTTGAAGATCTCATATATACGAATCTGTCAATATAAAGAGAATCGAGAACATAGCTCGTATGCGAAAGATATGAGTGAAACTTGGTCCCTAAGTTTTGAACACGAAGAAATCTGTACAAATTTTTAAAATTGAAATAGAATGAGAACTAGCCGAGGGAGTCTAAATGAAAGTTGTAGTACTCGTCAATACAAAGTAAGATATATAAAAAATGTCAAAAACGGAGTTTGTATGTAAAAGTTGTGAATTTCACTGGGTTATTTATAGTGCCTCTCGAACTGTAAAACGAAAAATAAAGTGAAAACTAGCCGACAATGTATAAATGAAAGTTGTAGTAGTCGTCGATAGCTACACATAGATAAAAAAACATCCGAAACGTAATCAGTATGCAAAAATTATGAATTTTAGAAAATTAATAAATTTGGACAACTTAGATCTTGACACATGGCGTGATCAGTAAGGTTTTTAATTATGCCAAAGTTATGATTTTAGAAGAAAAAAATGAGCTTAATAGGATGCTTCTTGTTCATTGGTTTCATTTATTGTTAGTTCCTTTGGTTTTATGTTCAATATCAATATATTTCTCTACGACTACTATCGTTATTATAGGTGTTGTTTGTTTTTTTAAAAAAACATCTTCAAACCACTTACTGCTGCTGCGGCGCAACACACGCGCAAAATTTTCCCTCTCGCAGCAGTTTGTTTTTTGGAAGACTTCAGACTACAAAACATCTGCGCGTGTGCTACGTGGCGCAACACTTGACTTGCCTCTTCTAACTTCTTCAGGTTTCATTTTTTCCAAGTGTTTTTTTTTAGAATTTTGGTATAGCTTATTTTTTTTTTTAAACTTTGATTTTCTTAAATTTTATTTATGGATTTGATACAATTTCTTTTTATAGTTTCCACAAATATTTTTAACTTGATTTTTTTTAAAAACTTTGATTTTTTTATTTTTTACCGTTTCTATTAATAATATTTTCAGTTTCAATTGCATCTTTTTTAACGTATGTAATTTTTTACGAACTTTGTAGACATCGTTTGCAATATTTCTTAATTTTTTTTTATTATTCTCTTTTTTTATGTTTTTTAAAATTAGTTTTTCTTTCTAGAATAAAACTAATAACTTTTTTTTTATATTTTTTAAGTTTTTTTTATGTTTTATATTTTTGTTTTTTTTACATGTTCTTTTTAGTATTCTTTCAATGTTTTAAGATATTAAATTTTGGTGTTGAGAATTATTTTCAGTTTATAAAGTTAGTTTATTTAAATTTCAATTTACTGCAACAGTCTGCAGATGTTAAAAACAAACATACTTCTTATTATAGGTTACAACCGTTTGTTCCACCTCTTCTGCTACAGAAGATTGCAGAGGTGGTCCGCAGACTTCATGAATTTTCGCTTCGAAAAAACAAACAACACCTAAATGATAACCCGACATAATTAGACCTTCTATTCAGACACTAACATAGTTGGATGATTTCCTTATAGTATTTGATTTCTAGATTAATTTGAAGTCTTACTTCAACATATATGGATTTTAAAGATGAACATAAATGAAGTAATAAAATAAAAAATATATATAAATACATAAAAAATACATATAATATGTAAAAAAAAATACGTTTACACATTTAAAATACATAAAAATACATAAACAGAAACACACACACACACACACACATATATATATATATATATATATATATATATATATATATAATTTGAGGAAATAACAAAAAATATCATTATTTAGAAAAATTAATGATTTGGTCTCATGATCTGTCAAAAATGGCTAAAATGAAAAATTAGCCGGTTTCTTGAGCTTTTTTATTTAATTTTTTTTGGGACTTAATTGTTAAATTTTCCAAAATAATAAAACATTTTCTGAAGATTTCCCTTTAATAAACGATAAAACCTAAAAGTTAAATCGGTAAAACCTAAAAGTCAATTAGTTTAATTTATTACAAAAAAAATCACAATTATAACTCTTTTTATTTGCAGTTTTCGTTAACATCTTCTTAATCTTCTTAATTTAATAAAAGTTGACCCCTAACCAAAGCTTTATTGGCTTAGCGGTACTAAGGAGTGGAAGTGTGTCCTTCCCCTAAGAGGTTGATCACATTGTATACAATAGAATAATTTATGAGTAAGATTTAGTAAGTATATGTTAGCCGTATAAAAAAACCCTAGAAAAATGAAATAATTAATAAACATGTATTATTATTTGTATATTTTGATGACAAGGCTATCCAATAAAAAAAATCTCATATTATTTTTACAACATTTCTAGACATCCAAGTGTCAATAAGATATAACTTTTTAACAACAAACAATTAAAGAATTTTATTATAAACAAAATGATATAAAAGTCATTCAATTTGAGGCTAGGGTTGAGGTAATGAGGTTTGAGGTTTGAGTTTGAGATTGAAAGTGAACATACCTACCTAACAACCAGAATCAATCAGCATCTTCATTAATTGTAAATACTAAAACGAGCAAACCAATGAACCATTGACTGAAACGAAATTGAATAACTAAATCCAGTAAGCGGAATGAGGACACGTCTGAATGAATGATTGAATGTGTTCCTAATATTAATATTTTAATGAACTAAAACCGAATGAAGACGTGTCTGACAAATATTAGGAGCTCTGATGAACGACAACCATAATAATTAATAAAGGTTGGTAAGGCACCTTTCATGATCATTGATGGCGTTGGCGATAATGTATTGTAACTAGTCTAGTTGTTGTATTTAAAATGAATGTAACATCACACAAAAATTGGTTGGATGTAAAAAAACATTACAATAGTGAATTTATGAAAACAGAAATTACACAATTATAAAAGATACAAAAACATCATAAAAATATCACACAACAATCTAAAACATAGTCATATGTTTGTAAACCAAATATCACACTGGAAATTTAGGTGCTTAAGACGACTAAGCTGCTATATACTTAAAAAAAAGGTAGAGAGACACAAGGATAATCAAAGAATTCCAAGTAATCAAAATATAATGTTTTTTTTTCCTATTGTCACATACCACTAGTTATTTAGGTTGGAGGAAATCTTCATTTCGGTTGATATTTTGATATCTAACCTCCTCTTAACTCTATTACCCCATTCTTGACCGGAGCATTAAATTTTAATTGTTGTTAAATGATTTTCTACCCAATGAAATATTTCTTTTCTTATTAGCTATGTTTTTATTCCCATTTTTTAAAAATGAACCATAGCAAAAATATAATCGTTTATAAATAGATGGGTTGCATTATTGACCACCAATTGTTTTTTTTCTAAAAGTTAGAGATGGACTTAAAAGTTAGAGATGGACTTAGTGGTGTGTATACCTTATAAAATTTTTTGCAGAGTTTTATATCTTCAATTATGTATGCCCATATCAACGCGTGGTAGTCTCATCTATGGTGTCTAGTATTCACTTCGATCTGACAAATGATCATTAAAAATAATATAAAATTATTTATTTAGTGTGTTCATGTCGGTGCAATAAAATCGATTATAAAAATTATAGTATAGTATTTATTTAATCGATCGATTCTAGTGAAAGACTTCTACTTTTATTTATAAAAAGGTCTATTTTTTATCTTGTGAATAGTTGTTATGAGATTATTGGTGGAGAGAGTGAAAGTGTTAAAATACTGTTCAAAATTAGTATTTACATATAGTGGGGCATTTATAGACATAATATTATGTGATACACCGGAATATTTACGTATATAGTATATGACAGCCGATATATAATTTATAGTATCAACAAATTTAATTCTATATGAAAATGTATATCTTATTTGCAAAAAAAATAATATGTGAAAAATTATTCTTTTTATATGTTTTTACCACCCGTAAGCATTAAACGAATATATAAAACAATTGTAAACCCAATTAGTAAAACTTTATAAATAAATAAACGTAATTATAAAAGGGTTGGAAAAAGATAATTTTAAAAGAAACTAATTTTAAAACATCTCCAATAGTTAATTATTTACAAACTTATTATTTTGGTCACATTAATCTTTCTTTATATCTTTTGTTTAATAAAAATATTCTATTATTATAGATTTTTTTTTTCCAATTATTACTTTTTTTTTTGTTTATGTTATCTAATTTATCGTCATCAATCTTAGATGATATATAAATGTCCATCTTACAATTTATGTTTTTTTAAGTAAACATTATGCTTTTTGAAAAATAATATTAGTTGATATTAATATTTAAATAGAAGATGATAAAATATTTATAGTCGCATTTTTTTTTAATATTTGATATATTTTATTTGAAATTTTTTATATATAAATTTCTATAAAATATATTCATTTTATTTTATACATTCAGTTTAACTATATCAACTAATAAAAAATAAAAAAAAATTAATATTTAAATATATTTAGTATGTAAAATAAAATGTAAGCACCAAAAGAAAAATAATTAGTTGGAGTCACTAATTCGTTGAAATAGACTTACAAAAAAAAATACTACTCTCTAATAGTTACAAAAGCAATTTAGAATAATAAAAAACTTTGAACATAGCTATAATTAGAGATGTTTTGTCGAATTTCTAAAAAGAAAAGTTTAGAAAAAATATATAATTAGTTTTTTAAAGCATATAAAAAATTATAAATGATATTTGATCAAATTAATAACCAAAATAAAAAACGTAGAATCAAAATTACAAAAAGAAAAATTAATAAATATACTACAGCACAAAGTTAGTTTACTTCACACCAAAATTTTCTAAACCATATAAAAATAAAAGGAAGAAGAGAAGTGTAACACCGAGTTTCGGTTGAGTTTTTCATTCTTTAAATATTGTTTAGTCCAAGAAAAAATAGATGCATTGAACAAAACATAATGGATTTATGAAATAGCTTGGGGTCACAGCGCAATCTCGGGCTTAGGCCATCAGCCTCAGGATTTATATCTATTTAAGAGCATTAAGACTACGAACATTTATCTCCCCAAGAACACCTTTTATTGAACCCTAGCCCCCCTTCAAGTGTGTGTAGCTCATCCTTTCTCCCAAATCCATTTTTAGTGTTGTTTTGTGCTCTTGAGAAAAGGAAGCAAGAAAAAATGGTCTTTGGAGCTTAGCACTTCGTGTATTCAGCCTCATCTACTCTTTATGGACCTCTGTAAGTATAAAGATTCAAGTTTTATCCCTTTTCTTCCATAGATCTATGAGTTGTTTGGTTTTTGGTCCATTTATTATGAGTATTGGTCCCTTTGTGATTTGTTCTATAAAGTTTAAAGAACTCTTTAGCTTTTGATTCATGTTTGGTTCCAAATCTAATCATTATGATGGAATAAAGAGTGCATGATGAAAGAGCCCTCTTTGCTCCATACATGAATATAAGTGTGTTTTCAGCATTTTTAGACATAGGTTTTAGATTATTGAGTGATTAAACCTTACTTATGAATAAAATTGGGAACTTTGTCCATTATGACATTTGTAAGAATTAGATATGAAGTTTTGAGCTTTTGGACTTAAGGGATTAAGTCCTTTAATGGCGGGCTGTTAAGCCGAATTCGCGGCATGTCACACCCCGAACCAAACGGCAGAAACGTTCGGGGGCTTGTGCGTGACTTCATCTTGAAATATCATTACAGTGAATATAAATGAAACATAACATCATCATCATCATCATCATCATCATCATCATCATCATCATCATCATCATCATACATGTAACAAAACAACATTCATGGTTTACATCGAGTATTGTATTTGAACATTACATGCCAAAATAGTAAGAGTATGATGAAACAAAATATAACTGTAACAGCCATAAATTTACGCCAAATTTAAACTTTTAATACTAACAAAAAAGTCAAATAGTATTTGTTTTTACAAAACATTTTCAATTCAATTATCATCAGAGTGTCCCAAAATAGATCATGAGGATGTGGAGTGGTACGGTCACGCCTTCGCCTTCCCTCGCTCTCCTGAAGTACCTGAAACAATAAACTGAAAACTGTAAGCCCGATGGCTTAGTGAGCTACCCCCAAAATACCAATACCACATTGGCAGAAACCATAGTCATACGAACAATCAAACAACATACATATTGGGCCATCGGCCGGACTGGTCCGCCCTACTGGGCCTACAGTCTATCTGAATCTATCCTGAGCCTTCAGCATGACTAGTCCGCCGCGTGGGCCTATAGTCTCCCCGGACCGCTCAGAGGGTGTGTTGGCCTTCAGCACAAAGCATGACCGCCTCAACCCAGCCAACAAGTAATTAACCATGTACGCATACTATCATATACTGGCATGTACACATAGCAAACATATCTATCTCATCAACCGTCAATCATAGAGTTTCACTCATAACTAGAGTATCGACCTAACAGGTCACTAACATACCAATCCTCACAGGCTATATAAACATAACATATTATCTATCCTGATTCCAATCCAACATATCAAAATCTTATGCAGCATACCGTAACTACCGATCTCTAGTGTAACAACCATCCTAAGCAGGATAAATTCTAGCAAAGCAATAACATAACACCCATCCTAAACCAGGATGAAATCTAACATGGCACTATCAAGGCAACCATCCTAACCCAGGATGAAAACCATAAAGGGCCGGCCTTGGTGCCGTAGACCCTATTGATATAGTGAAGATAACTCACCTCGCAAATGTCGATAGAAATGCGAACTCCAACTATCGGATCACTTGACACCGGCTCCACCACCTATAACCATAGCACAATATACTCATAAGTTCTTACTCTTATGAGACACCCCATAACCTACTAGTCAATCCCTGATCAAGGTCAAATTCCTTGGTCAAGGTCAACAGTTCATGTTGACCTCAACTCACCAAGTACACTCGGCGGCTCGCCGAGTCTTTGAAGCACACACCAACTCGCCGAGTCATCGGGGTGACTCGTCGAGTTCCTTCGAATCATGATCAGGTCTCAAGGCCACCCGTCGAGTTTCTTCCTTGCAACTCGACGGTTATACATGCAAACACGTCCTTGGCTAAAACTCATACAACTCGCCGAGTTGTTCTTCAACTCGTCGAGTTTCATGACCAACTTCATCTAACTCGCCGAGTTGTTCAACCAACTCGTCGAGTTCACGGCTTCCTTCAACTGACTCGCCGAGTTGTTCATCCAACTCGTCGGGTCCAATGCATATCTTCATATGACTCGCCGAGTCGGCTTTGCGAATCGTCGAGTTCCTTCAGTCAACTTAACATGCAGACGTCTATAAGCCATGACAATGTCCCCAAACTGTAGATCTAGCTTCCTTAAGCCTACTTATCACGTAAAGGTTCAAACTTTAAGTGCATGCATTGCCTTACAAGCTCCAAATGCCAAAACCAAGCCCTTAATGGGTGCTCATGGACCAAGGGGACCTTACACTCAACTAAAGCTGGAACTTTATGCTCAAATAATCCAAAGGGGGTCCAGATCTGAAGTTACAACTTCAAATCTAGCCCATAGATTGCCATACCAACTTGATCCCCTTTCAAAAACCCTAAAACTCATTCAAAGATGAGGTCTAACTGAAATAATTGAGGGAAATAGACAATTACCTTCCCAAGAGAGGTCCACAGAAGAAGAAATCGGATCTCTTCCCATCTCCTTGCCAAAATCACTTGATTCACCAAACTTTTCCACCAAAAATCCTCTCTCAAACTTCAACACACAAATGGGGCACACACACACACAAGATAGAGATGCAAAGGGGGCTGCAAAAGAACTGAGAGAGGCTTGAGCTTCTTTAAATAGGGGTGCAAACCCCGAAACATAGGATTTCACTCTCCAGCTCCTACTTTTCGAGTCCAACAAAGGACTCGCCGAGTAGGCCACTTAATTCGCGATCCGACCTGCTGCTACTCGACGAGTAGGGAAACCAACTCGTCGAGTAGGGCCAAAACCGAAAATGTTTTTATTTAAATTATTACCTGAAAATCGGAGCGTTTCAACTCTCCCCCACTTGAACTAGACTTCGTCCTCGAAGTCCGCTGGGATAAACAGCGTCGAATACTGCTCGCGCATCTCTGCCTCCGGCTCCCACATCCACTCGGATCCCTTCCGATGTTCCCATTGTACCTTTACCAACGGTATTTCCTTGTTCCGCAGAATCTTCTTCTTTCTTTCCAAAATCGCCACAGGCCTTTCCACATAGTTCAAACGTTCGTCGACCTGGATATCGTCCAATGACACCACTGCCTCCTGGTCCATGACACACTTTCGCAATTGCGAAACATGAAACGTGTTGTGGATCCAGCTAAGTTCCTCCGGAAGCTCTAGCCTATAAGCAACAGTGCCAACCCTGACAACAATCCTGAACGGCCCAATGAATCGAGGACCCAATTTTCCCCTCTTCCAGAAACGGATCACACCCTTCCAGGGTGAGACCTTCAGGAGAACCATGTCACCCACCTGAAATTCCAGCTCAGATCGGCACCGGTCAGCATAACTTTTCTGCCGGCTCTGAGCGGTCTGCAGCCGCTGTCGTCTAATCTACTGTATCATCTCGGTAGTTTGTAGAACTACCTATGTCCGACCCATCACCCTGTGCCCAACCTCGCCCCAACAGACTGGGGTCCTACACTTCCGCCCATACAACAGCTCGAAAGGCAGGGCGCCAATGCTGGAATGATAGCTGTTGTTGTAGGCAAACTCCACAAGCGGTAGGTGGGAATCCCAACTCCCACCAAAATCGATGACGCACGCCCTCAACATATCTTCGAGGGTCTGAATAGTCCGCTCACTTTGCACATCAGTCTGCGGATGGAACTCCGTACTAAAATGCAGTCTCGTACCTAGTTCCTCGTGGAACTTCTGCCAAAAACGGGAAGTAAATCGGACATCCCGATCGGAAACTATGGAAACTGGAACCCCATGACGAGAGACGATCTCGTGGACGTATAGGTCGGCCAACTTCTCCGCCGACGAACTCTCCCGAATAGCTAGGAAATGGGCACTCTTGGTCAATCGATCCACGATGACCCATACAGCGTCGAATCCTTTTGTCGTCTTCGGCAACTTCGTGATGAAATCCATCGTAATCCGTTCCCATTTCCACATGGGTATCTCCAGGGGCTACAACTTACCATGCGACCTCTTGTGCTCGGCCTTGACCATTCTGCAGGTCAAGCACCTCTCAACGTACCAAGCGATATCTCGCTTCATACCAGGCCACCAATAACCCAAACTCAAATCTCGGTACATCTTGGTAGCCTCTGGGTGAATAGAAAAACGAGACTTATGAGCCTCCTCCATCACTGTCTGTCTAACTCCTCCGGTCATCGGGACCCAAACCCGACCATATCGGGTCAGTAGCCCGCGGCCATCCTGAACAAACCGGGCGCTTTCTCCCTTAATCCTTTCCAATTTCTTGTTCTCCGGTTTCATACCCTCGATCTGAGCGTCTCTAACCAAACCCACCAGCGGGGAATCCACCGCTATCCTCATACACCTGGCTGGGGTAGAAGGCCCAGCTGATTTGCGGCTCAGAGCGTCCGCGACCACATTCGCTTTACCAGGATGGTAAAGGATCTCACAATCATAGTCCTTGACTACATCCAGCCACCTGCGCTGCCTCATATTCAGGTTCGGCTGATCCATAATATGCCTCAAACTCTTGTGATCCGTGTATATGGTACAACGAACCCCATATAGATAGTGCCTCCAAATCTTAAGAGCGAAAACCACTGCTCCCACCTCAAGATCGTGCGTGGGGTACCTCGTCTCATGCGGCTTCAATTACCGTGATGCATAAGTTATCACTCGTCCCCTCTGCATGAGGACTGCCCCTAAACCTGCGATGGATGCATCGCAATATACCATTAAATCCTCCACTCCCTCGGGGAGTGTCAACACCGGCGCCTCGCATAACCGCTGTCGGAGGGTCTCAAATGCCCTCTGCTGCTCCTGGCCCCACCGGAAGTCCACCCCCTTTCTCGTTAGACGAGTGAGGGGTACGACAATTTTGGAGAAATCACGAATGAATCTCCGATAGTACCCTGCTAAGCCCAGAAAACTCCTGATGTCTGAGGGAGATCTCGGAGCCTCCCACTGCATGACCGCCTCCACCTTGGCCGGATCGACCAAAATCCCATCCTGGTTAATGAGATGTCTAAGGAACTGAACCTCCCGCAACTAGAACTCGCACTTCGAGAAATTGGCATAAAGTCGTTCTCGTCGTATCACCTCCAACAGCTCCCTGAGGTGCTCCTCATGCTGCTCTCGGGTCTTGGAATACACCAAGATATCATCTATAAACACAATGACCGAGTGATCGAGCATCGGTCTGCAGACTCGGTTCATCAGATCCATGAACACTGTTGGCGCGTTGGTGAGTCCAAACGGCATCACCACGAACTCGTAATGACCATAACGAGTTCGGAACGCGGTCTTCTCCACATCTTCCTCCCATACCCTGACCTGGTGGTAACCTGTTCTCAAATTAATCTTGGAAACCCAAGATGCACCCTGCAGCTGGTCGGAGAGATCATCTATCCTCGGGAGCGGATAACGGTTCTTTACCGTTAACTTATTCAACTCCCTATAGTCAATGCACATCCTGTGCGAACCATCCTTCTTTCTGACGAAAAGGATCGGTGCTCCCCAGGGTGAGCTACTCGGACGAATAAACTGCTTACCCAGCAGTTCCTGCAAGTGAGATGACAGCTCCTGCATTTCTGGCGATGCCAAACGGTACGACGCCTTGGCGATAGGGGCCGCACCTGGCACTAGATCAATCCTAAACTCAACCTGCCTCACCGGAGGCACTCCGGGTAACTCCTCCGGAAATACATCCGCAAACTCTCTAACCACCGCGACCTCTGATACAGAGAGCTGCTCTCTAACTCGCGTATCTACCACATACGCCAAATACCCGGCACACACGTGCTGAATATACTGCCGAGCCCTGGCCACCGAACAGAACCCTGATCCCGTCCTGGTGCCCTCACCATATACCACCAGTTATCCCCCACTTGGGGTTCGAACCACTACCCGCTGACCCTCACAGTCGATCATGGCGCCAAATCTGCTAAGTCAATCCATCCCCACAATCACGCATACATCCCCCCATGGGAACAGGAATCAAATCTACCGGGAAAGACACTCCGAAAATCTCCAACTTGCATCCTCGGTAGACCGAAGAAGCAGAAATTTCGTGCTCGTTGGCGATCGAAACTCGCAACGGGCACTCAAGATCATCTATCAGCATACTGAACCCTCTAAATAAGGTCTGAGATACGAATGAACGACTCGCCCCCGAGTCAAATAAAACCAAAGCAGGCAAGGAATTTACTAAAAACGTACCTGATCATAGGTACATCCAATAAGCATAGCACAAATACAATAACTGAGATAGAGAATAGAATCATACCAGCAACCACATCCGGTTCTTCCTTGGCCTCCTCGGCCATGAGCTGGAAGGCACGACCCTGAGCCTTCGGAGGCTCCATCTTGACTGGCCTCCCATCACCAATCCTCACAGTAGCTGGCGCGGAACCCTGCGCCGGCTTAGCAGCAAGCTGCGGACAGTTGGTCATCACATGACAAACCTGATGACAATGGAAACAAATCCTCATATCTGCTGGAGGGGCGGACTGACGACAGTCCCTGGCAGAGTGCCCCTCCTTTCCACACCGGTGGCACCCACCTCCTGCTCGACAAACCCCCGAATGAGCCTTGCCAAACTTTCCACAAGTGCGGCTCTGATGACCCCCGACCGTGTATCAGCGGTTTTAGGCCGCTTAGGCGCCGACTGAGACTGTGTCGGTGCCTGGCGCTGCTCCTTCCGCTGCAGCTCTATCTCCAACTCACGCCGTCGCGCTGCTTCCTGTAGGTCGAGGAGGGTATCACATCGCTGAGTAGACACAAATTGTCGAATATCCGTCTTGAGCATACTCAGATAACGAGTCATCTGAGACTGCTCTGAAGCAAACTCCGGGCAAAACATAGCCCTCTCCATGAACATACGGGTAATCTCCATCACAGACTCTCCATCCTGTCTCAAGGTCAAAACTCCTGAGCAAGCCGCTTCCGTTCCACGCGCGGAACGTAGCGGGTGTGAAACATATCTCGGAACTGCTCCCATGTAATAGCAGCCCTCTGATCATCAGTATACAACCCAGTAGTCAGCCTCCACCAGTCCTTCGCCCCAAGCCTCATCAGGATCAGGGCACACCTGACCTTCTGGTCAGCAGGACACGAACACGTGAAGAAACACCCCTCCACGTCAGATAACCACCTCATAGCCTGAATAGCATCCTGTGTACCATCAAATGTTGGGGGCTTCGTATTGTCGAAGTCCCGGTACTGGAAAGTCCTGTCGGGCTCCTCCTCCTCCAACCCCCACAACTGTTACAGCCGAAGTGGCTGTAGCGGCAGCAGTCTCTGCTAGGGCGGCATACCGCTCATCAAAATACTCAACCATCGCGGTCTTAATCGACCCAAACATCTCTGGCAGATGCGCTCGGAACGCATCAGCAATCTCATCGTGCACGATCTCCTGAATCCGGGCATCGAACTCCTCAGTCC
The DNA here is from genome assembly GCF_002870075.4 of Lactuca sativa. Taxonomy (NCBI): domain Eukaryota; kingdom Viridiplantae; phylum Streptophyta; class Magnoliopsida; order Asterales; family Asteraceae; genus Lactuca; species Lactuca sativa. Next base: position 300,491,802 of record NC_056627.2, on the reverse strand, counting down.
CTATCTGGACCACGGGCTTAGGTGCCACCGGCAACTCCAATCCTCCATCTCCCGACCCTGATCTTGATCCCGATCCTGATTCGGATCCCGAAGCAACACGTCTCGTCACCACCATACTGCAAACATACTCAATATCTTTGACAGATCATATAATGACGAAAGACCAATTACCCTCAAACCCTAGGGGTTGTGACTTCCTTGATACGTGTATGGGTCCTATGCTTTCAGTAGTATCGGCCCCTACTACCTTCCACACCTACCCATATTTGTGCCAAGTATCACCACAACGCCCTAAACTGTATTTAACATAATCTGCACTCATCCCTCGCTAATAGGGGACATCGCCTAACTAGTAACTGATCCTGCAGTTCCGCACCACTCGCATATCCATGAAAGTTCCATCATCCCCTGCAGCGCTAGTGTACACTGGCTGCACATAGTTCTGGACCCGATAGACTTTCGAATATCCGATCCTACACTAAGGTCGAATCGGACATTCTCAGGCTATAAGATCTTGACTATCCACAGCCGTGGTGCATACACTAAACATCTACAGTTATGATGTCAATCCCACATACAAGGAACCCTAGGCTAATAGGTATCATACAATCAGGCCAATCTATCATGCGATTCCTGAAATACCTATCCTACCACTAGCATGTTGTTCTAATCATATCAGAATGTCAAATAATTGTATGGCATTTTGGGGCTTACTTACAGGCTCCGGTTGATCGTACCTTCTGCACCCTCCATCCTTTATTTTGAAAACCATTTAAAAAAAACTTATTTCCCAAAAATATCCTCAGTTTGAGACTGGATTCACACGAGTGTTCCTCCAGTTCACTCAAACCAAGGCTTTGATACCAACTTGTAACAGCCATAAATTTACGCCAAATTTAAACTTTTAATACTAAAAAAAGAGTCAAATAGTATTTGTTTTTACAAAACATTTCCAATCCAATTATCACCAGAGTGTCCCAAAATAGATCATGAGGATGTGGAGCGGTACGGTCACGCCTTCGCCTTCCCTCGCTCTCCTAAAGTACCTGAAATAATAAACTGAAAACTGTAAGCCCAAGGGCTTAGTGAGCTACCCCCAAAATACCAATACCACACTAGCAGAAATCATAGCCATACGAACAATCAAACAACATACATACTGGGCCATCGGCCGGACTGGTCCGCCCTACTGGGCCTACAGTCTATCTGAATCTATCCCGAGCCTTCGGCATGACTAGTCCGCCGCGTGGGCCTACAGTCTCCCCGGACCGCTCAGAGGGTGTGTTGGCCTTTAGCACAAAGCAGGACCGTCTCAACCCAGCCAACAAGTAACTAACCATGTACACATACTATCATATACTGGCATGTACACATAGCAAACATATCTATCTCATCGACCGTCAATCATAGAGTTCCACTCATAGCTAGAGTATCGACCTAACATGTAACAGCCCAAAATCTCAAGTATTGTTAAATTGCATTTTGGGGTGTTTTAAAGGGGAGACTCGGCGAGTTGGAGCCAGACTCGCCGAGTAGGGTCGCAGAGTTGGTCGCGGGTTCGCGACTGGACTCGACGAGTCCAGGTATGGACTCGGCGAGTCGACGCTGTTCAGTGGAAAACCCTAGCCGTTCGGTTTGGGAAGTATTTAAGGGATCTTATGCCTCCATTGTTCGCCTTTTGGCCGACTGAGAAGGATCCTAAATCGGTTGTGGGCATCCAGAACAAGGTTTGAAGATCATTGGTGATTTGAGGAAGTTATGGTCCAAGAAGGAGAAGGTTATGGCTAATGGGACAGCAAGGGAATCACGTTTTGAGGCTTGGGGACACTGAGAGTGCATGATTCAGGTAATCTTTCGGATTATTTCCTGTTATGTGAATGTGTGCATGGATTTAGGGTTTGTGAAACCCATTTGGAGTCTAGATGGATTGTTATGTTGTTATACAAAAGTTTATACCCTGGTAATAGGATGATTAGAGGTCCAGAAGTCCCATTAGTGTGTTTTTCGGGAATATACGTATCTCAGGAAGCAGTTCGATTGACTGCATGGCGTGGACTCGCCGAGTCGGATGATCAGACTCGGCGAGTAGCTTGAAGATTCACTGAAACTCGCCGAGTTGTTCTTCAGACTCGGCGAGTAGCATGAAGATCTACTGGAACTCGTCGAGTCGTTCTTCAGACTCGGCGAGTGGTGTCAGGATGCTTATACTCGTCGAGTTACCCTTTGCACTCGACGAGTCCAGTCAAGATTGACCGTTGACCTGTATATGTCTTAGAGGGGTCAGTTGCCTTGTTTGATAAGATCATTAACTAAGGCTGTGGTATTAAATAAGGGATATATGATGTTACAGGGAGCTTGTAGCTCGGAGGATCAAGTGCAAGGGATTTTAGGAGTTGCTATCTTCTAGTGTCCGCGAGGTGAGTCTTCTCACTATACCTCACCCGGAAGGGTTTGATTGTGTGACCGGAAGGTCAAGTATGTTGTGTGTTATGTTTATATGCTATGAATGGAAAGTTAGCTGCTACGCGTGATATACATGCTTATATATGGGCCGGAAGGCAAGGTATTATGTGACAGAAAGGTCAGGTATGATATGTGATATATGTGCTTTATGTGTTAGAGTATTTGTATTATGTGTTATATATGTGTATGGGCCGGAAGGCGATTATCTTGTGGACCGAAAGGTCCGGGCCGGAAGGCAATGTTATGTGGATCGAAAGATCCGGGCCGGAAGGCGATATTATGTGGATCGAAAGATCCGGGCCGGAAGGCAAAGTTATGTGGATCGAAAGATCCGGGCCGGAAGGCGATATTATGTGGATCGAAAGATCCGGGCCGGAAGGCGTATGTGCGTAAGGTATATTGGGGAACTCACTAAGCTTCGTGCTTACGTTGTTTATGTTATGTTGTTTCAGGTTCTTATAGTAACGCGGGATGGCAACGGTTCGATTGTACACACCGAAGAAAGAGTTGTGTTTTGGAGGATCCTGGTCTTCTATTATAATGAAAATGAAACCATGTTTTGTAATTCGAATGTGAATACGATTTTAAACAAGTGTTTTTAATATTAAATTGATTATTTAAATAAAAATTTTGTTTTTTGGAAATTTTGGTGTTACAAATTGGTATCAGAGCCAGGTTTGAGGGATTCGGACGCGCCTACGGGTAAATCTGGACTCAAACTGAGGAAGTAAGAAAAAGTTTTCCAAACAAATGGTTTTCTAAAAGTGAAAAAGAGTTCAAAGAGAAAGCAAGAAAGAGCAGTGTGTACAATCAGCCAGAGCCAAACGGTGATTTCCCAAAATACCCTTACTTTTGTATTATGGAATATCTATTATGCACTTTATGAGATATTATTGCATGCTAGAGACAGGATAGGTATTTCACATCTTAGGACTAGAGTGGCCTGATTTGTGATGCCTTAGTCTAGGGTTGCTGTTATATGTGCGTTATGCTTTTGGTGTGTATGTGATGAGTGAGAGTATCTAGTTAGAACGCTCAAGGGGTAAAGCTACGGAGTACAGAGGTACTTCCGAGGATGAGTCGAGAAGGTGGAGCTACCACAGATGGGGAGTCCTATGTATGCTTCAATGCTCGAATGCTGCTTGCTTTGTGCTTTGTGGAGTTATCGATGATGGGAGTCAGCTACCAAGTGAGTATGACGATACTCAGGAGGTAGAGGGCTGGCATCATTGGGAACTCTTCAGCAGCTGATAGCAAAGAAGTGGGAGGACAGCGGAAGGGACTAGGGAGTAAACCTAGCCAGATGAGTGCGCTGGTAGAGTAGAGGAATTCGCTGGAAAGCGAGCACGCGCGATGAGATTGGTGAAAGAGCAGGTTTATCAGCTACTTAGGAACTCTGGAATGGTCCGTGTGGAAAGTATGGGTAGATGTGGCAGGTAGTATGGGCCCGTACTACTGAAAGCAGAGGACCCATACTTGATGCAGGGGGCATTCTGAAGGTCCTAAGGAACAGATTGAGGGGTGATGTTATGGTTCGGATACCATACATCGGAGCGGATACAGAGTGATGTTATGGTCAGGGCACCATACATCGGAACAGATTGAGATAGATGTTGTGGTTCGAGTGCTATACATTGGAGCAGGTTGAGGAATGGTGCTATGGTTCAGGTACCATACACCGAAGCATGTTGAGGAAGGATGTCATGGGATGAGTACCATGGTTCGTAGTGGATGATGCTTGTGGCTATCTTGTTATCCGGTTATCGATCGGACGAGCATGAGCGAGCGGGATGCGAGGATTCGCGAGATCCGGCGTGATGAGGTTGCTGCATTGTTGCGGGTTGAGTCGCCAGAATTGTTTGGGTCGATCAGGACCACTATGATTGAAGTAGTTTGATGAGCGATATGCGGCTTTCGCAGAGATGGCTGCCGCGGCGGTTACAGCGGCTGTAGCAACGGCAAAGAAAGGGACTAGTCGGGGTTTTCAGTATCGGGACTTCTATTATGCGAAGCCTCCCACATTTGATGGAGTTCAGGACTCGATTGTTGCTATGAGATGGCTATCAGACATGGAGGGGTGTTTCTCCACGAGTTTATGCTCTGCTGATCAGAGGGTGGGGTGTGCTCTGAACCTATTGAGGCTCGGGGCGAAGGATTGGTGGAGGTTGACCACGAGGTCATTTTCCGATGCGCAGAGGGCTGCGGTTTCATGGGATCAATTCAGAGGGATGTTCAGTACTCGCTATGTTCCGCGAGATGAAAAGGAGAGATTGGCTCGGGAATTCCTTGAGCTGAAGCAGGATTTGGAGTCGGTGACTGGGATCACCAGGATGTTTATTGGGAGGGCGATGTTTCGCCCTGAGTTCGCTTCGGAGCAGGCTCAGATGCCCCGATATTCGAGTAAACCCAAGGGGGTATCAGACAGTTCGTGTCTGCGCGGAGGTGCGAGACTCTGTTGGAGTTGCAGAAGGCCGCCATGTGGCGTGAGTTAGAAGTTAAGTTGCAGTTGCGTGAGCTGAGACAGGCCCCGATGCAGTCGCAGTCGGCGCCGAAACGGTTCAGGACCGTAGACGTTGAAATGGGGGATCGGAGCGGTCACACTTGTGGGAAGTGTGAGAGAGATGGCACCGGAGCTTGTTGGCCCAATGGTGCATACCGCGAGTGCGGAAAGGAGGGGCATGGTGCACGGGGTTGTCGGCAGTTAGTGCCAATTCGGGATTCCAGGATTTGTTATCAGTGTCGGCAGGTTGGACATTTGAGGGTCAACTGTCCACAGCTTTTGCAGGATCGGTGCAGGCTCTAGCACCGGCCACCTTGAGGAGTTCAGGAGGAGGACAGGATGGAGTAGAGCCCAAGGGCTCAGGGTTGTGCTTATCGGCTTGCGGCAGAGAGAGACGGAGCAGTGCCGGAGGCAGCTGCGGGTATGATGCTGTCTTGATGTCTTGATTAGCTTGCGTTGTTTGTGGCGTATTGTTTGTGCTGGTAGTGTGGATTTCGATGCGGTAGTCGTTGTTGCGCGGGATTGGCATGGTTATGGATTGGTGCTTCAGGTTTCATTTTGGCATTCGTTGTTCCCTGATGGTTTGGTATGGTTATAGTCTGGTGTTTTAGTGCCGATAGCTTTGTGCGGTTTTCGATGTGGTATCCATCCTTTGGCAGATTGCGGGTTTTGGTTACGGATTATTGTTGAGAATTTCGTTGGTTATCGTTGGTGGGGGTTGTTAGTGGAGATGCGGCACTGGGTTGAATGATGGGTAGCATCTGCAGTTGTGGAGTGGATAATTGAAAGATCGGATTCTTTTGAGCGGATTGATCAGGGAGGAGAGGTGTTTTGCTGAGGGTTGCTTATGCTTGTGGGAAGCAGTCAGAGGGTAAATGTTCTCCTTGTGCAGGATAGTTCTGAACGGTCGTTAATGACGATCGGTGGCAGTTAGTCAGTGCTTTAGTGGGGGAGAATTGTAAAATTCTCCGGGAGATCGATGAGTATGTAAGGGTGCTTAGCTGTTGGGATTCAGCAGTGTTTGTCAGCGCAAAGTATAGGCCGACGAGAGCGAGTGTTGGGTATGCGGGGCGAGATACAGACCTAGGGCATTTGATTGTGGAGGCTTGAAAGGAGGTCGGGATCAAGCTTGAATAAGTAATCGGAATGTCGCGATCAGAGTATTGGTACGTTTGAGGTACGTGATGGGTGGTACTGCATTAATCCCACGGGATTATGTTGTGCATGTTTCTAGAGCTGGAACCGGACGGTTCCCAGAGTTAGAACCTGAGGGTTCGCAGAGTTTGGGTGTACGGACCCACAGAGATATAGCCTCGAGTGGCTAGTATGTGTTATGAGAGTCGGTCCAGTCATACTGGAGACTCTGTTGGTATTGCTGGATTAGTTTGAGATTCGCGGATCGCGTATGTTACAGTGTGATTGCATTGGAAGGTCTGGCCCCGGGTTATTGATCTTGTTTAGCGGAGGCAGTGATTTTGATGAGTGGAGAGAGTACATGGGATTGAGAGTCCCTGCAATGAGAACCAGAGTATGTGAATAGCAGTTACGCAAAAAGGGTGGTGTCGCTAGGGACAAGCACCGTGGCACCGGTTGGAGTGACATTATGTTCAAGAGAGTTCCGTGGAAAAGGAAAAGAGGAGGGTATGTAACTCCGAAGGGGGTGCAAGTTCACGAAAGTGAAAGCTGCAGAGCAGAGTTTTGGTTAGAGTATTTCGAGTATGGTTTTGAGCATCGTGTTCGCGGCAGTGGAGTAGGAACCCATCCGGTTGGGATGTCTGTTGAGGCTCAGAAGGGATGCATGGAGAGAGAAAATTTTAAATTCTCAGTGTGAATCTGATCAGAGTGTAGGGTGGATGTAGTGGTTCATCTTGGAAGATGTTCGAGAATATCATCAGTGTGTCGGGTTTTTCAACCTGCGAGTGTTGGAACCAGTTCAGTATGTGTATGTGATGGCAAGAGGGAACTTGTGAGAGTTGATCTGAGAGGGAGAACAGATCTCTCAGTCGGTCCGGAATGGGCAAAGTGGGCTTTGGATCGGGGATCCGGTGGTTCGGGGTTTCCTAACCCTTATGGGTTGAGTGATCGTTGAGATTTGGAGCAGGGTGCATCTTGGGTAATTTCCGATTACAGAGAGTGATGAGCAGTTCAGAGTTCGTACTTTAGTTGGCAAAGCAGACTCAGCAGGTTAAAGGGAGTTAGTGATCGTCTAGAGTTAACAGGAAAGTTATGCAGGCAGACACCGTTACGAGTATGTGATTCAGGTCAGCGACTTCGTATTTCTGACGGGGTGCTTCGATTCAAGAAGTGGGGCAGGTTGGGGTTCCGGTACATTGGGCCTTTCCATGTGATTGCGGGGGTAGGCCGGGTGGCCTAACGGTTGGAGTTGCCCATGGATTTGAGACAAATCCATGATATATTCTTTTCATGTGTCGCAGTTGAAGAGGTGTATAGCGGATGGGTCAGCAGTGGTTCTGCTAGAGAACGATTAGGTGGATGCGCGCCTGTGTTACGTCGGGAGGCCAGTGGCCGTCGGAGATCGGAAGATCAAGGTTCTGAGGAACGAGGAGGTACCTCTGGTATTGGTTCAGTAGCGACCTTGGAAGATATCGGAAGTGTTTAGGGAAGCCGAAACGTGTGATGCGGGAGCAGCATCCAGAACTACTTTCAGAGTGAGACTTCGAGGGCGAAGTCTAATTCTAGTGGGGGAGAATTGTAACAGCCCAAAATCTCAAGTATTGTTAAATTGCATTTTGGGGTGTTTTAAAGGGGAGACTCGGCGAGTTGGAGCCAGACTCGCCGAGTAGGGTCGCAGAGTTGGTCGCGGGTTCGCGACTGGACTCGACGAGTCCAGGTATGGACTCGGCGAGTCGACGCTGTTCAGTGGAAAACCCTAGCCGTTCGGTTTGGGAAGTATTTAAGGGATCTTATGCCTCCATTGTTCGCCTTTTGGCCGACTGAGAAGGATCCTAAATCGGTTGTGGGCATCCAGAACAAGGTTTGAAGATCATTGGTGATTTGAGGAAGTTATGGTCCAAGAAGGAGAAGGTTATGGCTAATGGGACAGCAAGGGAATCACGTTTTGAGGCTTGGGGACACTGAGAGTGCATGATTCAGGTAATCTTTCGGATTATTTCCTGTTATGTGAATGTGTGCATGGATTTAGGGTTTGTGAAACCCATTTGGAGTCTAGATGGATTGTTATGTTGTTATACAAAAGTTTATACCCTGGTAATAGGATGATTAGAGGTCCAGAAGTCCCATTAGTGTGTTTTTCGGGAATATACGTATCTCAGGAAGCAGTTCGATTGACTGCATGGCGTGGACTCGCCGAGTCGGATGATCAGACTCGGCGAGTAGCTTGAAGATTCACTGAAACTCGCCGAGTTGTTCTTCAGACTCGGCGAGTAGCATGAAGATCTACTGGAACTCGTCGAGTCGTTCTTCAGACTCGGCGAGTGGTGTCAGGATGCTTATACTCGTCGAGTTACCCTTTGCACTCGACGAGTCCAGTCAAGATTGACCGTTGACCTGTATATGTCTTAGAGGGGTCAGTTGCCTTGTTTGATAAGATCATTAACTAAGGCTGTGGTATTAAATAAGGGATATATGATGTTACAGGGAGCTTGTAGCTCGGAGGATCAAGTGCAAGGGATTTTAGGAGTTGCTATCTTCTAGTGTCCGCGAGGTGAGTCTTCTCACTATACCTCACCCGGAAGGGTTTGATTGTGTGACCGGAAGGTCAAGTATGTTGTGTGTTATGTTTATATGCTATGAATGGAAAGTTAGCTGCTACGCGTGATATACATGCTTATATATGGGCCGGAAGGCAAGGTATTATGTGACAGAAAGGTCAGGTATGATATGTGATATATGTGCTTTATGTGTTAGAGTATTTGTATTATGTGTTATATATGTGTATGGGCCGGAAGGCGATTATCTTGTGGACCGAAAGGTCCGGGCCGGAAGGCAATGTTATGTGGATCGAAAGATCCGGGCCGGAAGGCGATATTATGTGGATCGAAAGATCCGGGCCGGAAGGCAAAGTTATGTGGATCGAAAGATCCGGGCCGGAAGGCGATATTATGTGGATCGAAAGATCCGGGCCGGAAGGCGTATGTGCGTAAGGTATATTGGGGAACTCACTAAGCTTCGTGCTTACGTTGTTTATGTTATGTTGTTTCAGGTTCTTATAGTAACGCGGGATGGCAACGGTTCGATTGTACACACCGAAGAAAGAGTTGTGTTTTGGAGGATCCTGGTCTTCTATTATAATGAAAATGAAACCATGTTTTGTAATTCGAATGTGAATACGATTTTAAACAAGTGTTTTTAATATTAAATTGATTATTTAAATAAAAATTTTGTTTTTTGGAAATTTTGGTGTTACATAACAGGTCACTAAAATACCAATCCTCATAGGCCATATAAACATAACATATTATCTATCCTGATTCCAATCCAACATATCAGAATCTTATGCAGCATACCGTAACTACCGATCTCTAGTGTAACAACCATCCTAAGCAGGATAAATTCTAGCAAAGCAATAACATAACACCCATCCTAAACCAGGATGAAATCTAACATGGCAATATCAAGGCAACCATCCTAACCCAGAATGTAAACCATAAAGGGCTGGCCTTGGTGCCGTAGACCCTATTGATATAGTGAAGATAACTCACCTCGCAGATGTCGATAGAAATGCGAACTCCAACTATCGGATCACTTGACACCGGCTCCACCACCTATAACCATAGCAAAATATACTCATAAGTTCTTACTCTTATGAGACACCCCATAACATACTAGTCAATCCCTGATCAAGGTCAAATTCCTTGGTCAAGGTCAACAGTTCATGTTGACCTCAACTTGCCAAGTACACTCGGCGGCTCGTCGAGTCTTTGAAGCACACACCAACTCGCCGAGTCATCGGGGTGACTCGTCGAGTTCCTTCGAATCATGATCAGGTCTCAAGGCCACCCGTCGAGTTTCCTCCTTGCAACTCGACGGTTATACATGCAAACACGTCCTTGGCTAAAACTCATACAACTCGCCGAGTTTCATGACCAACTTCATCTAACTCGCCGAGTTGTTCAACCAACTCGTCGAGTTCACGGCTTCCTTCAACTGACTCGCCGAGTTGTTCATCCAACTCGTCGGGTCCAATGCATATCTTCATATGACTCGCCGAGTCGGCTTTGCGAATCGTCGAGTTCCTTCAGTCAACTTAACATGCAGACGTCTATAAGCCATGACAATGTCCCCAAACTGTAGATCTATCTTCCTTAAGCCTACTTATCACGTAAAGGTTCAAACTTTAAGTGCATGCATTGCCTTACAAGCTCCAAATGCCAAAACCAAGCCCTTAATGGGTGCTCATGGACCAAGGGGACCTTACACTCAACTAAAGCTGGAACTTTATGCTCAAATAATCCAAAGGGGGTCCAGATCTGAAGTTACAACTTCAAATCTAGCCCATAGATTGCCATACCAACTTGATCCTCTTTCAAAAACCCTAAAACTCATTCAAAGATGAGGTCTAACTGAAATAATTGAGGGAAATAGACAATTACCTTCCCAAGAGAGGTCCACAGAAGAAGAAATCGGATCTCTTCCCAGCTCCTTGCCAAAATCACTTGATTCACCAAACTTTTCCACCAAAAATCCTCTCTCAAACTTCAACACACAAATAGGGCACACACACACAAGATAGAGATGCAAAGGGGGCTGCAAAAGAACTGAGAGAGGCTTGAGCTTCTTTAAATAGGGGTGCAAACCCCGGAACTTAGGGTTTCACTCTCCAGATCCTACTCGCCGAGTCCAACAAAGGACTCGTCGAGTAGGCCACTTAATTCGCGATCCGACCCGCTGCTACTCGAAGAGTAGGGAGACCAACTCGTCGAGTAGGGCCAAAACCCAAAATGTTTTTATTCAAATTATTACCTGAAAATCGGGGCGTTACAATAACATAATATCCATTAGTTTGTTTCGTTCATCCTGCATCAACGGTTGCCTGAGAATACAAGTAATTTTGAAAACGGTCAACATAAAAATGTTCGTGAGTTCATAAGCATGTTTGTGAAAATGATTTGTATAACTTTGAAAACCACCAGAAAATCCTATATTTTCTACAAACTGTTTAGTATGTTTGTGTCAGATCTTGTATCAACACATGTATGTTATTGTTTATTTGACTAAAAGGGTAAAGAGAATGTAGAGAGAATGTAAAGAGCATGTTCCTAGACAACCCGATGTTGTGTGTAAAAGAGAAAGTTGTCATACCAACCCCCGAGGTTGAGTACCAGTACGAGTATGTTTCCAAGTAATCCAAGAGAAAAGAGAATGATCTTTCGTAAACTTCATAACATTAATTCCTCTAAGTGAGTCATCATAACCATACTAAATAATGACAACTTCGCCTGTCTTGGCGTTGTTGGACGCCGTTTTTGATTTTTGATTTTAAGGTTTTCGTCACCCTAGACTAAGTTAGTCTAACTGTAACGAACAGCTCAGGTGTAGGGTGTCATCCCCGTATAGATCTATACATAAATCCCCACTCTCCCTCTAAGAGACTCTGGTTATAACTACAGAATACGATCGTACACTTAATAGGTGTCAACCGACAAAACTCCCTAGATCCTTAATCGAATTTACGCAAAGAAAAGTATAAACTCATTCCAGGCCCAATGAACCATGTAAGTGAACCACTAAGGCATCGCTAAACATGTAAATCATTTCAAGGCCCAATTGGAACGAGATTACATAACATGGGCCCGAAATACATATGAAAGGACAACTAAGGCCCATTTCATATATAAGGTATTTACAGGCCCAAATAGCACACAAATAGTATCCAAGGTCCGTCACACATGTTAATGGGTCAATGGGGCCCAATAAACATATAAATAGTATACATGACCTATCAAACATATAAATGAGCCACTAAGACCCAATAACCTAGAAAATGATCAAATTAATCCGTTTGTTAGTTTATCGTCGGTTTTGGTTCGAGTATTCACTAAAATAGTATAAAAGTCCAATTTTTTTGTAAAAATGACGTTCTTGGCCCAATAAGCCAAAATATACAATTTAGGGCCCAATTTTTATAAGAATAACACTTTAGTCTCCATTTTGTTCAAAACTTGTGTTGATGACTAGTTTGTGGTAAAAATAACATATTAAACCCATTTTCGTCAAAAATATCATTTTTGGCTTGATTTTTGTGAAAACACACATTTTTCTGGTTTTTGGCTTTTCTGACCTAGTTGTTGGAAAATTCGTAGAAAATTCATCGTAAATCGAAATTTGGATCCGTAAATTCTGAAAGTTTGGAAATTTTTTCTACTTTGTTCACAATTTTTCTCATAATTTTTGATAGCCTCAAACTAGTGTGAAATTACTCACCTTCACAGGTTGGTCCGAAATTATTTCAAATAGGATAGGTAGTTTTGTAAAATTCGCCAAAAATTGTAGAAAAATCGTATGAAAACATGAGAGTAGTCATTTTAAAGTTATAAACCTGAACTTTGAGTATGTAAAACAGTTTTGAAAAATATTACCATTAAGGGGGTCAAAACAGTTCGAGATTGGGCTAAAACTTTTATGTCAAAAGCTGATTTTTGAGTATAAGTTATTCATGTTTGTTCACAACATTTGTTTTTGCTATTTTAAGTGTATAAATCCCAGATCTACAAGTTTACATGTATTATATGTGATAACACATATTTTTCTCATGGTTCTTATGAAGATCCAAGTGGTAAACTCCATATTCTTAGACTTATGATGTAAGCAACACATATTCACTAAATAATTCAAGAAAACACACATAATCATGCATATACACATAGATCTTCACAAATTAACTTGTATTCTCCCCTAAAAACAAGTAAAAACCGAAAACAAGGGGGTATGAACTCACCTTGATTTGATGTTTTTGGTTCTTGGTGATAAATTGAGTAGATCTCGGCCCAAGGAAGCTTCTTGAGGAGGATTTCAAACTTAGATGGTTCTAGGGAGTTAGAACATGAGATGATGCTATGTAAGGAAGAATTTTTAGCAGTAAAATGGAAGGTAACAACTAGTAGGAAATGGTAACTTACCAAGAGTGTGAAGGATTTGATGAAAGCTCTTTGAAATATACCAACAACTCACGAAATTTTTGAGGAGAAATGGAGAGTTCTTGAGATGATTTTGAGAGTGTTTGAAGGAAAGATTAAAGATGTATGTGACATCCCCAAAATCACGGTCAGAAAAGACCGGTTTGTTTATGCTTTGTTTAAAAATCAGAGTAACATTTTAAATAAAAGTGTTGCGGATTTGTCCCAAAACAAAATATGATAAAGATTTATCAAAAGCATTTCCATAGAAATGTATTTCATTAAAAGACTTAGGATGTCATGTTCGTACATATCAAAAGCATAAATAGTACAGTATAAGCCTTACTACATTATTTCATATCTACAGGCCTATATCCGATTAATCTCTCATCCCAAGACATCACATCTATGCTCATGCGCCACTACCTGTAATACAAGAAACTGAGTGGGTCAGGCTTAGGAGTCTGGTGAGAACATAGGGTTTTCAACCCACAATAAATAAGTTTATTAACTTCATTAAATTAAACAAACCCGATTACCCATTCCTGTTATCCTCACATTACGTCCCTAAGCATCTATCATAAGGGACCTACCCTAAGGATTATCATCGGGACGGACACTACTGCTAAGGGGATTCCTCAGCAATAAATGTCCTTGAGGCAACCATGTGGGGGATGGAGTACATCTGGTGAGCACACAGTTCAAATAAACACACAGTTCGAATAAACACCTACAGGTTGCACGCCTGCTAGTGTTCCACTGGACTGTCTAGAATAGTCCGTGGTCGTCATCTATACTCTACTAGATGATTGATGCATCAATAACATCTATAACGAGGCCTCTCATTATTTTATTTTGTCACACAGCAACTATTACATCTACCCATGTTTTACCCAACACATTTTGTAGATATAAAATACATATACAGTTTAAATCATTGAAAACATGTATAACAATGTTCATCCAGCATAGATAGCAAGTATTCAGATAATATGCACACATAGCACGTAATTTATAAAATACTTCATATCTATGCGTAAGATGAAAGTAACTATGCACTCACCTGAGTAGGTGGTGACTCGGCGCTTGGACAGCACTTCGTTACTCTTAACACACTTTTCCTTTGGCAAAACCTAGTATCATTGCCACTAGGGTTTAGTCTAACGATAATCGCGATTAATTAATAGTCTAGCTATTATTATTATTATATAAGCGTTAAACGATACTTATATAACCCATAATAATAGCCAAGTACTTATTATAAGGTCCTAATAACATTACTATACTAAAACGTAAGCTAAACTAAAGATAGGTTAGGCGTAGCTCACTTACAGCGGGTTTTCTCGAAAACCGGGCTTCGCTGGAGCAGCGTTCCCGAGTCGAAAGACCCCTTTTCTCGGGACTCCGGGAGCCTCGGGGCTTCCTTCGGGTGCTAGGGGGTTTTCCTAGACTTTAGGGGGCTTAAGGAGGCTTAGAGAGAGATTTTAGAGAGAGAAAGAAAAGTTGGAAGGTGTGAGAAATGAGGACGCCCCGGCACCCTTTTTATAGGCTGGAAATCACCAAAACTCGTCGATCTTACCTCAAACTCGTCGAGTTTTATGGCCAGGTGTCACCATCTAGTGGCTAGCCTTGGGGAGGAAGCAACGGCCAGGATTGCGCCACGTCACCCGATTTCGCACAGCAGCCTCCCGACTTAGAAAAATCATAACTCTCGCATACGAGCTCCGTTTTTGACGTTCTTTTTTTCCACGCGTAGGTAAAAACAAGATCTACAACTTTCATTCAGACTCCGTCGGCTAATTCTTGACCAATCTTAAATTTAACAGTAGGAGGAAATTAGACTGCTAAATCGCCGCGAAGAATTCGTAACTCCTTCATACGGACTCCATTTTCATCTATCTTTTTACCGTTGAGTTCTATTAATGAGATCTTCAACTCTCATTTAGGTCGCGTAAGCCAAAAACCGCCCGAACTAAAATTTGAATTTCGGGTTGTATACCGCTAATCCGAAACTTCGAAAAATCATAACTTCTTCATACGAAGTCAGATTTGGGAGTTCTTTTTATCGATGTTCTTAGTTTAACATACTCTACGATTTTCGTTTATATCGTTAAGGCTAAAACTCGCTCTATCGTAAATTCACTATTTACGCTTCCCGGTGTCGTGCCGGTTTTGCCGTAAAACTTCGACGGGCCATAACTTCTTTGTTATAACTCGGATTTTGGCGTTCTTTATATGTACAGAAACCTTGAGACATATTCTACAACTTTATGTAGAGATATCGGGCTTATCTGACACTTCAATTTTGACGTTTATTTTTATTCTTTATTAATTATACATTTATAATTAAATTATAAGCACCTAAATACACATAATTCACATAATACTCAAATATTTCATCTTTATTACTTCAAAAAGAGTTACAATAGTTGACCTAGACTATTACATTGACAAATATGCTTAGCCCTGAAACCCGGGCGTTACAATGTATGTGTCTGTGCTTGCTCTTGGCCGAAAATAAGAGAAGAGAAGGAGGGTTTTTGAAATGATGGTTGCATGGAGAACCACCGTGCGAAAATGATGTGTCAAGTGCATGTTATTTCCTCTTTTTCTCTTTTTTTATCTAGTAAGCATAATGGGCCGAGAATTTGGGCTTAAGAGAAAGTAAGATCAATTAGTTTGGCCCAATTCTTTCTTTGGTTCTAAATTATGAAGTTCATAGAGAAAATTTTCGGCCCCTTGGGCCCTTGGAAGGTTCACGGCCCAAAATGGTAAAAGGAGTGGGTTTATGGCCCATTAAGGTTAAACAAATTTATTCTAGGCCCATTATGGCCCAAAATGTTAAGTTTCATGAAGGTGGGTCCAATTAGAGTCCATTTAAGGGTCCTAAGCCCAAAATAGTCAAATTGGAAGCTTATTGGTCCATTAGGCCCAATAAGGATATCCTAGTCCATAATGAACTTGAGTCAAGATTTCTAGGGTTTCCAACCCTTATTTGAACATATGAGATGTATTTGAACGAGCATAGAGTATAGTATTCACTTAGAGTATAAGCTTTTACAATGGATGATGTTTACATGAGCATAGAATTTACTAGCAAAATGCCAGTTGTGACACGACATGATAGAGTTTGAGGCTCACAACACGAGTTTGAGGTGGATCGATACTATTTTGTTGCCCAATGGACATGGTGCGATTAGGGGTTGGTTACAGCATGATGGTTGTTTACCTTGACGTTAACTTTGATCGTCAAATTTTGATCATATGACATTTGGTCAAATTTATCGGGTTTTGAGTTGTAGATTGAGTTTAGGCCTCTATTTGACGCTAAGCGGTTCGTGAGACTGTTTCTTGCGGAATTTGGATTTGTAGTTGTGTTTCTTTAGTGTTTGATTCAGGTGAGTTTTCTCATTATATTACTTATGACATTGTTGTTATGCCATGACTATATTCATGGCTAGACTAGTAGGGTCTTGCTTGTTACTTGTATGTTTACATGCTTCGTTGGGTAAAAACGGACTCCTTATTGTTATGTATAGTTATTTTGTGTTATTTTATATTTTTGGGAACTCACTAAGCTTTATGCTTATAATTGTGGATTACTTGTTTTCATGTATTTCTTCAAATATTGTGGGAAGATGAAGGCACCACTGTATATACACATCAACAGTTTTATGATTTGAGATTTACGGGATGCCTTTCTTTATAACTTTGATTTTAGATTTTGGTTTTGAGCAAATGATTTTATCTTGATTATAACTTTATGAAAATGGGTATTTATCTTAATTTAAATTGAAAAAATTATTGTGAAATTTAGGACATTACAAGTTGGTATCAAGCCTTGGTTTGAAGAATTTGGATGAACAATCGTGTGACTCCAAACTCAAACTAAGGATCTATGAATTTTTACGAACCTTTTTGAATTCAATTTTTATAAAAACAAAAAAAAATAGAAGATGTGATGTGTGCTGACAATATCTTTTCATGAATTGCATGTTAGAACTGTTTGATCTTTATGATGCCTTAATTGCCTTAGAATTTTCTTGCTATGTACTACTTGGAGCTAATGTTATGTTAGTAATTGCTAAGTGAATGCTATATAGTTGTACTTAATCACCTTAGAATTGATTTAGCCTTATTTCCTTTTCTTTGTATGGTTCTGTTCTTAGGGTAGAATCATTCATTCAACCGTCTATCTAATCCTTGATTATGTACGACTTGCATTCATAAGGCAATTATCAACACTAGTAGGGGTTTTAGTGGTACAAGAGCGACGGTGGGAGGAATCCTAGAAGAGAGAGTCTAGGAAGTTTAGTTGGTTGTACTTGGGTACATACGCGTATGGTAAAGCGTCTAGTAGTGGTTGTGTGTGGTGACTTGGGAACTTTGGGGCAATTCTTGGGATGAGTATGGATATGTATAAAAGGTAATATGGGCTCATACTACTAGAAGCACAAGATACATACGAGGACCAAGATGATTCATAATGTTACCAAGGAACTGGTAGATGGTAGATAGTGTGGTATGGCACTACAGTTTGTTTATAGCATGTTTTCATCTATGTCAGTCTTATAGTTATGGTTGTGCAAGATGAGGATGATTCTAGTATTTTTTCGGGCCTAAGTGGCCATAGTTGATTGGGTTTGGATGTTATAGACCTACGTTATTTGGTTGATACTAAGGTCTCCAGGGCTTTGTTCAAATTAGTATCAGTTTGGGTCACGAAACTCGAGGAGGAAGCGATTGTAATGATCGACATATGGATTACAACTTTTGTCAAGGATGATTAATCGATGGCTTTACTTACCGATTGCTATGACGGGATCATATTTCAGCCTTCCATGAGAGGAAAAGAGGTTGGACTATCATCAGAAGAAAGGTAAGGTAATTATGCACCAGTTTCTTCCCCAAGAGAGAAAGGTTCGGTTGTTGTGAATCGTTTTTTCCTACTGCAAAGGAATGTGGAGTTTCAATTGTTCTGTTAGGTCAATGGTCAAGGTAGAGACCATGTCATGAGTCGAGTCTTCGACCTAGTTTATAAAAAAGAGATTGTCTCCGATGTAGATCGAGAATATGATTCCAAAGTCTGGATTGGAGGTATCGGCGGAGGACGGGGAAAATGGATCATGATCAGGCACCATGGTCTGCTAAGGGGTTCAATATTATTGATGCTCTTTAAGAGTTCAAAGATATAGAATTTGTTATGGCATGTTAGGGAAGGACCTGTGGTGGTGTTGTAATGCTTGCGTGTTAAGGTAATTCTGATGTTGTTAAGGAGATAGTTACAGTCGGGACTATATATAAGGAAAATCCTATCTTAATTTCTTTAATCATGAGCAAGTTGTATGACCAGGTTGTTTGTTGATTTATAAGGGTTTCATGTTGCTTTAGGAGGATTGGATTCATTAATGTGACATTCAAGAGTCTCTTTCAGTGGGGGGACTATGCATAATTAAATTACACAGGCTTAGAATTTGAGCTTAATTGTTCTACATGTTCTTGTTTGATAAAGGTTCAAGGGAAGAGTTAATTATTCGAAGGACTATTTGATTCAATATTAGGTATAGTATTTGAGATTCAAGGATGATATTTGGTGGTTGGGCCGGTTCGAGGATCTAGTGATTACGAATGACAGAGGTAGTTCGAACCCTAAATGGGGGAGAACTGAGTATTCAGATTGAGGGGTTTGAAGGATGTCTCGACTTTTGGTTCTGGTGTCTTGTATCAGAGAAGTTGTGGTTCTAGTATGCCTGATTATTAGTTTATAATTATTGTTGTGGGAAGGGGGAGAAGACAATCTGTTTCCGAAGTACTTAGGTTACAAAGTTTTCTTGTCATGTGCCTTTAGGGATGTATGAGTTGACGTCGCAGCATGAGAGTTGTTGGACATGGAACTCACTCTGGCAAAGTGGTTCCCTATGGAGCACCGAGTGTTTTCAACGAAGGCAGTCAATTACTCAAGTTGTGTATCGGATTTATAGGACTTGCTCAAAATCCTAAGAACTCTTAGTCCGAATTTATTGCATGGTTCTTGTTGATTATTTTCAAGTAGGAGAAAGCGTTCGACTGTCTATCTTATTTTTTTTACTATGTACAACTATGTTTTCGTTTGGTGTTGCGCCAGTAAAAACCTAGACTGCATGATGGTTTGAGTGTTTTAAACTTGTATACCTTGTTTTATGTTTGGAAAAATATTAGGAGGGATATTGACTGGGTTATGCGGAATGGTGAAATGATGGTTGCGTGCCTATAGGCACACCGAGGTGTTGGTCATGAGTCTTCAGACCAATGGAGGAATGATTGCAAGAGCAGTGTTGTACCGTGAGCTTATCATTCCAATAGTTAGATGGTGTTACAACATACTGTGAACCAACCTGTGTACGACTTGTGTGGGTGGAACACGACAATTATGTAGATAAGGATCTTAGGTCTTAGCTTGCTAGTCTTTTAGCATATTTGGGTATTTTGGAGCATTGTGGAAAGACTATTTAGTGGATTTGTGGCGGGTAGGTTTTAGGTCTTGTGTTTGGTAAAATGTTGTTATTGGAAAGTCATGGTTGTGCATAAATAATTCCTTATTGAGTTTCCAACATTAATGGATCCCTATTTATTTATGAGAATTGTTGTAACATTTGGTTTTAAGGCACTTCCATTTTTGACCCTTATATTGAGATTTATTGCATTTTGGTCCCTTGGTGAGAAAATAGTGCAAAAGAGGCCTTAGTGGCATTTTCGGAAATTTGGGCCTTGAGGAGTACGTCGTGCGTACGTTGGGCGTACTAGGGCACACCCTAGTACGTAGGTCGTACGTAGCCAGATTCCAAACCCTAAGTTTTAGGGTTTTGCCCATATTTAAACATCATTAAGCCCCATTTCCAGCCGACATAATCATAAATGTCTTGTCTTGCAAACCCTAGCCCCATTAAGCATTTATAAGTTTGAGTGTGAGCTTTTTGTGAGTTTTAAAGGAAGAAGAAGGTGGTGGTGAAGCTTGGAAGCTTAAAGCAAGCTTGGATTTGGAACATTTGCATCATTCCCCGTCATTAGAAGGTATAAAGTTCATACCTTGATGGCTAGTTTGTTGGATCTTTTTTATGTGTTGATTTTATGTCCTTTTGTCCCAAAGTTGATGAGTCTTGAGCATTGCATGTTCTTGATCTATTAAGTCGTCCTTTCATATTTTAGGAGGGGTTTTAAACCATAAAAATGTCGTATTAAGGGTTGGTTTTTCTCCATGCATGGTATGGAATGTCGTGAGGCATTAAGATGTTGAGTTTTTATGGATTAAGCACTTAATGGACATGCAAAGTCATAAAGTTTTCAACTTTATGACCCTTAGTGGTATTTTGACCGTGGATCTAACGATTGGACGTAAGAGCTTAGTGCAGTAAGCTCTTAAAGAGATTTTGGGAAAACTGGGCGTACGCCCTGCGTAATTTGAGTACGCAACGCATACGTGGTCAAGCCCCTCGATGGCGATCAACGTTGGAGTATTCCCTGCATACGTGCACTGTGTCGACTCGACTGAGTTGACTCGAGTGGGTTAACTCAATTGACTTATGGATTTTGACCATTTTGACTTTGGCTTTGACCAAGTTTGACTATGGGGTATTTTGGTTGGTGCTTAAGAATCGGTTTTTGGATGGTGTTTGAGAATTTGGTATTTTGGATGGATAGGTGTCGGTTAGAGCTGAGATTCGGAGTCAGGACCTTATTAGCTATTGATCAGATCTAGAGGTAAGTGTTCCTCACTATACTTATGGGTCGAATGCACCAAGGGCGGCCCATTGGATTGATATCCTGGTTTACTGTATGTTGTCATGTTGTAGTGACCCGTTAGATCTGGATCCTAGTATATAGGATGTTGTTATGTTGTAGTGATCTGTTAGATCGGTATCTTGGTATATAGGATGTTGTTATGTTGTAGTGATATGTTGAATCTGCTTGTTATATACTGACTGGTTATATGTTTTGTATATGTCGACATGTTATGTGTGGTTGGGTTAAGGCGGACCAGCGGAGACTGAAGGCTAAGAGACCCAAGATGGCCCGGATAGACTGAAGGCCTGTGAGGACGACCAGTCAGGCCAAAGATTCGGAGAACGGTCCAGATAGGCTGAAGGCCCGGTGAGGCGGTCCAGTCATGTTGAAGGTTCTGTGAGCGGTCTAGATAGTCTGTAGGTCGGCGCGGTGTTCCAGTCAAGCTGAAGACTCTGTATGCATGTTGTTGTTTGTTATGTGTATGTGATGGTACTTTGGGGGAACTCACTAAGCTTTGTGCTTAAAGTTTCAATTTATTATTTCAGGTGCTTCAGATGATTGTGGCAAGGTGAATGCGTGACTGTGCACATCCTTGGTTTTACTACTGACTGGATCTTGGAAGACTCTAATTTTAAATCATGTTTTGGAAACAATGGTTTTGTAAACACTTTTATTAGTATATGGGATGTTTTTGAAAAGTTTAAATTTGTTGAATTTATTAGGATGTTACAATTGTTTCATATGAGTTTGGTTGCTAGATGGTGTACTAATTTTGGAAAATTTTGGACAATTTATCAAGTGGTTGCGCGCTTGAGCCAGAATAGTAAATTAGTTATGTCGCTATATTAAGAATTGGTTGTTCACATGCTGGTTAGAGCAGTGGGATAACGATGAATTTTCAGGATGTCAAGTAAACATCAGAAGCCCTTTGGGCATGGTCATCCAGATTAGGGATTTGCGGAGTGATTATGGTCAGTATGTTTCTGGCACTCACTTCTTCGAGGGTGGCAGTGTTCCTAGTCAAAGGGACTAGGAAATATTTATATCATAAGGTAATCATCTATCTCAAAGTATGATTTTCTTCTAGGGTTTCATATCAAATGGGTTTTCGGTCTTAAGAAGTTCATTGTTGGTTTTATTTGTGGTTGTGATATTTGGATTCTCGGTTTTGAGTGGTTTTGTTGGAAGATTGATCGAACCATCGGTGGTGAGAGAGGTAGTTGTTCCAGGATGAGTAATTTCAAGTGATTGGGTTTGTTTTGGTGGCATTGTCTAGGTTCTGAGGGGTCTTGTAATGTCCCAAAAATACAAAGTAAAAAATTCATTTTCCAACAACCAAAACCATTCATTAAATCATTCAGAAGATAATCATAGTATAATGTATTCAAAAAAATCATAGTAAAGTCATAACATTGGTAGTGCGGAAAAATTCCAAGGGATGCAATGTGATCAAGCCAGACCCTTCCCTTTAGAACTATAAGTACCTGAAACGATAAACTTAAACGATAAGCACATAGCCTAAAGAGTTTCCCTAAAATACCACATACCATACATAAAATCACAGGTCTAGTACAACCCCAAGTGAATGTTATGGGCCAAATCATAGTCTTACAATCACTTCCTGCCATGGCCCAAATCATGGTCTTTCCCTACAATGCCAATAACCAAATCCTAGTCTTTCATACAAGTTCTAGGGGACAGATCATGTTCTTTAATACAACTGCCAGATGCTAGATCCTGGTCTTTCATACAGTTGATAGGGGCTAGATCCTGGTCTTTAATGCAAGAGTCACAAAGACAATCTAGCATACTACATAGTATAGTGAGAAAACCACCTCATAATCGAAGCCAAAATACCAAATCTCTCACAGATGAAAAGTTGGTACTGCACACCACCTAATGAAACATTCAAGGTCAAATCTTAGTCTACCCTCTAAAACTAGCAGTTTGACCAAATGTCAACCAGATCAAGAAGTCAAACGGTTAATGCTCACCACGTTGTGGCCAATTAAAGGCCACGCCATGGCAGCTAAACGACAACGTAGTCGAGAAATCCTCCTTCACCACATCGTGGCGAATATCTTGTCACATCGTGGTTTCTATACTTGGACAACTTAATGGATTAAGCACTTTTCTTAAACTTTCTAGAAGGCTTATTAGGACCCTAAAGGTTCATAAAAATCCAAACTTGATGGACATGCATGACCCACGCATGTCCTTCACTCAAACTAAGTCAAAAAATAAGAAAATGACCTCAATCCCATACATAGCTTTCAAAACACTCTCAACTTCAAGATCTAGAATATAAAATACTCTAAGGAACCTTGGTGAGTCATAAAGTTTCTAACTTTATTACACCCATTCATTAAAACTTTAGCAATGGGCCATAATATGCTAACTTTCTTAGATCCACAATAAATGAACCATAAAGATCAAGCCTTCAATACTTACAATGGTCCAAAAGATGATCACAAAGGTAGAGATGAGTTTTTTGATGTATCCTTGTACACAAACACTTCTTCTTCCTTCAAAGGTCACAAAGTCACCAAATGAGCTCCAAAGCATGAAAGGAGGCTAGAGTGTGATCTTATACACTTAGAGGAGTGATGGAGGCTGAGGATGGACAAACCCTAGCCATCATATCCCTTAAATAGGGTCTTATGCCCAAGAATTAGGGTTTTGAGCCCCGGTCGTCGCCACATTGTGGCCAATACATGACCACGTCGTGGTCGTTTGAAAAGATCGCGACTTAAAAACATTGTCACGTTGTTGTGATCCTCCTCACCATGTCGTAGCCACCAAAAATCCACAAGATTGAAGCATAAAATTCATACATGAAAACCAAATGTTACAGGTCTTGAGAAAATGTTGTTTCGAGTATTGCAACTAAGACTGAGAGACAAGGGAGATCTCATTGAACTTTCCTTGATTGGATAAAGGCTAGTTGACTTTGATATTGAATGTACTCGCATGTTGGAAACGAGTTAATGAGTGGTTTTAAGAAATCATAATCAGATTTGCATAAAGGATGTATTATGTGTTTTATCCAGGGCGGATTTCAAGGACGGAATCCAATTCAAGTGAGGGAGAATTTTAACACCCGAGTTTCAATTGGGTTTTTCATTCTTTAATTATTATTTTTAAGTTTACGGAAAAGTAAAGCGTTGAGCAAAGTACAATCGATTTAATTGCAAGGATTTATGAAATAGCTTGGGTCACAGTGCAACCTATAAGTCATGTGGTGCAATCCCATTGTTTGGGCTTGAGGATTAGGCCTCAAGATTTGGACCTATACAAGAGCATTAAGACCTGGTTTTTCGTCATTTGTAGCATCCATCTCCCCAAGAACACCCCTTATTGAACCATAACCTCCGTTGAAGTATGTGTAGCTCATCCTATCTCCTATACCCATTTTTAGTGTTGTTTTATGTTCTTGAGCAAACGAAACAAGAAAGATTGATCTTTGTGTAACATCCAACATTCAAGGCCAAAAATTTCATTTTTAAATACATTATTATATAAAACCATTAGTATAAAAAAACATTCATATTAATATCTCATGTCAAAACCAAAGTGTCAATAATCAAAACATGTTATCATAAAACCATACCATAGTGCAATCCCAAAGATCTCATGTGCGGAAAACATAGTGTGATGCGCTGCGATCAAGCCAGCTCCTTTCCTTTGAAAACGAGTACCTGAAACCAAAACTGTAAACTGTAAGCACAAAGCTTAGTGAGTTCCTCCATCATACCACATAACATACATATACTGTCAGGCATATCTGGGTGCCCGACCTACCCCTTCGGTCCTCTCGACCGGATACTGCCTACATTTCTGGGTGCTAGCTTCCCCTTCGGTCCTCTCGACCGGATACTGCCTAGCATACCTGGGTGTTGGGCTCCCCTTCGGTCCTCTCGATCGGATACTGCCTAACATATCTGGGTGCTGGCCTCCCCTTCGGTATCTTTCAACCGGTAACCGGGGACTATTTCACCCCCTAACACTACCACATAAAAGCATAGCATAAACACATAAGTCATATATTGCCTAGCATATATGGGTGCTGGCCTACCCCTTTGGTCCTGTCGACCGGTAAGTGGGGACTATTTCACCCCCTACTACTACCACATAATATCATATCACGTATATCATAGTCTGTCTAGCATAGTTGGGTACTAATCTACCCCTTCGGCCCTATCGACCGGTAATCGGGGACTATTTCACCCCCTACTACCACTATCACATAACATCATATCATGCTAGCACATAAACATAACAGGTAGTAACAAACATAAACAATTATCACAAAGACAATCATCTAACAACAACTCCTACTGGTGGGCCGACATTGTGGCCGTAGACCCACCGCTACTAGAAGGTAACTCACCTCGCACTGCTGAAGTCCCGAAGACTCAACCCCACACTGCTGACGTCCCGCAGACTCAACCCCAGCTGCTGGATGACAGATTCCCGGTCTGTCAATATCAAAACATTACCCAATTAATAATTGGGTTCCACTACATAACCATAAGTACATGCTTTGGGTAATTACTACATTGCCCCTATCTTGGCTTATTTAAGCCCAAGGCCCAATTCATAGGTCCAAAGTCGACTAGGACTCAAAGCCCAACATATGGCCCAATTTTCCAAATTGGGCCCAAACCCCTACAAGGTCTTGCCATAAGGTCCAACCATTTAGTCCAGTCTAACATTCAACATTCTAATGGCCCAATATCACATAATCATAAAGGCACAAACTATGGCCCATCTATGGCCCAATTTTCCAAATTGGGCTTAAACCCCTTACATGGGCCTTACCCTAGGCCTATTAAATTATTCTAGTTCAATTGATTGCTCTTGGATGGTCCATTATTATCTCAATCATTTAGGCCCAATATAAAGGTCCAATAATATACCCAAGTGAAATTAGGGTTTCACGTAAAATGATGATTAAGGTTAAGTTTCCTACTTAACCCATTAAGGACATAATCCTTTAAGGACTTAATCCATTAAGTCCAATATTGCTTAGATTAATCTTGCCAATGATTATTATTTAATATTTCAAGTTATTAAATAATTTACCGTGTGTCCCGATTATCCCAAATTAGGGTTTCATTGCATTAGGGTTTTCCAAACCCTAATTAGGGTTTCCAACCCATCTTAGCCCAATAGGCCCAAAATCAAGTCCTTAAGCCCATTAGGGTTTCCTTAGATCAATTTAGGGTTTTGCTAGGCCCATTAGCTAAGTCCTTAGATCCATTAGGGTCCATTAAGCCCATTAGACACATGCTTGGGCTTTAATGTCAATTAGGGCTTCATTGGGCCCATTAGGGTTTATTAGGCCCATTAGGGTTTATGTCCCTTGTCCAAACACCACAAACGAGTCACTATACAACGAGGCACACCGCCACCCGACATGGCGGCTGGTGGCGGTAGGAAGCGGCAGCCACCACCTAACAGTGGTGGTTTGACTTTCCTTTCATTATTTCAATTTTTACAATTTCAATGAGCTCATGAAATAAGCACACACACACTACACTAAATAAACACACACCCGCAACCACCCTTGTGGTGGTCGGTGGTGGTGGTGGCTTTCTAGCGATATCCGACCAAACACACCAACTACAATTATACGCACACGATTTCCAATTTGCTCAAAAGGTCCAGCCACCCACATGGTGGCTCACGGTGGCGACAACAAGGGCTTTCGGATGCAGCAACGTCGGAAGTGGGAGGAATGGCGGCAGGCAGCGAGAATTGCGATGACAGCCACCACCGCACGGTGGTGGCAGGCTTCATTCGTCTTCTGCCCGACAAGAAACCAATACCCTTACGTACGACATATGGTGGACGGCAGGGCACGAGCGGGGACAACAGTTGCGCCTCCAGCCGGCGTTGCGGGCGACAACAATGTAACAGTAGGAAGGAAACGGCGGAGGGTAACTGTAGCGTTGAATGATGGCGTCGCTTGGAGCTACATGTCGACGATCATGGCTAGTGTAACGAGTGAGGGCCGGAGGATGGGAGCTAAACCCACGACGGAAGCAACGGTGGCAGGAGAAGGAGGCGTCGCTTCAGGTCCTTGTCGGCGACTGGAGTAGCAAAAACTCCGAACAGCAACATGGACGTCGGCTGTCACCCGAAACTCCACCATATCGGAGAGCAAGAGGGGGGTCAGGTGGTAATGGCACCGGAGACTAAGAAGGAGGGTGGTGGCGGCTGCTTCTTAATCCGCTAGGGTTAGGGTTTAGATTGAGTTATATATCCCGTAACTTTGAAACTTCACCCCATAATGGAAAGTATGGTCCCTCTCTATACAATTCTTTTCAACTATGATCCAAAATATACCATTTGAAACCTGCCTCCTAAATCCTTTACAGTTGAAGTCCAAATTTTACCTTTTCAACCCAGTCCATGGAAATCCCTTACAAATTAAGTCCCATAAACTATCAAACAACCCCCAATATCTTAATGGTGACACTTTTAACCCTCGCCTTCTAAAATGGTGACAATTAGCTCTTCGAGACCATCCTTTTATACATAATTATTTATTTTAGGGCTACGAGCCCTTCATTTATTTATTTATTTATTTATTTAATAAATGGGTGTTACACTTTGGATCTTAGTACTTGGTGTATTCAGCCTCATCTACTCTTTATGGACCTTTGTAAGTTCAAAGATTCAAGCTTTATCACTTTTCTTCCATAGATCTATGAGTTGTTTTGTTTTTTGGTCCATATATTATGAGTATTGGTCCCTTTGTGGTTTGTTATATAAAGTTTGGAGAAATCTTGAGATTTTCATTCATGTTTGGTTCCAGATTTGATCACGTGATGGAATAAAGAGTGCATGCAAGATCCATTTTTGCTCCATGCATGAAGATAAGTGTATTTTTGGCATTTGTGGATTCAGGGTTTTGATTATTGAGTGATTAAACCTTACTTATGAATAAGTTGGAAACTTTATCCATTAAGACCTTTGTGAGAATCAGATCTGAAGTTTTGAGCTTCTGGACTTATGGGATTAAGTCCTTTAATGGAAGGTTGTTAAGCCGGATCCGCGGAGCGACGAAGTTTGAGGCTCACGGCGCGAGTTTGAGGTGGATCGCAACTATTTTGTTGCCTAGTGGTCACGACGCGACTAGGGGTTGGTTACGGTACGACGGTTGTTGACCGTTGACGTTAACTTTGATCATCGACTTTTGATCAATTTGACTTTTGGTTAAATTTTCGGGTTTTGAGTTGTAGACTGAGTTTAGGCCTATATTATACGTTAGGCGGTTCATGAGACTGTTTCTTGCGGAATTCATATTTGTAGTTTTGTTTCTTCAGTGTTTGATTCAGGTGAGTTTAATCACTATATTACTTATGACATGGTTGATATGTCATAACTATATTCGTGGCTAGACTAGTAGGGTCTTGCTTGTTGCTTGTTGCTTGTATGTTTACATGCTTCTTTAGGTTGAAATAGACTGCTGGGTTGAAACATATCCGTTACCGTTATGTATAGTTATTTTGTGATGTATGTGATATTTTGAAGAACTCACTAATTTTTGTACTTACAGTTGTGGTTTAAATATTTTTCAGGTACTTTTTCAGATTATGGGAAAGCAAAGATGTGATTGTATATGCATCAGTTGTTTTATTATTTGAGATTTCCGCGATATTTTTTTTTCTTATTACTCTGATTTTGGATTTTAGTTTATGAACAAATTAGTTTTATCTTGATTATAACTTTATAAAGATGGGTATTTATCTTAATTTAAATGAAAATTTTATTATGAAATTTGAGATGTTACGAAAAGGGTTTCAAACCCAACCTCCTACCAGAAAACGAAAGCTACTAATCGTTATGCTAGATTTTTTTGTAATGAAAATTGTTATTATAAAAATCATCCAAGTTTAATAATAAAAAAAACTATTGAATTTACAATTCAAAATATGTAAATTGTTATTTATAAAAATATCCAAATATCCAATTAGTTTAAAGGGGTGTTTGACAAATGAGCTTATTAGTTTATTATCGGTTCACGTTGTTATAAGTTATAAAAATATTTAGATAAAAACAACTTATAGCAATGACAAACCGTTAATAAATTATTTTTTATAAGTTAACTCTATCTAATTTATTTCTATGTTTTTTTTTTCTCCACCCCTAAAATGTTTGATGGCGATAGAATCACAAAATTAATGAAAAGCCAACATTAACCCAAAAGGAGCCAGCTTGCCCACCTCCTCAACATGCAAATAAGCAATGAACCAATTGATTTCTTTTGTTATTAAATCAATTTACCCAATCATTTATTGATCAATAAATCATGCCTAAATTCCGGTGTTTGTTTTGTTTTGTTTGTACTCTGTGCCATTGTTTCACCCGCTAAGATCAGCCACCATAAACTCGTATCATCATTGTACACATTAAATAATCAAAACATTTTTCGCTTTGCCAATTATCTATCATAATTATACATTTTGATTTAAAATAATAATAATAATAATAAATAAATAAAAACACACACATCCGCAAAATAAGTATCATCAAATTATCTATAAAACCAAAATAAAGGAGACTATGGATTAAAATAGACATGTCGAAAAAATCCGAAACTCGTTCTATCCACCTGACCCGTTCCGAGTTCGGGTAGAATAAGTCGGGTAGAACGGGTAACAGGTATGAACATTCGGGTAATAGGTTAACCCTATAATAATATAGGTCGGGTTTTAGGTATGAATATTTATTTTCGGGTATACCCGAATTCGTTTTTTAAATAATACCAAATATACAATGCAATCACGTACGCACACTTCAAATAAAACAAAACCCTTCGTCTCCTTCTTATAAACGACGGCTCGATAGTCGACGCAAACTTGCAAAGGGAATACGACGCTGAAGCTGAAGTCTTGAACTGTCATCACAATTCTCAGTTTCTCACTATCCAACGGAATGGAATTAAAAAAGTACATAAAATATTATAATGATATGTATTGTTATTATATATGTACTTGTTAATTGTATGGAGTATTTTCCTACCCGATTCTTTATTAAACCAACCAACATATAAAAATTAAAAAATAAAAAATTATCAATAAATGTCATTTAAGAAAATTTCGGGTATACCCGATAATTACCCGACCCGACCTCAAACCTGAATACCCGAATTACAATATAGGTCGGGTATCGGGTATTATTTTCTTAAGGAAATACCCGTTCTACCCGAAACCCGAAAATTTTACCCGTTCGACACCCATAGATTAAAATGGTCGCAATGTTAAATTTGTGTCTAAACTCTTGAAACAAAGATAATAGAAGCCCTTGTATGAGATATTGTCTTATTGAGAACACGAGTGAACATAAACAATTTAAATCTTACGCAAAGCAACCTCATCGCAAATGAAACAGATGTGTGTTTGGTTCGCTAATGTTTCTCACTTTCACCGGATTGTTAGACGTAAACGACATTGACATTGTTGCAATACACAATTGTTACTTTGGTAGACGAGACATGTAACTCACGAAAAATATTGTGAAGCCATTTGGTTTTCATGACAACATTGACTATACATCTATACTCGACCTCGGCCTACTAGACAGGGAAATAATTTTGTGACGTTTAGAGGACTATGACAGAATTATATCATATCCTTTTTGAGAACCAGAGAATCAATGTTGATAAGTCGTCAACCACGGTATTCCTCAACTTAATATCAAGTTGTATAACCTTAGCGTCTTTATTGTCTCGAAAAATGTTTTTCAAGATTTATCCATATCTAAAAGGTCATGGCATTACTTTTTGCCGCCAACCATTGTATTCCTCAACTCAATATCAAGTTGTATAACCTTGGCGGCTTTATTGTCTTGAAAAAAGTTTTTCAAAATTTATCAATATGTAAAAGGTTATGGTATTACTTTTTACGACAACCACTGCATTCCTCAACTCAATATCAAGTTGTTAACCTTAGCATTTATTGTCTCGAAAAAAAATTCTTCAATATTTATCCATATCTAAAAGGTCATTGGCATTACTTTTTTACGCATTGTTCCCGAGTTCTACTTAAGTTGAGATGTAGATGGATATGGAGGGAAGGTGAAGGATGTTGAAAGAAAATCGTGTTTCCAAATTTAATTGATAGAAGAAAAGTGAGGGGAAGAAAAGAATTTTGAAGCCATATTTTCCTTTCAGATTAGGCGAATTCACAGAAACTTAAAAAAAAAATCATTTTTTTCGAACTCAGGAACACAGAATAAGAAAATCTTTTATTCCCCTCTATTTCTTTTTGTCAATATTTTCCTTTCATTTCCTTAAGTAAAAACTCACGAACAAGGACGTTAAGGATCATCTAGAGCAACATGTGTGAGATTTTGCAGTATGTACACTATGATGTTGGTCATAGAAAGAGTCAATGAGGCTAGGAAATGTGTGGAGATATTAGAATTCAGGGTTTTAGGAGATATGACATATACTATATGAGATAGATTATTTTTTCATGAATCGTTATCTCTAATTAATTATATATAAATCCAAGACTATAAATAAATAAATAAAATAAAAAATAAAAAAAAACAAATTGACTATACAAAATGGATTTTGTATCGGGCCTAATAAACATCATCAATATAAGGTTGACAAATTTTATGATAAATCTAAACTCCAAAATCCAAATACTAAACCAAGAACATTATAAAACCAATAGAAAAGACAAAAAAGACAAATCCTAGCATAAAATATTATAAATAATAATTAAAATTGTACTTTAAACCATACAGTTAAAATAACTCAAACGATCATCATAAACTAGGCCGATTCAACTACTGAAAGGTCAAAAATGGTGCACAAAACTAGATCTCTTCCAAAATCTTCTGACTGAAAACTGAAGAACAAAAAGCAAATAACATGAAAGAAGAAAACCTAACCTCATTACCTCAGAGCAGATCCGCGACATTTGATGGAAGCTCCTCCACAACGACATTGTAAAACTTCTGGATATCAAAAAGCATTCTCTCATCTTCTCTGGTCACAAAATTGATCGCAACACCCTTTCGCCCAAACCGGCCACTACGTCCGATACGGTGGAGATAATTCTCCGGCTGCGTCGGAAGATCGTAGTTAATCACAAGCGAAACTTGCTGCACATCGATTCCACGAGCCAACAGATCGGTGGTGATGAGGACTCGCGATGATCCAGAACGGAATTCCCGCATAATAATGTCTCTCGTGTTCTGATCCATATCGCCGTGCGTGGCGGAGACGGTGTGGTCACGGCTGCGCATTTTGTCCGTCAGCCAATCCACCTTCCGTCGAGTGTTCACGAAGATAACACTTTGAGTGATCGCTAAAGTTTCGTACAGATCGCAGAGTGTTTCGAGCTTCCATTCCTCCTTTTCGACGTTCACGTAGAATTGCTTGATCCCTTCTAAAGTAAGCTCATCGCGCTTCACCAGAATCCGAACAGGTTGGTTCATGAATTTCCTTGTGATTTCTAAGGCTTCCGGCGGCATTGTGGCGGAGAACACCCCGACTTGAACCTTTGACGGAAGTAGCTGAAATATATCATAGATCTGAATCCAAAAAATGTACAATCCGTTTTAGATCTCATACTCATTCCACAACTAATTTCTGTAAATCATCGAATATTACCTGATCTTTGAAGCCTCGTGAAAGCATTTCATCAGCTTCATCAAGCACAAACATGTTGATGTAATCTGGACGAAGAGATTGTCTTCGTAGCATATCAAAAACACGGCCAGGAGTTCCGACGACGACATGAACTCCGGCGGAAAGTATCCGTTGATCTTCACGAACACTGGTCCCACCAACACAAGCATGGACTTTTACACCAAGATAATCCCCTAATGCACGCATAACTTTTTCAATCTGTTGTGCGAGTTCACGAGTAGGTGCTAAAACCAAAGCTTGGCATTCGATTATGTTGTAATCGAGTTGTTGAAGGATTCCCGAGCAAAAAGTTGCAGTTTTTCCAGTTCCTGATTGAGCTTGTTGGATTACATCCAGACCCTTTGTGAAGGGTACGATTCCTCTTTGTTGGATTGCTGATGGTTTTTCGAATCCTACAAGGGTGTTTTTGTAAAATCACGTTACATTTGGAAATTATGTATATGTAGTTATGTACATACCATATGCATAAATGCCCCTCAAGAGGTTTTCTTGCAAACCCATGGCATCAAAACTGTCGTAAACTTCATCATATGAAGTGAAAAAATCTTGTCCATCAGCTGAAAGCCTGCATGCATGAAAGATAAAAATGTTAGTTTGTATCATTAAATAATGAAAATTAACAAAATGTACAGAATCACATTCTTTCAAGATGAATCCATTCTATTTCTATTCCTTTAAACAAAACAAACAATTTTTTTTCCAATTCCAAAGGGAATGAAGTATTCCATTCCATTCATTTCCTGATCTTTTTATCGTATAGAATGAAGTGTACACAAAGTAGAAAATTAATCTCATTTGGAAAAGATGATGATGATGATGATGATGATGATGATATAAAGCTTACAAATCATTCATCTTTGAATCATATTGACGAGCATCAAACTGAGAGCCATCGGATAAGACACCTGCCATAACTGCAAAACGACTGCTATATAATAAGCTAATGGGGATTATCTTGCTTATTCAAATTAAGTCATAAATCAGGAAGCTTAAATTAATTAAATACAAAATTACAATTCAAAAAATCTTAACAGAAATGAAAATAAATTAGAACCACTGAAAAGACTCGTAAGACTGTACAGAAGTAGATTGTTGCAATTTTCACAGATCATCACTGAAAAGTGAAATCATGACCTTTTCATATAAGAAATCACAACAAAGAACATTCCAATTGAATCATGATCACTAACAATCTACTAAAACTACAAGACCAATATACATTTTCTACACAGTAGGCAATAATAAGGGCAATTATACAAAATCAGCCTAAAATCAAATCTAATAGCAATAACATATGTACATCGAAATCAAAACCGTAATTCACATCATCAGTCATCAAAAGCAATACGAAATCGACCAATACTGAACGTATGAAACAAAATTCGATTGATTTTCAGGGAAATGCGATGCGTAAGGAAATTAGCCATGCATAAAAGAAGAAACAGATGGAAATTATAAACGAAATGAAACCTGGAGAAGACGACGATGAACTGGTTATGCAATGAATAGAGAGGAGAGCGATGGTAGTTTTACCAAACTCCTCGGATCTAAGCCGTGGAGTTTAGAAAAATAAAGGTTACGAAGAAGGATGAAGGTTTTATACTGTTTGATAGGATCCAACTTGCAAGCGAGCGAGACTTCACATGTTGCCGAAATTACATATTTACCCCTGAACATAAGTTCATAGCACTAAAAAATGCTTTGACGTTTTGAAATATTTTAACAAAATATTAAAAAAATATACTTATTTAATTTACCCCTTAATTAAGCATAACATTAGAAAAATGCAGAAATTAATCAATCAACTTTTTCCCATTTTCTCATGAAGGTAGCTAACTTATTTTCTTATTTACACCCATGATCTTTGATGTACATATGAAATTAAAGTCTTTGAAGAATGTTTGTTAAATGGAACGTGTGAATATCGAATTGAAGTTTGAAACTTTGGATTTGTACAAAACAAAGTCATTCAAGTAGAATTGGACAGCAATTAAGTCAAAGTAATTTAATTGGAAAAATGAAAATAACTTGGCCATTAACAGAAAATTGTCACAGAAACAGAACCAATAAAATTTGATAAACTTAAGGGCTTTCATGTCAAAACCCCAATTTGTATATACATTAAAACCATTATATTTTGTGATTTCGGTTATATTATTGTTTGGATAACTTAAGAATAATATCAATTGCTTTTGCATAAAATTGTCATCATTTTGCCTAAAATATAATACTATTCATTTTCAAAATTTGTTAACTTTTATAATTTAAATTAAAAATATTAACTAAACTAACCAAAGTTAATATTAATAACCAACATTTCTAGAATAGGTCATTTTGAATAACCGGAAAATACTTTTTTCTAACTAGAAATTGCATTTCATCCGGAATTCCGGATTTCAAAAAGAAAAATCAAGAATTTTAAAATGAAGTATGAAATTTGATAAACAATTTCAGAATTTTGATAAAAAAAAAATACTTACTTTTCTACAAAAATCAAACTAAAGTTTAAAAACATAGCAAATGAGAAGTACACAAGATACAATGACTTAAAATCAAACATGATTGAAAACGATATTATAAGATACTATAAAATTGACATTTCAAACATGGATGGTGAGACTTTTAATAAAAAAAATGTGCAAATGAGAAAAATTCACTAAATATTTTTTGTCAATGAAACGTCAAAACAAGTTTATTTGTAACCTGCGGAGAAAGTGATACTTTTACAAAACATAAAAACTTGACTATTTGTATTGTAAACCTCAATTTAATGACTAGATTAATCTATATCCCTTTAAATTAGTAACAAGATGAATTCCAACACATAGTTTACACAATTTTAATTCCACATAAACTTAGCAACCGGTTCTTTTCAGATTATTAGGTTGCAAAACACTTAATTAACCAATATCAAAAAATTTAACTTTAATAGAGATAAACATAACACAAAGATGATAAAATACATTAGGCATTGACCTATTCTTTTACCTCTTTGTCAACACCTTTCATGGGTAAAAACAAATCATCAAAATCGAAACTTACCCAATAATAGAATTATAGCAACAAATCACATAAACAAACAAATCCATACACATTCACGGGTAAAAAGGAAACTTTCAAAAGTACAAACACAAGTCGCAAAAATTGGCAACACAACAAGAAGAAACACATTGCCAATTCGCATAATATCTTATAACACAAAAAGTCTTCCACCATCATCATAAACATAACTTAAAACAAACAAAACCGATAACAATAACAATAATAATAATAATAATAGTAAATAGTATTAGTAAATCCCAAAAACAACCTCTAAACCTTTTTCTTTCTTACTTCACAATCTTATATGAGATCCGCAACATTGGAAGGCAACTCCTCCACCACAACATTATAAAACTTCTGAATATCCGCAAGCATCCGTTCATCATCCAAAGTGACAAAATTAATGGCCACACCCTTTCTCCCAAACCTCCCACTTCGCCCAATCCTATGAAGATAATTCTCAGGCTGTGTTGGAAGATCATAATTGATAACAAGTGACACCTGTTGCACATCAATCCCACGTGCCAAAAGATCTGTAGTGATCAACACACGTGAAGATCCCGATCGAAACTCCCGCATGATGATGTCACGCGTGTTTTGGTCCATGTCACCGTGGGTGGCGGACACAGTGTGGTCCCGGGAACGCATTTTGTCGGTCAACCAGTCAACCTTTCGACGCGTATTTACGAAAATGACACTCTGGGTGATTGCTAGGGTTTCGTAAAGGTCACAGAGTGTTTCGAGTTTCCATTCTTCCTTTTCAACGTTCACGTAAAACTGTTTGATACCTTCGAGGGTAAGTTCGTCTCTTTTCACGAGAATTCTCACGGGTTTGTTCATGAATTTCCGGGTGATTTCTAAAGCTTCTGGTGGCATTGTAGCGGAGAACACACCCACTTGGACTTTCGATGGCAACAACTGGAAGATATCATAAATCTGACAAAAGAAAAAAAAAAGATTAAATCGCTCGCTTTAAGAAGATTAAGGGTTCAAGATTGGAAAAAGTACCTGATCTTTGAAACCTCTTGAGAGCATTTCATCAGCTTCATCCAAGACAAACATCTTGATGTAATCGGCACGTAGTGACTGCCTCCTGAGCATGTCAAAGACACGTCCAGGTGTACCAACAACCACGTGGACCCCAGCAGAGAGGATCCTTTGATCCTCACGGACACTGGTCCCACCCACGCACGCGTGGACTTTGACTCCAAGGTAGTCCCCTAGGGCCCGCATGACTTTTTCAATTTGTTGAGCAAGTTCACGAGTGGGTGCAAGAACCAAAGCTTGACACTCGACTACATTGTAGTCAAGCTGTTGAAGGATTCCAGAGCAAAAAGTTGCAGTCTTTCCTGTTCCTGATTGAGCTTGTTGGATCACATCAAGACCCTTGCAGAATGGGACTATTCCCCTTTGTTGAATTGCAGATGGTTTTTCAAAACCTGAATATTAAATCGTCATATATTGGCATGTTATAAGCTTATAATATGTGTTGATATGATATGAAACAAATATGATTAGTTGATTGCTAATTTACCATATGCATAGATGCCTCTCAAGAGGTTTTCTTGCAAACCCATGGCATCAAAACTATCATAAACTTCATCGTATGAGGTGAAAAAGTCTTGTCCATCGGTTGAAAGCCTGTAGTAGTAGTAGTAATAAAAGCAAGTAATTAGCACATGAAAGTAAAGGTTAAATGGATAATCTTTTTAAAATAGCGTGAAGAGGTGAAATAAAAAACTTACAATTCATTCATTTTGGAATCAAATTGCTGAGCATTAAACTGGGAACCTTCTGGTGCTGCTCCTGCCATGACTGAAAGACAAACAAAGGGTTAGTAACTTAGTTTTTCCCTTGATCTTCCATAAATGAAGTATAACCATGTGATATAACATATTCAATATTATGAGTATGATTTGATGTTGCTCTTAATTAAGTATTTGACACGTAAATCATTCTATATGGACAAAGTCACATTGTATAAGCATATGACTATGCTTTTCAAAGATTAGTCAAACAAAAAACATAATATTACTCAAAAGTTAAGCTGGAGGTGTGTCATGAATGCTGACATGCTACAAAAAACCAACAAAGAAGACAAAAATATACATATAATACATATCTATAGGGTTATAAGATAGAAAAATATAATATGCAATTATCCAGAACATAGATGGCGTCAGCTATATTTATTATTTAGTTCGTCATTCTACAAGCTTTAATTGATCTTTGTAGAACCAAAAAAAAAATTATCTCTGGAATTTTTATCTTTACAAACTTTCAACTATCATCGAGTCTATAAGCAAACTGTTAGTAGTAATCAGTGTGTTCAGTAGTCCTAACAGTGAATCGCAAAGAGCTTTCCTTCGTTAACAAAATCAATAAGTTATATCATCGGGTACGCACAAAATCTAATCCTCAGATTACAAATCACATCTTTTAAAGTTCATAAATCTAGACTGATCTGGATGGGCTCTTGAAGTTGAAGCTACGTTGCGATTCAATCCGAAATAAAAATATACGAATCTCCAAAAACTGGAGAGCAGAGAGCTTAACTAACAAACTGAATAAAGAAAACAACCCTTTATCATCTACAAAGATTAGCTATATAAATCGATCTACGAATACATAAAACCTAGATCGTAAAAACATAGACTGATACATATACACACAACAACAGAAGATCGAGTAACCATAAAGCTGGATGAAAAAGATTAAATTAGAGTAAAAGTAGGGATCTACAGCACCTGATTTGCAGATTGGTGGAAAGATTTAGAGAAAAAGTTGAGAGATTTTTGAGGAGGCTTTTTAGGGTTTTCTCAAACTCCTCGGGTGGCCGTGGAGTTGAGGGAATTTGAGTGCGAGTGAAAGAAAAGGCTGTGTGTTTTGAGATGAGTATTGAACGGGAAAATCTTACCCTATTTTTCCTCCTTTTATTTCTTGACGATTTTGCCCTTTGTTTTATATTGACGATTCTACCCTGGTTCTTTTTTTCTTGACGATTTTATCCCTGCTTTCTTTTTGGCTGGACGATTTTACCCATGGTTTCATTGATATGAAAATATCAAAGTTTTCTCTATTATTTTATTATTATTATTATTATTATTTTACTTTTCATAAATTAAAATTTCACGGACGTGGCAACTACGCAGAGG
Organism: Lactuca sativa; assembly: GCF_002870075.4. NCBI lineage: Eukaryota > Viridiplantae > Streptophyta > Magnoliopsida > Asterales > Asteraceae > Lactuca > Lactuca sativa. Next base: position 300,453,108 of record NC_056627.2, on the reverse strand, counting down.
CCACTAATTCTTTTGTTTTCTTATGTGCATTATTTTCTGGCAAGAAAAGATATCCTTACTTAGACGTGGCAAATCTGGTTTGTTAAACATGTATTAAAAGAAGCTTTTTTGGTATTGGGTTTACCTTTTTTTTCATAGAATGGACGGTCTATACTCTATATATTCTAAAACACTTTTAACTTTTAAATTAATTTTTGTTTATGTTGATAACAAGATTTAAACCAATTATCTAAGTTAAGGATTTACATGAAAGTATGTTTTTAATCTATATTTTCATGGTAAATTTATTAAAATACTTGTATCATTATAAATATAAAATTAATTATTTTTATGTTATTCATTTCAAATTACTATAAAAAAGTTCAACATCACTCTTTTTTTATAGTTAAAAAGAATAACAATCATATCCGCAAATTAAAGGTCGGGAAGTTGTGATAACACTTTATTAAAGGGTTGTTGGAGCCATTAAGGCAAGCAAAATTAGACAGCTCTTGCCAGATAGATCCTCGTTCGAAGTCACGTGGTGCGATTGTGTGAACCTATCAATGTGACATCTTCAATTTCATGGCCAGAAAAGACCGATTTGTTTATGCTTTGTTTTTAAAATCAGAGTAATCGTTTAAAGAAAATTGTTGCGGAATTTATCCCCAAAATAAAATAAAAAATATGATAAAAATTTATCAAAGCATTTCTTAAAGAAAAATATTTTCATTATATAACAAAATCTCAGGATGTCATGTTCCGATACAGACACATAAGCATAAACAGAACTTACATTTATTTACACTAACAATTTACATCTCCTTTATTCTCTCAGTGAATTATGTCTTCGTATTGATACCTGTGATACAAAGAAAACTGAGTGGGTCAAGCTTGGGAGCCTGGTGAGCATATAGGGTTTTCAACCCACAATAATACATTTATTATATTCAATTATCAACAATCAACCCAAATACCCATCCCCATTATCTTCTTTATTTATTAAGGTTTTACCCTAAGAATCGATTATACTTTCTTCATTCATTCCTAAGGGTTTACCTAAGGAACTGGCACACAGTCCATTTGCTACCACGGTTTATACAACAGGCACTACGTCGCATAGTCACCAGGGTTCATACAATTGGCACTACGTCTCATAGTCACCAGGGTTTACACAATAGACACTACGTCTCATAGTCACCTGGGTTTACACCAAAAGGCACAAAGTCACATCGTCACCAAGGTTTATCAAATAGGCACGAAGTCGCATCGTCACCAAGGCTTACTCAATAGGCACGAAGTCGCATCGTCACCAACTATTCCATCTACCCATGTTCTACCCAACATTTTTGTAGATATAAATACAAACACAATTTAAATCATTTAACACCCGTATAAAAACATCAATTCCAAATCCATCTCAAATAGATAATTAATATATAACACATAGCACGTATTTTATAAAATACTTCATATTTATGTGTAAGATGAAAGTGACTATATACTCACTTGATCAGAAGATGATCGGGCAGCACTACGGCTTGCAGAAGTAGTGTTTCTCCGTAGATCTGGAAGATCTTCACAAAAACCGGCTCCTCGCGGGCAGCGCTTCGGCTCGGGAATAACGCTCTTCGGGATCCTCGGGGCTTCGGATCTTACTTCAGGGCTCGGGAATAATACCGGGGCTTCGGGATATGATTGGCACGCAAATCGAGGCAAAAACTTAGAGAGAAGGTAAGAAAAATCGCAAGGAAATGGTTGATCTCGAGTTCTATTTATAGGCTGCTGGGTCTGGGATTACGCGGGGCGTAATCTCAAATTACGCAGGGCGTACTTTGACGTCATTGCGTGCGTCGACTGGTGGCACTCGAGTATTGGTCAGACAAGTTGCATCCGACTGAGTACGCTGGGCGTACTCAAATTACGCTGAGCGTAATTTGACTCGTCGAACTTCTAAATTGCGTAACTTTCGCATACGAGCTCCGTTTTCGACGTTCTTTATATCCACGTGTAGGTGAGACTACACTCTACAACTTTCTTTTAGACTCCGTTGGCTAATTTTGACTTTATTTTTATTATACTACGCTCTACAACTTTCGTTTAGACTCCGTTGGCTAATTTTGACTTTATTTTCACTACAATTGACGAGATCTTCGATTCTCATTTAGATTGTTTCGGCTAAAAACCGCTCGATCTCAAATCGAGTATTCGGGTTGCATACTGCTAAGCTGAAACTTAGAAAAATCATAACTTCCTCATATGAAGTCAGATTTAGACGTTCTTTTTATGCACGCTCACGGTTTAACGAACTTTACAAATTTCTTTTAGATCACTAAGGCTAAATATCGCTCTAATATAAATTCACTTTTTACGTCGCGCTGTGTCGTGTTGGTTCTGTCGCGAAACTTCGACAGGTCATAACTTCTTCGTTATAACTCGGATTTCGGCGTTATTTATATGCACGAAAACCTTGTAACATATACTATAACTTAGTTAAGATTATTCATTTTAAATAATCTTCTATCAGAAACTCATTTTTGACGCTTATCGTCTTTAAAATGACTAGCCCTGATCTACGGGCGTTACAATTATCTCCCTCTTAGGATGATTACGTCCCGGAATCATCAACGAAATAGGGCTTGTATAATGATTCCATATGTCATCCTTCCATCCTAAGTAATCACCGTGATGCTCAATCTTGCACCTGCTCTTCGTACTATGTTGGGCTTTCAATCGTAACCTTCGAGTTACAAAATAGGTCCTTATTGAGGACTCCTTCTTCTTCTCAGGATAAATACTTTCCTTTATCTATTGTAACAGACCAATGGGTCGTGCTCTACTGACCTCTCATCGCACGATGTGACGCTTAGACTTGGTCTTTTTAAAGTTAAATTCCATAATGGAATATACCTTCCTTCATATTCTAATGTGATATAATAACATTTTAGCATGTAGCATTTCTAGCTACAAACTTTATGAACAACGAGTACGATACCAATGATCGCATTAACTTCAATCTTCTGACTTACGTCCAATGTTACTTCGAACTAGGTTCTCCGAACCACGTAACATACTCACCGTAGTCGGACTCCAATTGGATGTGACCACTAGGGTCGGAACTAAAACCATCTTACTAGTCATTACCGAAACAAGGGTAATGACATATCCGAATAAAACGGAATCAATCACTAGCTTCTTGGTAACCTTGTGACTTTCCATGATCCAAGTGTGAGTCCTGTGCTTCCAGTAGCATATGCATCTACTACCTTTCACACCTACTCATACTCGTCCCAAGTATTGTCTCTCAGTCGAACCAAGTCACTATACAAAAATTCACACAATCATTTAACACATCAGGTATTAAAACCTTAAATATCACATAAATATTAAAACCAGGATTTACATTATAACTTGAAATGATTACACAAAAGTTCAAGTTCGCCCTATACTATGCCTTTAATTGGCTACATCATAAGTTGATCCTTGGATATAAATTCCTCATCCTTGATTCGCTTCGTCGAGGATCATGTGGAATGCCCTTGGCTGTAGCGGTGCATTTTTCTTTGGGCAGTCTCTAGAAATATGCCCTTCCTCGTTACATCCGTAGCACACCTTTTTGTTGGATGCGTACTTGTTGGCGTAATGCCCTGTCTTCCCATATTTGTAGCAAGTCATATCCTCGCTACACTTCCCGAAGTGTTTCTTTTTACACTTCTCGCACCACTTAGCTTCATCTCTTCCTCCAGATTTTGAGAATTTGGTTTCTTTGTTGATTATTGAAGATCCTTCATGTTTCCTCTTCTCTCCAACTTCAGCTCTCTCCAGACCCTTTTCTTTTATTTGGGTTTCAACATTTTTGGCTGCCCAGATGGCGGCTTTCAAAGTGGTTGCTTGCTTGACTATCGGACCAAAGTCCGCTGGTAATCCATTGGCAAACTTGTTGACTTTGGAAAGTTCAGTTGGAAGTAGGTATGGAATAAGCTTCATCTTTTCCGTAAAGCTTGTGGCATATTCAGTGATGCTCAATTTTCCCTTCTTCAGATTCTAGAACTCATTGTTGATTTCCAGGAGATCCTGCTCAGAGCAGTATTGCATTTTCAATTGTACCACGAACTCTTCCCAAGACATCTTGCTAGCTTCCCCCTTGGGCATCGAACCGGCCAGTAACTTCCACCAGCTCAGTACTCCAGATTTTAATAGAGGAATTGCAAGAGCGGTCTTCTGTCTGTTACTACACTCGCAACTTTCAAACATTGTCTCCATCTTGGAGATCCAATCCATGACTTGCATCGGCGTCGGGCTCCCAGATAGACACGGTGGTTTGGATGCCATGAAATCCTTGTATTTACATCCTCTTCCATCATTTCCTCCATCACAATTGTTTTGTCTAACAATTGGTGGGTTGGCTTGACCAACGATACCACTGAAGTTTCCACCTTCCAATGGCCCTCCATTCACTTCGGGCTCTTCAATTTGGATTGAAAGTTTTTCACGATTTTGTTGAAGCAGACGTTTAGTTTCTTCCATCTGACGATCCAACATCGTCTGAATCATTAATTGTACACCAGCCATCGTCACTGGCTCAGGTGCAACAGCTACAACAGGTATTTGCTCGATTACAGGTGGTCGATTCCTGTTTTTGTTCGCGTTTACAACTCCGCTTCTTGTTCTTGCCATTCTTGATCTATACACCGAATAAGGTAAATTTAGATCCTCAATCACGATAGAAATCAAATCGTCCTTATCACTCCGAAACGTTTATATACTAGTTCTAATATCGTAGCCATACGCTTAGAATCCTAAACACATAAGGTTTCCAGATCCGGTCGGCAACAGACCATAGATCCGAACAAATAATAGCATCAATATAGCTATCACACAAAACATTTAGCACATAAAAGCATTTTAGGCATCATTCCTAAAACAAACTAGTGCTTGCGTCAATTTAGGTGTACTACCTAACATATTTTAGACACACTCCTCACAATCATTACTTAGCATTCTAAGTTTAAGTCTAGAAATTTCCTACAAATTCCTAGTTCGCTTAAACTAATGCTCTGATACCAACTGTGAGATCCCCAATTTCATGGCTAAAAAAGACTGATTTGTTTATGCTTTGTTTTTAAAATCAGAGTAATCGTTTAAAGAAAATTGTTGCGGAATTTGTCCCCAAAATAAAAAAAATATGATAAGAATTTATCAAAGCATTTCTTAAAGAAAAGTATTTTCATTATATAACAAAATATCGGGATGTCATGTTCCGATACAGACACATAAGCATAAACAGAACTTACATTTATTTACACTAACGGTTTACATCTCCTTTATTCTCTCAGTGAATTATGTCTTCGTATTGATACATGTGATACAAAGAAAACTGAGTGGGTCAGGCTTGGGAGCCTGGTGAGCATATAAGGTTTTCAACCCACAATAATACATTTATTATATTCAATTATCAACAATCAATCCAAATACCCATCCCCATTATCTTCTTTATTTATTAAGGTTTTACCCTAAGAATCGATTATACTTTCTTCATTCATTCCTAAGGGTTTACCTAAGGAACTGGCACACAGTCCATTTGCTACCACGGTTTATACAACAGGCACTACGTCGCATAGTCACCAGGGTTCATACAATTGGCACTACGTCTCATAGTCACCAGGGTTTACACAATAGACACTACGTCTCATAGTCACCTGGGTTTACACCAAAAGGCACGAAGTCACATCGTCACCAAGGTTTATCAAATAGGCATGAAGTCGCATCGTCACCAAGGCTTACTCAATAGGCACGAAGTCGCATCGTCACCAACTATTCCATCTACCCATGTTCTACCCAACATTTTTGTAGATATAAATACAAACACAATTTAAATCATTTAACACCCGTATAAAAACATCAATTCCAAATCCATCTCAAATAGATAATTAATATATAACACATAGCACGTATTTTATAAAATACTTCATATTTATGTGTAAGATGAAAGTGACTATACACTCACTTGATCAGAAGATGATCGGGCAGCACTACGGCTTGCAGAAGTAGTGTTTCTCCGTAGATCTGGAAGATCTTCACAAAAACCGGCTCCTCGAGGGCAGCGCTTCGGCTCGGGAATAACGCTCTTTGGGATCCTCGGGGCTTCGGATCTTGCTTCAGGGCTCGGGAATAATACCGGGGCTTCGGGATATGATTGGCATGCAAATCGAGGCAAAAACTTAGAGAGAAAGTAAGAAAAATCGCAAGGAAATGGCTGATCTCGAGTTCTATTTATAGGCTGCTGGCTCTGGGATTATGCGGGGCGTAATCTCAAATTACGCGGGGCGTACTCAGTACGCGGGGCGTACTTTGACGTCATTGCGTGCGTCTACTGGTGGCACTCGAGTATTGGTCAGACAAGTTGCATCCGACTGAGTACGTTGGGCGTACTCAAATTACGTTGGGCGTAATTTTACTCGTCGAACTTCTAAATTGCGTAACTTTCGCATACGAGCTCCGTTTTCGACGTTCTTTATATCCGTGCGTAGGTGAGACTACACTCTACAACTTTCTTTTAGACTTCGTTGGCTAATTTTGACTTTATTTTTATTATATTATTTTTAGTAAGCCGGGACTGGAAAACTCCGTTATAAATTCATAGATTCTTCATCCGACGTCCGTTTTCGCCTATATTTTTATCGTTTCACTATAATTGACGAGATCTTCGATTTTCATTTAGATTGTTTCGGCTAAAAACCACTCGATCTCAAAATCGAGTATTTGGGTTGCATATTGCTAAGCTGAAACTTAGAAAAATCATAACTTCCTCATACGAAGTCAGATTTAGACGTTCTTTTTATGCACGCTCACGGTTTAACGAACTCTACAACTTTCGTTTAGATCACTAAGGCTAAATATCGCTCTAACATAAATTCACTTTTTACGTCGCGTTGTGTCGTGCTGGTTCTGTCGCGAAACTTCGACAGGTCATAACTTCTTCGTTATAACTCGGATTTCAGCGTTCTTTATATGCACGAAAACCTTGTAACATATACTATAACTTAGTTAAGATTATTCATTCTAAATAATCTTCTATCAGAAACTCATTTTTGACGCTTATCGTCTTTAAATTGACTAGCCCTGATCTACGGGCGTTACAATCAACCTCATCACCCGGTTGGAATCTGGTATATTAGTTAATTGATATGTAAGTACAAGACCAAGGGGGTCTCGATTGCATCAGAAATGTAATTATGGGGTGATAAGATGAACCGGATGTGGTACTAATGTTTGGGACTCGTGTTACGGGTTGCTTGTTACCAAGTGAATATATTAAGTCACTTGCTGATTGGGTTAAATAATCTCATAGTAGTTGGTTTGACTTTATTGCGTAACTCTCGTCTGAGTCTAATCGTTATAAGGATGAGCCTTTTACTCGAAGGATTATCTAAGCCTTCTATCAAGTGAAAAGTTTCGGCAACAATGAATGATCAATGATTCTGTTTTTAGTGAAAACAACAAGATAATCAAGTGGATGGAAGTGTTATGATCAGTTGGAATACAGAGTGGAGTTGAATTGGCAGTGATTTAGAGTGGGCTTATCATCGGGGAGTCAGACATGGTTTTAGGATTTCGGATTTCAGGTAGAGTAGTAATGGTTTTCCTTAGGGGTAAACGCTAGTGGGGTAATATCCGTTCATCGAGAGCCCTTCTAAGGTTGGGTTCAATTACAATTTTGGAATGTTGTTGTATGCTTAAGTTGTTTCCTTCGTCCGTATCTGGGTTGTGGAAGAACTATCCAAGTTGTCTGGAGTAGCTGGAAGATACTAAAGAATGATCTGAGGACTAAATCTAATTTAAATGGGGGGGAGTTGTAACACCCATTTTTCCAGGACAAGTCGAATTAGGGTTTCAAGAAGTCGAAAGTTGGATTTTAGAAGAAAAAGGATTCTCACGACGCGAGGCATTGAGGCTCACGATGTGAGATGGGATGCATGGAGATTTTCTCTGGGACTAAGCTCACAACATAAGCAATAAGAGCTCACGACGTGAGGAGCGATGCAGCCCAAACCCATGATCTTTTAGGGTTTCCTTCGTATTTAAGGATCTCTAACCTCATTTCAGGGTTTCTTATCAACCCCAAGCCCTCTTTCACATCAGAAAAACCTTAGTGCCCATCCTTGCTTGATCTTTGGTGATTTTGGAGCTTTTCTTGGTTTGAAAGAAGGAGGAAAGAAGAAGGAGGTCTTGTGTTGTGGCTTGCAAAGAATCATCATCAACATCACCTTACATTGTTTCTGGACCATTGTAAGTGATTAAGCTCCTACCTTTATGGTTATATGAGGCTAGATCTAAGTTTTGTCCCACTTTTCTTCTTGATCGAGCATGTTGAGTGAATAGAAACCATAAAGTTAGCAACTTTATAAGTTATTAGGGACTTAGGAATGTCTTGGAGTTCAGATCTAGAAAATGGTTGAGCTTTTGGAGCAAGTCCATATGGCTATTGAATGTGCACATCCGCAATGCATATAATTGTTGATTGTGCTCTTCAGCAGTCTGTACAACTACTGATTGTTCATACATGTAAATTTCGAGAATAAATAAAAAAATTGCCAAATCTTTTTTTGAGCTTAGATATGGCTTAGACGCACCATTTGGAGAATATTGGTGTTTTGGTGTTGAAAAATTATTAGTTGATTATGAGTTCGCAAGTTCACACGGTTTTTTGTTCTCACAATAATAACTTCGCCCTATATATATATATATATATATATATATATATATATATATATATATATATATATATATAGGTTATAATGTGGACGGACAACTATTATACGGACGTGTGGACAGTGCTTTTCTATGAGAATCACTAAGAAAATAAGTTGTTTATTAATATGAATACGTTCAACCTCACATAAATATCTTCATTTTAATCAATTTTTAATAATTCTTATTCACTTTTATTTTCAAACATTGTTTTTCACTCATTTTCATTCTTACAGAATACAACTCAACAAACATCCTGACAACATTCTGACAAAATGAGAATAATAATAAAAAGTCTATAATAATCTTATAGACGATTTAATTAGTGAGAATGTATGATAATGACAATAGTTATGTAAGATTACACGTATTCATATTATCAAACAACATATTTTCTTTGTCATTCTCACAAAATAGCATTGTCTACACGTACGCACAATAGATGTTAATCCACATCTGAGTCTAGCTCTCTCTCTCTCTCTCTCTATATATATATATATATATATATATATATATATATATATATATATATAAAGAGAGAGATAGAGAGAGAGAGAGGTTCAAATGTTTCTAGCAACTATTTTGTGACTAAATGTACTAATGAGAATTCAAGAAATAACAAATAATTAAATAAATCATTTAAGGGTATTTTGGACCTTTTGTATTTTTAATTAAGTAAATCATTTAATTGAAATCCTGAGATTAATTAGATAAAGTAAATATATTTGATCTAGTCATGTGTGGTAGAACACGTTCATCATCGGCATCAACACCATCACCATCACCATTGCCCACTTCCTCTCTTCGCCGACCTCCATCTGTTAATTTCTTAAATTCTTAACAATTATGATTGTCGAGAAGCCATGAGATAACTGTGGATATAAACCCATAAATTGTTGAGGTATTTGGATAGATTCAGATTCCCCTAATTTGTTCTTGAACTTCAAATATCGGTTTGGTCCCCCATGGTGATTTTTCTTGATTTCAATGATTTATGTAATCTTTTTTATCTCCTACAGTGTCGATTTGGGACAATTGATCATTGAACCTAGTATTGCTTCGAGTGAGATCATGGTCAGAGTTAGTCGGTCCCACTCTGAATCTGATGTGGCAAGCACCTCAAACTACACATAGTCTAGTCAATTCTTCCTTGTCCCACCAACCGATTCTACTACAGTCCTTGTCCCCCGATCATCAACCAATGCTTCATATGTAATATTTATCGCATCTAGTGCTATTTCTGGGCCATATCCTGGAAGAACAAGGATTATCAATTTCCAGCCTAGATATGTTATTAGCATGGTTGTAAAAATCGATCTAGGCGGCCGATTAATCGGCGCCTAGATGCTTGGCGGCCTCCATCCGCCTACGAATAAGAGCTAGAGGGTAAAATAATCGGCATTGGTCAATATCGGTCCAACTCGGTCAAAATCGGACTCAAAATTGGGCCAAACCGGACCAGCTAACCAGGCTCAAAAAACCAGCTAGCACACCGAGAACTTGGGTTTGATTTTCTAAGGGAACCTAAGTCTCCTTTTATAAGATATGGGTGCCTTTGTTTATTTTCCCACCAACGATGTGGGATGTGAACCTTGTAACAGTTCTATACATCTTTGTTCATGGTTGTCTATTGATTCACAACTCCATCGATTCAATTCAAACTTATTGGATCCGTGATTCCATTTTCTGCTAGATCGAACGCGACAATTGGTAAAGTCGATGCTCTCACGACTCAACGACAAAAGAATTCAAAAATTGAAAAGTTGAAATCTTCTTCCTCCGTTCACGCTATCGCCTTTTGCTCTGGTTTGTCATCCCCCTCCAACCTCCATGTTGTATTGTCGACTCAGAGTGTTGTTGCCCTTCTCCTCCGATGTCATCCATGACTTCTGAAGCCCTCTTACCCAGTCCTTATCACCTACGAAGGTTTGTTCTTCAATCTATACTCAAATTAGTTGCTAGGGTGTTTTTTGTTGGTAAAATTGATTCTCTCTCGACTCATATTGGTAAAATCAGCTTAGTGTTCTTCAATCTATATGAAGGTTTTGTTGGATTAGTGTCTAAGCCCGTAACTATATTTGGTATGTACTTGACCCGATTGTGCATGGTTCTTTTGGGTTGCCTACACCAAAGCAACTTGATAGGATGATTTATGGAGAAAGAGGATTAATTATGATTTATTAATATATTATATGAATAATATATTAAAGGAGAAATCATATTGTTTAATTAATATTAGTCTATAATTAATTGATAATTAGTTTTGTGACTAAAAGACATTAATTAAACTTAGGGGACTGGAATTGTAATTATAAGATAGTTACAATTGGGCTATGGATCACCTTGGAACATAGGTTGGACGAATTCTATGGGAAGCCCATAAGGAATTCGTCCAAGGGCTATTATAAAGGGAGTCCATGGGCTGCTTAGGGCCTAAGCACTCAAATTAGGGTTTCCTAGCTGATAACCCTAATTGCCTCACTATATAAAGACCGCTATAGCCCCAAAAACGTCTGGAACTCTTTTGGAAGAACCCTGGGACGGTTTTGGTGCTTCTCCTCCTTCTCTTTAGTCATCCTCTTGCTTTGTGGTGTTTGTAAGCCGTTAGAGGAGCGACACTTGTTACTCTAAGCTCAAAAGACAAGAAGATTCAAGCCATTGAAGAAGAGGTAATCATCTAGATCTGTATTCTTATGTCTATTTCGAAATACATATGCTAGATTTGGGTTCTTGAGTCTTGGATGAATTGCATGTACAATAGAGAAACCTAGATCCAAGCTTTAGGGTTTGCATGGGCACATAGGATGTTCTTTTGTATAAAACCTATCAGTGGTATCAGAGCCATGATTGGTTTCTATTGTATTGATGCTTAGTTTTTCATTCTTGATTGCAAAGTCGAGTTTTTGGCCATCTGTCTGACAAACTCGTCGAGTCCCAATGTGGACTCGTCGAGAAGGGTGAACTTGGCGAGTCAATATGGTGACTCGGCGAGTCTGGCTGTCAGATATACGGATTTTCAAGATTTCTGCCTTTTTGACTTAGGATAATTTTCATAATTGTTTCAAATTAATAAAATACGAATTTTATTGATTCCTTATGGTCATCCTTGTCAAAATAAAAGATTTTTATCATCTAATTAGATAAGTGTTATCTTATTTGATAAATGTTAAATTATTTGAATTATTTGGTCAATTATCTTGCATGAAATTGGATTAGGTCAAAACTAGATAATCATCAATTAATTGTTTAATTGCCTTATTTGTTTTTTTATCTAGATAGTTTTGAAAAGTCTCAAAACTTGCCCTTAAGTTTTGGAATTTAAATTTTTGATTAAAAAGTTTAATTTTGAAATAGTTAAATTCTAAACCCTAATGATTTGAAATGTTTCAAAACTTGCCCTCGAGTTTTGGAATTTATATTTTAATTAAAAGTTTAATTTTAAAATGTTAAATTCTAAAACCCTAATTTTGAAAAAGTTTAAATTGAACCCTTATGGTTTTATTAAATTAATTAAGTGTATAATTAAAAGAGAGTTAATAAATCCATAGTGATATGGTTTACATTTAATTAAATTAAAAGTGTAATTTATTAAATTAGACCACATAGTATTTTAAAAGTGTAAAGTACACCCTTATACTATATATAACATTAAAAGTCTAATATTATATATGTATAACTTAAACTACTAGTCTTACCGTTAGTAAGCCTCATTCACGAAGCCGATCTATAGGGGGGTATAAGGTTACGACCTATAAATGGCCATTTAATGGGTGTCCACTCTCACCCACCACTTCCTTGATTAGTGGAGAGTCGTTAGCCGAACAGGTAGGATAGGGCAAACCCTCTTCTTATTAAAAAGCATAATGAATGTTAAAGTAACTAAATGTTTTACAAAAATTCCCAATCTTAGTTACTTTAGGCAAAAGTGAATTGATGCAATTCCATGAAATTACACTTTGTACCCTTGCTAAGACGTTAGTGGAGCGTGTGTGGTTAACCGACACACTAAATGGGTTCTAAGAAAAGGTAGCAAAGGGCGACTCGATGTTTTGTCATAGTTCGGTGGAGCGTGTATGGTTAACCGGAACATCGAATAGATGATTGTAACATTGGGGGCACCATGTAAGTTTGTGTCACACCCCAAAACCGAGAACGGCGAAATACGTTCTGGGGTAGAGGACGCCATGTACAGTATCATAACAATTGCATAATAGTAAAAACAAGCGACAACAACCATTGCATTAACATAGTAAGTTTAATTACAAGTGTGTTTTGTATAGTTAATTGACACCAAAAGTATAACAAAAATAAAAGATGGGTCTTGTATATGCTCCATCTTCTCAAAAGCTGCACCAGTACCTGTCTATCTTTGACATGAGGATACAAGTTATTTTGAAAACGAGTATCAGCATTAAGCTGGTGAGTTCATAAGAATTTGGTGTCATTGTTTGTGTAAAAGTGTTTACAAACATGTAATATAAAAACTGAAATTTATGTTTGTGAGTAGTAGAAATCCTTAGAAAATCCTATATTTTCCAAAAATGTACATTTGTAAGAATAATCATTTGAGTGTGTAAAAGTATTATCATTGAAACCTTCAGTTATAAAAATAAAGTAATAAATCTCATTTAAGTAACATAAATGAGGAAAAGTTATGCCAGCTGACTGTAGTAGTGTTACAAACTTTAATTAGTAATAGATATTTATTTACTTCGGGATATTAGCTTAGACTTTAAGCCTTAGTGTATTAATTTGGATATGGATGTAACCCCTCATGTAACCAACTAAATGATAATAGAGAGCCCGATGACCTTCCCAGTCATACGTAGTGTAGTGATGTAGTGCCACCCCTGGGCCTAGTCGGCTCGAACTGTAGTTAACAGTCGGGATGTAATAGCGTCCGTCCTGTATAGATCTATACATGTAGTGTTGCTTTCCTTCCGGAAAGCCCTGGTCACATGGTGTAAGCGCGGTAGAGTGCCTTATAGATGGATAGTGTGTTATACTCTGGATTTGTGTATTCTCTTTGTTATAGTTGTTGGAATAGTGTCTAAGGCTGCAACTATATTAGGCAAGTATTTGACCCGGTTGTGCATGGTCCTTTTGGGTTGCCTTCACCATAGCAACTTGATAGGATGATTTATTAAGAGAGAGTAAATATTATTAGTATATTATGAGAATAATATAAAGAATAATATATTGTTATTTGATTAATATAAGTCATAGAATTAATTGGAATTAATTTGGTGACTTAAAGAGATTAATTAAATAAGAGGGTATAAACTGTCAATTGTTTGATAGTTAAACTTTAGACTGTAAATCCATATAGATATGTATTGGACGGATTCTAGAAGCTTGGGATAGCTTCAAATCGTCCAAGGGGTTATCTAAGGAATGGATTTGGATAGCTTTAAGAGAAGATTATCCAATTAGGGTTTAGGTTGTAACCCTTAAGGAGTCTGCAAGTATAAATAGACCCTATGGCATAAGGAAATCGACACTTCATCTAAAGTAGAGTGGCCGAATTCCTCCCCTCTCCTCTCTCTCAAATCATCCTCCTTGCTATTTGGTGTTTGTAAGCCATTAGAGGAGTGACAATTGTGACTCTAGAAGCTCCAAGACAACAAGATCAAACAAGAGATTCAAAGATATGATTCTAGATCTGATTTAGTATTGTTCTTATTCCTAATTAGTCATTAGAAGTCTTGGATTCAAAGCATGTTTAATTAGAAAGCCTAGATCCAAGCATTAGGGTTTTGCATGCGCACATAGGAAAGTTCTTATGGCTAAAACCCATCAATAGTATAGTAGACTTTTAGTATAGTACATAGAGTGTTCTCTTATACGTGCATTAACTTGTAATAGTAGCATTTATAGTGAGTATAGTAGTAACAGAGGTAACGAGCAATAGTCTTAACTATACCTATTATAGTTAACTAGAGTGTATGATTTCATGCCTTTGATTAACAAAGGTATTGAATAGAATGAAGACTTTCATATCTAACACAAATATATATGATATATAACTAAGAAATCAACGACAATCGGACAGATAACAGATACCCTAAGACCACAACTGTGACATCCCCAAAATCACGGCCAGAAAAGACCGATTTTCATTTATGCTTTTAAATAATTTCAGAGTAAATCCTTTTAATTTGAAAGAGATGCGGAATTTGTTCCCAAAACAAAACATGATAAAATAATATTTATCAAAGCATTTCATCAAGAGATGCATTTTCATTATATAATCAAAACTCGGGATGTCATGTTCCGATACAGACCATAAAGCATAAACGATAACATTACAAGTTATTCAACAAATATATACATATACAGACTTGTAAAGAAAACAACTTGATGATTCAACCATCTTATGCCCTCGCGCCACTACCTGTAATACAAATAAAACTGAGTGGGTCAGGCTTGGGAGCCTGGTGAGCATATAGGGTTTTCAACCCACAATAAATAAGTTATATTTAATTTCACCAACCAATCACTATCCCGATTACCCATTCCCGTTATCCTCACTTTACGTCCCTAAAATAACATCTATCTCAAGGGACCTAATCTAGGATTTTCATCGGGACGGACATCACTGCGAAGGGGTTTCCTCAACAATAGATATCCTAAATGCAACCATGAGGGGGATAGAGTACACCGGTGAACACATCGTTCACAACACCTACAGGTTATGAACCTGCTAGCGTTCCACTGGACTGTCTAGAAAGAGTCTGTGGTCGTTATCCATACTCCGCTGAATAACTAGATCAACAACAACAACATCGAGGCCTCTCATCTGTTTATTACACACCAACTATCTACCCATGTTCTACCCAACATATTAGTAGATAAAACATATATACTTTCATACATCGTTTGAAACCTGTATATCATTTTCATTCAATATATATTCCACATAACAGATGAGGCATACCCATGTAACACGTATTTCATAGAAAGCAATTCAGATCTATGAGATGGAAGAGGGTGAACATACATTCACACACATAACAACAAATTCTACACATAACACGTATTTCGTATAAAATACTTTATAATCATGCGTTAGAAAAAAGTAACTACACACTCACACATATGAACAACAATATACTTAATACACTCGAACCATACTTGTATTATTATCGTGTTTATGAAAGGTAGTATACACTCACTTGATCAGAAGACGATCGGACAGCACTACGACTTGCAGAAGTAGAAATCCTCAGCAGATCTGGAAGATCTTCACAAAAATCGAACTTCTCGCGGGCAGAGCTTCGACTCGGGAACTGCACTTCTCGGGATCTTCGGGATCTCGGGACTTGCCTCGGGGCTCGAGAATAATACCGGGGCTTCGGGGTATTTCTGGCACGCAAAACGATGCAAAACGGGAGAGAGAAAAGAAGAAATTAGCAAAATAGCCGGCTGCCCTCGCATCCTATTTATAGGAGGCTGGAGCCTCGGAGTACGCGGGGCGTACTGGCCTCCGAAGTCGTCACTACATGCGTCATCCGAAGTGTCGACACTCTTCGGAGTACGCGGGGCGTACGTCGGATCGGACCGCTGACTCCTCTTCGGATAATATCGGAATTAAAGATTAAAAATAATTACAAATTATTTAATAAACTTCGGAAATTCATATCTTCTTCATACGAACTCCGTTTTCGACGTTCTTTATATCAACGCGAAGGTGAGACTACGCTCTACAACTTTCGTTTAGACTCTATCGGCTAATTTTGACTTTATTTTTATTATTTATTTTTAATAGGCCGCGACAGAAAAACTTCGTTATAAATTCATAACTTCTTCGTTTGACGTCCGTTCTCGCCTAACTTTTTATCGCTTCGATACCAACAACAAGACCTTCGATCCTCGTTTAGAATGCTTCGGCTAAAAACCGCTCGATCTCAAATCGAGTATTTCAGGCTGCATACTGCTAAGTCGAAACTTCGATAAATCATAACTTCCTCATACGAAGTCAGATTTGGGCGTTCTATATATATTCGGAAACCTCGTTTCAACTACTACAATATTATCCAAAGATATTAAGTTTATTTTACACTTAAATTTTGACGCTTATTTTTATTCTTAATTAATCAGACCACATAATTAAGCAATTAAGCACAAAACACATAATACTCAATTAATACATTCTTATTATTTCAAAACGGGTTACAAAAGTTAACCTAGACTATTACATTGCTAAAAATGGCAAGCCCGGAAACACAGGCGTTACAATTCTCTCCACCTTAAAATGATTCTGTCCCCAGAATCACACATCAACAAACAAATGCGGATAGCGACCCATCATGTCACTCTCCGTCTCCCAGGTGAGATTCGGCCCATTCGTGTGTTTCCATCAGACAAGCACTAACCCAACCATCTTGCGTCGCAATTTCTTAGTCTTTCGGTCAACGATTGCCTCTGGTTCCTCAATCAACCTTTTGTTCTCATCAATTCTCAATTCAGAAATTGGAATTATGTTGGGAACTTCTCCCCTGAACTTCCTCAAATAACACACATGAAAAGTGTTATGAATTCCATTCAGTTCTTCTGGTAGTTCGAGCTTGTAAGCTTGGTTCCCAATCCTCTGAAGAACTTTAAACGATCCAATAAACCTTGGACTCAACTTTCCCCTTTTACCAAATCCTATAAGTCCCTTCCACGGCGATACTTTAAGCAAAACCGAATCCCCAACCTCAAAAGTCATCGGTCTTCGCTTCTTGTCAGCATAGCTCTTTTGACGATCCTGAGCTGCTAACATTCTTTCCCTAATTATTTTCAACTTTTCAGCAGTTTGATGAACCAACTCCGGTCCCATAAACTGCTTTTCCCCAGCCTCAAGCCAACAAGACGGCGTACGACACTTCTGTCCATACAATGCTTGATAAGGTGCCATCTTAATGCTCGAGTGGAAACTATTATTATAGGAAAATTCTACCAATGGTAAATGTTCATCCCAATTACCTAGGAATTCCAAGGTACATGCTCTCAGCATATCTTCAAGCGTTTGTATCGTTCGTTCGCTCTGACCATCAGTCTGCGGATGGTAAGCTGTACTTAAACACAACTTAGTACCCAATTCCTCTTGTAGACTTTTCCAAAATCTCGAGGTGAAACGACTATCACGATCCGACACAATCATTAACGGAACACTGTGAAGCCTCACAATTTCCTTCACGTAAGAATTCGCAAGCTTTTCCATAGACCATTTCTCCTTGGCCGCTATGAAATGCGCACTCTTAGTGAATCGATTAACGACCACCCAAATCATGTCGTGACCATTCTTGGTTCTGGGCAGTTTAGTGACAAAATCCATAGCAATGTCTTCCCACTTACCCATTGGCACAGGCAAAGGTTCTAAACTCCCATACGGTTTCTGATGTTGTGTCTTTACTCTCGCACAAGTCACACACTTAGCCACATACCTTGCAACATCAAGCTTCATCGTCGGCCACCAGTAGTAGGGTTTCAGGTCCCTATACATTTTAGTGCTACCCGGATGAATCGAGTACATGGTCTTGTGAGCTTCTTCCATCAGAAGATCTCTGACTCCTCCTGTCTTAGGTATCCAAATCCGATCTTAGAACACCTTCAGTCCGTGACTGTTTACACCGAACACCAACGTTTTGCCCAAACGTTCCTCCTTTCGGTCATTCTTCTCAGAAGCTTCGCTTTGAGCTTTCTTTATACTTTCCAAAATGGTCGAGACAACTTCAATTCTCAACGCTCTTGGCCTTTTCCTTTCAAGATTGACTTTCCGACTGAGAGCATCAGCAACAACATTAGCTTTACCGGGGTGGCAAAGTATCTCACAGTCATAGTCTTTAAGTAATTCCAGCCATCGTCGTTTCCTCATATTCAATTCCTTCTGATTAAAGAGATATTGGAGACTCTTATGATCAGTGAAAAGTTTGCACTTCGTGCCATAGAGGTAATGCCTCCATATTTTCAGAGCGAAAACTACCGCTGCCAACTCCAAATCATGAGTCGGGTAATTCTTTTCATGCTCTTTCAGCTGTCGAGACGCATATGCTATCACCTTTTCTCTTTGGGTCAAAACACAACCCAATCCAACCCAGACGCATCGCTATAAACGGCGAAGTCTTCAACTCCATCGGGTAGAGAAAGTATCGGTGCCTCGCATAGCTTCTTCTTTAGCTTCTCGAATGCTTCCTTATGCTTATCACTCCAAGCATAAGTAGCTCCTTTGTGGGTCAAAGTTGACAATGGACTAGCAATCGAAGAAAAGCCTTGGATAAACCTTCGGTAATATCCGGCTAATCCTAAAAAGCTTCGAATCTCCGTGGGACTTTTCGATTGTTCCCACTTTGTCACAGCTTCAATCTTTGCTGGATCAACCATTATCCCTTCTTGGTTGACCACGTGACCCAAGAATTGGACTTCACGAATCCAAAAATCACATTTGGAGAACTTAGCATACAGTTTCTCCTTCTTCAAGACTTCTAACACTTCTCGTAAGTGTCTGCCATGCTCCTCTTGGCTTTTCGAGTAAATCAGAATGTCGTCTATGAACACTATCACGAATTTATCAAGGAAAGGATTACAAACCCTATTCATTAAATCCATGAATGCTGCCGCAACATTGGTTAGTCCAAACGACATAACCAAGAACTCGTAGTGTCCATATCTAGTTCTGAATGCAGTCTTCTCGATATCCTACTCTCTTACTTTCAGCTGATGATATCCTGACCTTAGATCGATCTTCGAGAAATAGCTCGAACCTTGCAATTGATCAAACAGGTCATCAATCCTTGGCAACGGATATCTATTCTTTATTGTTGCCTTGTTCAGCTCTCTGTAATCAATGCACATTCTCATACTTCCATCTTTCTTCTTTACAAATAACACCGGAGCTCCCCAGGGTGATGAACTAGGTCTAATGAAACCTTTGTCCAATAACTCCTGAAGTTGCATCATTAGCTCCTTCATCTCCGTCGGTGCTAATCGATAAGGTGCTTTCGCAATTGGCGTTGTTCCTGGCAACAAGTCAATACGGAATTCCACTTGTCGATCAGGCGGTAATCCAGGAAGATCTTCGGGAAATACTTCCGGATAATCACACACAACTGGAATATTCTGCATCACCTTCTTTTCCTTCTTAGCATCAATCACGAATGCTAGATATGATGTACACCCCTTGGTCAAACATCTTCTGGCTTTCATCAATGAAATGATTCCAGAATTCACTCTGCGTTTGTCCCCATACACCATAAACGAATCTTTCCCAGGCGGGTTTACTTTGACTATTTTCTTCTTGCATAAAATTTCGGCGTCGTTGGCGCTAAGCCAATCCATTCCCAAAACGATGTCGAAACCGTTAAGTTCTATAGGCAATAATTCCTCGTGGAACTTATTCCCATTCAGATCAATTAAGATGTTTTTCATACGATGGCTAACAGGTACAAACTTGCCACTAGCAACTTCGACTAATAAGGCATCATCTAGTCTAACAACAGGCAAAGCTAGCTTTCTACCAAATTCATGCGATATAAAGGAGTAGTTGGCTCCAAAATCAAATAAAATTTGGGCAGACAATTCGTTAACGAGAAAGGTACCTGAAGCAACATCAACTTCATCTTTCGCAGCTTCCAGTGTCATTTGGAATGCTCTCGCCTTTGGCTTTGGTGGAATGTTGGGTCTAGCTGCCTCCTTCTTCTTCGGGCAGTCCCTCGACATGTGTCCCTCCTCACCACAACCATAGCAAACTTTCTTAGTGAGGGTACATTCATTGGCATAGTGCCCTGGCTTCCCACACTTGTAGCATGTGTTCGCCACCTCACATCTTCCATGATGCTTCTTCTTACATTTGTCGCACCATTTCACTTCACCTCCACTTCCCCTCGAACCAGACTTCGAGAACTTGTTTTTCTTGTTGGACCCTAAAGTTCCATCGAACTTCCTCTTTTCTCCAACATCTATTCTTTCCAGTCCCTTTTCCTTCTGCTGGGCCTCCACATTCTTAGCTGCACGAACAACCGTTTTCAGAGTAGTTGCCATCTTGACTGTCGGACCAAAGTCGGCAGGCAGTCCATTAGCAAACCTCTCTATCTTGGAGAGTTCCGTTGGCACAAGGTACGGAAACAACTTCATTTTCTCAGTAAATGCAGTAGCATAGTCATCTATGGTCATCTTCCCCTTCTTCAAGTTTTGGAACTCATTGTTCAGATCAATCAGATCTATTTCTGAACAATATTGCACCCTTAGTTGCTCCAAGAACTCCTCCCATGACATTTTTAGGGCTTCTCCTCGTGGCATAGTATCTGCCAACAACTTCCACCAACTCAAGATTCCAGTCTTCAGTTGTCTAACCGCAAAGACGGTCTTCTGTTTGTTGCTACAGTCGCAACTTTCAAATACCATCTCCATCTCGGAGATCCAATCCATTATCTCAACAGGCTTTGGGCTCCCAGAACACATCGTAAAGGCAACCATGAGGGGGATATAATACACCGGTGAACACATCGTTCACAACACCTACAGGTTATGAACCTGCTAGCGTTCCACTGGATTGTCTAGAAAGAGTCCGTGGTCGTTATCCATACTCCGCTGAATAACTAGATCAACAACAACAACAACATCGAGGCCTCTCATCTGTTTATTACACACCAACTATCTACCCATGTTCTACCCAACATATTAGTAGATAAAACATATATACTTTCATACATCGTTTGAAACCTGTATATCATTTTCATTCAATATATATTCCACATAACAGATGAGGCATACCCACGTAACACGTATTTCATAGAAAGCAATTCAGATCTATGAGATGGAAGAGGGTGAACATACATTCACACACATAACAACAAATTCTACACATAACACGTATTTCGTATAAAATACTTCATAATCATGCGTTAGAAGAAAGTAACTACACACTCACACATATAAACAACAATATACTTAATACACTCGAACCATACTTGTATTATTATCATGTTTATGAAAGGTAGTATACACTCACTTGATCAGAAGACGATTGGACAGCACTACGACTTGCAGAAGTAGAAATCCTCAGCAGATCTGGAAGATCTTCACAAAAATCGAACTTCTCGCGGGCAGAGCTTCGACTCGGGAACCGCACTTCTCGGGATCTTTGGGATCTCGGGACTTGCCTCGGGGCTCGAGAATAATACCGGGGCTTCGGGGTATTTCTGGCACGCAAAACGATGCAAAACGGGAGAGAGAAGAGAAGAAATTAGCAAAATAGCCGGCTGCCCTCGCATCCTATTTATAGGAGGCTGGAGCCTCGGAGTACGCGGGGCGTACTGGCCTCCGAAGTCGTCACTGCATGCGTCATCCAAAGTGTCGACACTCTTCGGAGTACGCGGGGCGTACGTCGGATCGGACCGTTGACTCCTCTTCGGATAATACCGGAATTAAAGATTAAAAATAACTACAAATTATTTAATAAACTTCGGAAATTCATATCTTCTTCATACGAACTCCGTTTTCGACGTTCTTTATATCCACGCGAAGGTGAGACTACGTTCTACAACTTTCGTTTAGACTCTATCGGCTAATTTTGACTTTATTTTTATTATTTATTTTTAATAGGCCGCGACAGAAAAACTTCGTTATAAATTCATAACTTCTTCGTTTGACGTCCGTTCTCGCCTAACTTTTTATCGCTTCGATACCAACAACAAGACCTTCGATCCTCGTTTAGAATGCTTCGGCTAAAAACCGCTCGATCTCAAATCGAGTATTTCAGGCTACATACTGCTAAGTCGAAACTTCGATAAATCATAACTTCCTCATACGAAGTCAGATTTGGGCGTTCTATATATATTCGGAAACCTCGTTTCAACTACTACAACATTATCCAAAGATATTAAGTTTATTTTACACTTAAATTTTGACGCTTATTTTTATTCTTAATTAATCAGACCACATAATTAAGCAATTAAGCACAAAACACATAATACTCAATTAATACATTCTTATTATTTCAAAACGGGTTACAAAAGTTAACCTAGACTATTACATTGCTAAAAATGGCAAGCCCGGAAACACAGGCGTTACAACATCAAACAAGAACAGGAAATAAGGCGAACTATCGGTCCTAAGTCCTTCAATTCTTACTTATATAAATATATTAGTGTAGATATATTTTAAAAGAAAAGTAGTTTAAACACAGTTTGAAAATAGTTTAACAACAATTTAACCTTAAAAATGCATTTGATAATTATTTAAAACAGTTTTATTGATAAGTAGCTAAAAGTATAGAAAAATCCCTTTTTGATGGTAAGTTATGAATCACATATGATTTGATAATAAAACTTGTTGCATTATACTTGTATCCCCCCCCCCCCCCCCTAAAACATGTAAAACATTTGAAAAGGTTCATTAAGGGGTATGAACTCACCTGCAATGAGTAGATCGGGTGGAAGTATCGGATGAGCGTTTAGCGTCAAGTAAAGACTTGTACACCCTTTATGACCCTAGTAACATATGAAGACATATGTTTACAAGTAATTAGTGATTTAAACTCTAATTAAACACATATAGACATCATGATGTGAATAAACTCTATGGTTGCGTGCTAGAAGGCTAATGGGTTGCAAGGAAAGAGTATAAGACCTCACCATGGAGTTTACTCTTCTAAAACTCACCTTGAGTGAGTTTACGGCTGGGGGACCATTTCCTCCATGATTTTACGGCCGTAAACTCATGGAAGGAGTGGTTTTGAGTGTTAAAAGGGTTCATACACTACTAGGGGTAGTTATAGGGCTTAATCCGGGGCTTAAGGGGTGTTTAGGGTTAAAGGAGGGTACTCCCTTGGAGTTTACGGTCCTAGGACCACTCCTTGGGAGTTTACGGCCGTAAACCCCATGGTTTACGGTAGTAAACTCTTGGACACCCCCTTACTTCGTTTTTGAGGTCCTTGGCTCATTCCTAACAATTTCTAAGTGAAGGTATAAGGCTAGTTAGGGGTTTAAAGGCTCATTTGGCATGGTTTAAGGGAGTTTACGGTCTAAGCATGTGCTTGGGCCGTAAACTCTTGTTTACCCTTCAAATGATCGGGTTTAGTTGTTCCAAGTCCGAAATTGTAAGTCCCTAAGTCATATCTAACTCCAAATGTGGTTTGGAAAGGTTTTGAGGCTTGATTTGCATGTTTAGAGGGAGTTTACGGCCTAAGGATGTTCTTGGGCTGTAAACCCTCTTTCAAGCCCCCAAACTTGATGATTTATGACTCAAACACTCCAAGGTTTAACCCTAAACTAGTTTCTAAGCCTAAAAGGGAGAAATCGGGCATGTTTGGCAACTTTTTAGGGGTTTACAGCCTAAGGATGTTTTTAGGCCGTAAACTCCTTATCTTTGGCCTTCTTGAATGATTTTTGAGCTATAATGACATGCAATGGGTTGTAGAACAAGTTAGGGTAAGGAAACTTACGTTTTGGAGGCGGAAACTTGCGGTTTTTGGGATGAAATCGGACTTGAGGAGAGAGAGTAGAGAGAGAGAGAGAGAGAGTGTGTAGTATGGTAAAAGGTCCAAAAGAGTGTCCACTCACCCTTATATAGGGCTTGAGTGTTGTACCCGGTATACAACTACCCGATACTTATGTTAGACGAGGTTTAAAGTTTTACCCGGTTAAATGGTCGTAATTAAAAATAAACTTTTTCCAACTAAATGGAAGGGTAGTTCACGTGTTTTTATTTATTTCGTTACGACATTAATAACATAAAATGAAATAAAATAAATACATTCATTGATTTGTCTACCCCAAATTAACGGAACTTTTATAAAATAGAATATTGTATTGACGGAAACGGGTTACAACGATGGAATAAAATTTGGGTTGTCACAGTTTGCATGGTTATCCACACCCTGTTTTGTGATCCTCGGCATCCCAATCACAAATCAAAGGGCATGTCGAGATTTAAACATTCCATTGAAAAAATCAATGAATCTCAAAGGATCTAGGAGTTTTCAATACATTTAAAACTTAATCTCTTTTTCGCTTTTCATGGTGGAAAATTTGTGAATCGTCATTCACTTACCTTCAAATGTTCTGCAATTTGGGTTATGGCATCCCTCTCCCAAGTTGTAGAGTATTGTGTTGGGTCCTAGCCTTAATATCTCATTTGGGTGTTTTATTAAGGACTCAATCAATCAACTAACTTGAATTTTCTCCCGTTTTATAGATGTCAAAGTATGACAACTATGGTCTTCCCAAAATCCCGTGGAACGAGCTTTCCACATGAAGATGATATTCCACGATTCGATCGAGGAACACGACATCATGCTTCACTTCCTCCACCTCCTCCTATTGTTCTCCCTGACCCACAAGTTCAAAGGCTTGAAAAGTTCAAGCTCACTCAAGCCCTTTTGGCAAGTAAACATGAAGAAGGAAAGTCAGTGTGAGCACACGTCTTAGAGATGAAGTCACACATTAATAGGTTAAGAATGTTGGGAGTTGTTGTCTGTGAGAAGCTGGCTGTTGACTGGGTTCTTCAGTCGCTTCCTAACTCATATAGTGAGTTCGTAAGAGAGTACTATATGATAGACCACGACGTGACCCTCATCGATCTCACATATTTGCTTGTTGCTGCTGAATCAGCAATGATTTGGCGCACTGTAGAAGCAAAGTTATTTGGTGGATCTGCCTTCCAAACCTCTATGGACATAGGCAATGGCAACGAAAGACATGCCATGGTCGAAAAGTTTGATCATAAGAGAAAGACAAAGTTTAAAGTAGTTATGTGTGTTGTTCCAAAAGAGTCAATTTGCTTTTATTGCCAAGAGAAGGGGTATTGGAGATGAAGTTGCCCTGTTTACCTGAGAGATCTAAGAGATGGGAGAGTCAAGACGTATGGCTCTGCTTTAGGTAAAATCCATTAACTAACTCGATAAGTTCCTATTTTTTTTTATTCTTGATACATTATGTGATAAGATTACATTTTTGATGTTTTGTAGAATTGAAGAAAAGAGAGGAAGCTTAAAGGAAGAAGTAAGCTGAGTCTGATCGCGAAGAAATGGATTTCGATCGCATGATTTGATGATTGGATTTTTGGAGCTGCTACTTTTAGAGTTAGGATAGATTTCTAAGAAATGTAATAGCATAGTTTTTCATTTGAGTTGCGTTGTAAGGACAAATTTTTCCGCAATAAAATAAAATTTGATTTTGTCTTATTTATTTACCCTTGCAATAACATTTATGAAAAATTGATGTTTGTGTATTTCTATTATTAGCAATGTTGAAATGGATGTGATTCTTAGTCATGCTATTTATGGTAGTGTCATAATTTTCTAAGTAAGGAAAGATTCCCATCGCCTAAGTTTCAATTGGACAGAAACTTGGAATCATACAACATGTATTGTGTGATGTATGGAAATCTTGGTACTTAGGTAATTAAGACTAATTCCTTGTTCACATAAGTATGTGAGTCAAGTGAAGGACTAAAGGAACTAGTACACAATGTTGAGCACTAGTCAAGTCCACTATAAATAATAATATCATTATTCGTCATGATTTACTAAAGGTCTAGTAAATGTGGTTATACTTACAAGATTAAGTATAATTTTGAATCATTGAAAAGTTTCAATGAATGGAAGAACGAATAAGTAGAATCAATGAAGGCAAAAAGATAAAAAGTTTCTCCAATCTAAGAAGAAGGGAGAGTACTTTTGTATCATGTTTTATGATCGTCTTGATAATCGTGGGAACCATATTACAATTCATCCTCTAAGGATACCTTAGTGCACTGGTTTGGCTAAGAAGAGGAACGGAGAATTGTTGAAATGGTTAAGTCAATAAGATGTATCGTACTTCGTTCCAAAATCAAGTCGTAGAGTCATACTCCAAGATTGTGACTTGAGTGACATAATCTTAAGTAGGAATGTTCTTACACTTGCACATTTTGGTAAGTTATGATGTCTTGAATAAGACACAAACCAACTAGTACCAAATTACATGTAGGTTTTGTCTTGGTATAGAAACACACTAATTCTTGGATATTTGTTTGTCAGTAAATGTTTTCTTGACAAGAAAATCTAATATGTCAAGAGGTCAGCGGGAGTCTAAAGATCTTGAAAAGTTTCAAGAACAAATCAAGAAATAAACCTATTAAACACTAGCACACGACTTGAGGTTTATAACCTATCGTGTTGACAAGATTTTATTGCCATTCCAGTAAAGTTACTTATGCATATGAGTTTCTACGAGTTCTAAATTGACTGCATAAGGGCAAACACTTTGTTCAATGAAAGTACATTGACTGGCATAGGTGAGCTGCTAAATAACTTGGAAGCAATAGTAGGACCCTTGATGGCAAGAAATTAAGAATGAACAAGTTTTGTCCATAAGAGTTTGAATTCGTCACAAACATTATCTTATGATTATGCTTATGACAAATTCACATGGATAGGAACACATTCACCATAAAATCTAAGTGTCATAAGGTTTATCTCCTTCATGAAAATGATTGTGAGGAAACACTTTCACTAAGAACGATTTTAAGGAGATAGCGATTATGTAAATTGCATTCTCAAATTCGATTACGATTACGACATCCCTCTTTATAGTTCGAATCATGAGATTTGGCAATTAGTTTAAACATTTGAGAGTTAGTAATATAAGTTCTGAATTAATTTAGACACACATGTGAGTTGTCTGAGGAAAGGTGTATGAGTTTGAGAAGCTTAGATAAAGGCTTATCGAAGCACATCGTATTGGAAATATGAACTTTGGAAGTTAATAAGTATTGTCTTCTAGAAGTCCAACTATTTTCTGAGTACGTGTCAAAGCTAGTGGGAGTATAAATGCTATGTTGGAATGGATATAATCATCATGTTAGTGGGAACATGATTATTATTTTAAGTATTGCAATTCGGCAATATTAATTATAGAAAAACAAAAATTTCACTTTGCAAAGTTGTAGGGGTTAAAAAGTTGTTTTTTACTATAATTAAGGGAGAGAATGTTATACTTCGTTTCCAATCTAAAAGCTTAGATCGAGAAATTTTAATTGAATTTAGTCAAGTATATATTTACTATTTGCATTCTCAAAGTTCGATTATGATTACGACATCCCTCTTCATAGTTCAAATTTTGAGAACACGACAACTAGAAATATTATGACAATATTATAGCAAGAAACTGGTAAAGTATCACGTTTTTCATTATGAATTGTATCCCACATGCTTCGAGTATAGGATCGATTGCATATGCTATAATATTTGACCGTTCTAAAGTTTTCCAAATGCTTAGGGAATTCAGAGAGAAAAAGGGAATAGAACCAGATTTGATTAAAATAATTAAACAATTGTCAAGGACAATCTAAGGTTCACCAAAGATTGGTCTCTTGTGGACGGTTGGAAGTATACTAATGGATGAACCATATTGACTTTATTATGAATAGATAAGACTCTATTTAGAATTAGTTGTCATATGGAAAATATGGAAATGTTTCCTTATTGGGAGTTGGACGTTAAAAATCTATGTCTAGATTAGAAACTTTTATGCAAGAAGAATGTTCAAAGGAATGTACTTTGAATGTGAGACTTCACATCTATGGAATTGTCATGTAACAATCTCCAATAGAGCACTTTGTAATTTCATTGGCAAAGTCTTTGTGACTTTGGTACTGTGATATTACGAAATGACCGTTGCATAAAAATGTTAGAATCTAACATATTCTAGTAGTGGCGAGAGTTTTGTATTCTTACACTAATGGATTAGGAATTGTGAAATGAGCATCATTGGAAATGTGTTCATTTGATCTATTTCACAAAGAAAAAGACCATAGGAAACATAGTGTACATGCTAAGAGCATGAGAAAATTGTTGTTATAATTCAAGTAAGAAGTTGATTACCCGAAACAACAAATAATGAGTAATCAATATGGTGATTAAATAAAGTTCTTATTTATACTCAAAGGTTTGGGACCATATAGGGTTAGTATTATTCTTGTGTTTCACTTTGCATGTTTTGACTTCCCGAATAATAAGATTATTCAAACCCTCCACAGTCGCTCATTTTTTGGAAGTAGGAATGAATGAAGATTGTTATGAATCTGTCTGTAGATTGTCTAAAGTGTTTAGACATAACACAAGTTTGCTACATAGTTCGTGAATGCTGCTATAAAATTAGAGTATTGGATTAAACCCACGCTCACTTGGATCGCTTCATGGATTTTATCACGAGTGATTGGTGAGACGATAATATCTTCTATTCTTGAAACCGAGATGTGTGAGTTGTATCTTACGAGTCGGTTACACATTGATAATATGTACACGCACAAGTAACTTGGTGTTATAAAACGTATTGTTATGTGTGATTCAGTGAGTGAGTACAAGCGAGCATTAAGTCGAAGTTTATCCGTTCCTTTTGCCCAAAGTGGGATAAAAGCGATATCTTTGGGCCCCTCAATGGTTTAGTGATGACACCCTAAGCGCTTGGCCAAGCCGAGACTAAGTTGATGTGTTCAATTGTAGTCTGTTGTCAGTCGTCATAAATCAGAAATCGGGAAACAACACATAAACATAGAGTATGATTAAAATCCATGTCTCAGTTCATACGATATCTAGAATGGAGGAATATATGATCCCTTATCTAAAGGACAGGTTGCTGATAAGATCAGAGTTCGACAGCATCTTTGAGAGCTACGATTACTAATCGGTTTGTACTTACATTATAGTTACTAGACTTATCCAAGTGGGAGACTGTTGGATTAGTGTCTAAGCCCGTAACTATATTTGGTATGTACTTGACCCGATTGTGCATGGTCCTTTTAGGTTGCCTTCACCAAAGCAACTTGATAGGATGATTTATGGAGAAAGAGGATTAATTATGATTTATTAATATATTAGATGAATAATACATTAAAGGAGAAATCATATTGTTTAGTTAATATTAGTCAAGAATTAAGTGATATTTAGTTTTGTGACTAAAAAACATTAATTAAACTTAGGGGACTGGAATTGTAATTATAAGATAGTTACAATTGGGCTATGGATCACCTTGGAACATAGGTTGGACAAATTCTATGGGAATCCCATAAGGAATTCGTCCAAGGGCTATTATAAAGGGAGTCCAGGGGTTGCTTAGGGCCTAAGCAATCAAATTAGGGTTTCCTAGCTGATAACCCTAATTGCCTCACTATATAAAGACCCTTATAGCCCCAAAAACGTCTGGGACTCTTTTGGAAGAACCTTAGGACGGTTTTGGTGCTTCTCCTCCTTCTCTTTAGTCATCCTTTTGCTTTTGTGGTGTTTGTAAGTCGTTAGAGGAGTGACACTTGTTACTCTAAGCTCCAAAGACAAGAAGATTCAAGCCATTGAAGAAGAGGTAACCATCTAGATCTGTATTCTTATGTCTATTTCGAAATACATATGCTAGATTTGGGTTCTTGAGTCTTGGATTAATTGCATCTACAATTGAGAAACCTAGATCCAAGCTTTAGGGTTTGCATGGGCACATAGGATGTTCTTTTGTATAAAACTCATCAGGTTTGTTCTTCATATACACTTGATTCGCTATTAAAACAAATTTTAGACAAACCCATACACTCGATTGAAGGCAGATTTATGTTGTTACTATGTTTGTGTAAATGGTTGTTTGGTCACTAGGAATCACGATTCCAGTGATTTTGAAGTGATATTGTTGATATGGTTGTTTGATAACTAGCATGCTATGTGTTTGTGTAAATGCTTGTTCCTTGCTGTTGCTTTCTTTGCATACCATTGAAATCAAATGGTTGTTTGGTCACTGAGAATCACAATTTTATTGGATTTGCTTTCTTTGCATACCATTGAAATCAAAAATATGAATTGCATACCATCTGACTTGCATTCTAGTTCTTTACATACCATGTGCTCCATTGAAATCAAGAATCTAAATTTCATACCATCTGAATTGAAATCTGAATTGTATTCTAGTTCCTTACTGTTATTGCTCATTCATCACAGTCTTCAAAGTCAAACAAATCTTGAAACAAATCAACCAAAGAAGCCAAGAGGGAGACCAAGAAAGAAAGCTTCTGCAAATGTTCCTGTTCCCTCAACATTTACAATGCAGGAGTTGGTTATTTAGATGTATTGTATTAAGAATCAAAGGGATTTTTTTGTAATCATAGTTTCATCTTTCATGTTACTAATGTTATATTTATTAAAATTTTAATATATATATATATATATTTTAAAATTTATAATGTTATATTTATTAATGTTGTATTTAATGTTATATTCTTAGGATTAATGATATATTTATTAATTTTTTAATAACTAATGGTCCCGATTAATTCCCGCCTAGCCGATTAATTCATTGACCTCGGTCCACCGATTAGCCTACGTCGAGCGATGTCTACAACCTTGGTTATTATTAATGCATGTAGTAAGGACTTGTGCTACAGGCAGAAAGGGTCCGACTTTATATACCAACATTCTCATATTCATTAGATAGACATAACAAGGTATATTGTTCGTTTTTTTATAAACTTTTTGTTACCACAATTCACTTATATGTAGTTATAACATGAATCATGGAATTACTGGTGTCTGCTCGTTTTGATGAGCATGGATGACAGTGGTCAAGATGTTTCTCTCCAGAACATTTAGGAGATACACAAGTGAAAATGAGAAACTATGTTACTGGTGTTGTAACTATAGTACGTGTAGAGGTCCAAAATGTCGATGATGCAATCAGAGAATTGAACCTGTATTATCTAAGTGTTTGATAATAAAACATGTCTTCCAAGTGTTTGATACAATGTCAAGAACAGAAAGTTTTTGTGTAAAAGAGGCAGGTTTGATATGTTGGATTTATTGGGAAGATTCTGTCAGAATATGTTAAGGTAACATCTTTATACTTGTGTTGAAATATTCTGTTAGAAGTAAAGTAGATAATATTTTGTTAGACTTCTTAAGGAATTGAAGTTTAAGCAAAAAATAGAAATGAAATATTTTTTTAGAATTGATGTTAATATGTGTAGTTATGTTATTTTGATGTTTTTATTTTATAAAAAAAAAGAAGTTGTAAATTCTATTAGAACATAAGTTAAAACTTGTGTGTATTCGTCAGAATTTATTTATATAAATGCATTATGTCAAAATGTATTTAAGAATGTTTTATTAACAATAAATATATTTGTTTAACTGGTAATGCATTATAGCAGAATTACGAGTAATGCATGTTATTAGAATAACAATAGTATATTCTAGCAGAATAACTAGTAATGCATGTTGTTAGAATAAATTACACTTGTTTGATGTCCATTACATTTTATCAGAATTTATAGTTGTTATTCTTTTAGAATACTCCAAATTTTTTAATATTTGAAAGTTGATTTTTTTTTTTTTTTTTTTTTTTTTTTTTTTTTTTTGTGTGGATTTAGGTTTTGAAGAGACTGCCATTGATGTGGAAAATGAGAAAAAACATGGAGAACTAGAGTGTATTCTTGCAAAATGTATAAAGTGTTTCTTAAAAATAATATTCTTTTTGGAATGGATTAATGTTTTTGTTAGATTTTGGTGTTTTTTTTAACCATTTTTAATTTTAATCTTTAAGAATAAATGTAATCTATATTCCTTAGAAAATGTTATTCTTGATAATATGTTGTATAATTCTTTAAGCATGTTTAATATAAAAAGTATCTTGAATGACACAATATTCTGCAAGAATAAAACCGCAAATATATTTACTAGTTTATTGTTGTCTTTTTGTCATTCTGACAGAATAAAATCGGTTATTATTAAAAATAATATTAAAATTTAATTAGAATTAATTTAAAAATTTTAGATTTTTAAAAATAAGGGAATTAATGATCCCTTAAAAATAATATTAAAAATAAGGGAATTAATGATCCCTTAAAATCCGAAAATTTCCTTTTTTAAAATAGGTTAAATGAACAAAATACCATTTTGCTGAAATTATGTGATTATATGATACATGCTAACTTATGGTAAATATCATAGACCTCAGATCAAGATTGTTGATTCTATTCATTTGAGACGAACATAATTATGTGAGACCGTGAAACCAATTTTTTTAGTGAAATATTCTAATATTATATTGTTCGTATGAATAGAATATGCAATATATTCTAACATTATATGTTTTAGAATAGTTTAATATAAAATATATTAAAATTATTGTTTTAGAATTTTAGAATATTAAATATATTAATTTATACTAAAATATTAAAGTATTTCATTAGAAAAAAATGGTCTCAAGGTCTAACAAAATTAAACCGTCTCGCATCGTATCTTATATTTTGAGAAAAAGTGGGTTGTAGAGACTTTATGTGAATTTTTTCAAGATTTTTGATTGAATTTTAAGAATATTTAGAAACTAATAAATAATTCTCACACAGTTGTTATTGGGCTAAGGGCTGTTTTGGGATTCAGATATCTGATTTTAGGCTCTTTTATTGGGTCATAACCCGTTGAGGAAAGTGGGGGAAGAGAATTAATGAGAATTCTATTGATTTTTTTGAGATTTTCTTCGAATTTTAAGAGATTTTTTTTAGAGTTCCAACTTCCAAATCACATAAGACAAAAAAAACTACTTTTTACTACGGTAGCTGCTAAATAAACAACCCATATACACCTCATTTTAAAAGTCAAACTATTTTTTCTAAAAAAACACCCTATTTACTAGGTATATTGAAGACCTCAAAAAATTCAAACTTAGTAAATTGTGTCTCAAACTTAGTAACCTGTGTTTAACATCTTGTAAATTGTATATATAATAAAACCACATTAATATCAGATATAACTAATAACTTATATTTTATTATAAAAAGATAGATCAACATTAATCTAACCATCTAATACAGTTTAGGTAAAATTTCTAACTTTGCATATTATTTCAAGATTTAAAATATAATTTTGGTTATTTCAGTCCAACCACCGTCATCATCGCCGACGGCTAGTGGCACTGCCGCCGGAAAAGTATAAAACGTCGAGAGAGAGAGAGAGAGAGAGAGAGAGAGAGAGAGAGAGAGATGGTAGTCATCGCCGACGCGAGCAGCGCCTAGATCTTCGCTGCCGGAAAATGGGTTGTACAATAACTAGTGGGCTAACCTTTTAAAATAAATTAGTTTTGTAAGTGGATCAAGTTATGCGTCGGTAGCTGTTGGAAAAACTCAAATACATATTTATGTTTAATTATTGCCTTTTGGTTGCTTTATATATATATATATATATATATATATATATATATATATATATATATATATATATATATAATCAGTTATTTTATATTATTTTACTTTTTTTAACAATTTTTTGTTATGTTCATAGTTTTACGAAAAAGATGGCGAATTTTTACGAGGAAAACTTAAATGAAGGCAATGAATTCTTTATGGGGATATCACCGTTTTTCACCAAATGGGTATGATACTTATCATGATATTAATTTTTTTTAATCATTGTAATGTTCACTAGTTATTAACAGAGATTATTTGAATTTTAGGTGTTGTATTCTCTAAATGAGTTGATGGGATGGGTCCAAAACAAAACATTTTCGCTTGGTTATGTCATCGTGAGAAGAAGATCAAAGACAAATGAAAACGGTGTGGTGTCTTATGTCACACTTATTTGTGATCGTGGTGGTGAATACAAAATTAAAGCAACAAGTAAAAATTCCGGCACAAAAAAAATCAATTGTCCATTTAAATTGGTAGGTTCGTATATAAAACAATTTGATGGTTGGACGTTGAGAGTGAAATGTGATCAACATAACCATCCACCTGCACAACATATGGAAGGACATGCTTGTGCTAGACGGTTGAAAGAAAACGAAAAAAAGTTGGTGGCCGACTTGACAAGTCAGAATGTTGAACCACACAACATACTCTCGATACTAAAAGAGCATGATGAGAATAATGTTTCTATACTCAAAACCATATACAATGCACAATACAAGCTTCACTCGTCCCAGAACGATGGAAAAACTCCGATGCAGGTATAATATTTCAACAAGTATATTTTACATATAATTTATATATTGAATTTTTATTAATTAACGATATTTCAATGTAGGTTCTTATGGGAATTTTGAATGAGAAAAAATTTGTTATCGAGTTTTCCGTAAATAATATTTCAAATGAATTGGAAAACCTGTTTTTCATTCATCCTCTGTCGTTAGATATATGGCAAGCATTTCCACACGTTTTGATTATTGATGCAACATACAAAACAAACAAATATGCTATGCCTTTTGTTGAGATTGTTGGAGCAACTTCAACCAACAAGACATTTAGCATTGATTTTGCCTTTATCATTAACGAAAAGGAGGAAAGCTATAAGTGGGTGTTAACGTGTCTAAGGTTGACACTAGAAAAGTGCATGCAACCACGCGTTATAGTGACGGACAGAGAATTGGCATTGGTGAATGCATGCCAACAAGTTTTCCCTTATGCAACTCGCTTACTTTGTCGATGACACATTATCGAAAATATTAGAAAGCATTGTAAGGCGCTAATCCCATTGAAAGCTGAGTGGAAATCCTTTCGTGCTATGTGGAGTATACTTGTTGAGTCTCCAACATGGACATCATACACTGAAAACTACAGAAAACTGTAGTCAATGTTAAGAGAACATCAAGGTACAATGCTACTTATTTTTTAATTACTTGTTTATAAATTTAGAAGGCTTTTTATGTATAAATAACATTTATATAAATCCAGATGTCTTACAATATTTGGACGATGTTTGGTTAAACAAGTATAAGGAAATGTTTGTCTCTGTTTGGATTGATCAACATCTGAACTTTGGACAACGAACTAGTAGCAGAGTTGAGGGCCAACATTCAGTGTTAAAGAAGTACTTACAAGAAAAAAATTATTCTTTAGCTAAATTTGTTGGTGCTATTGATCGGTTTGTGAAGTCTCAACTTACTGCAATAAATGAGAGTTTTGAAAAGAGCATGATTGTCTCCAAACACGAACACAGATTTTCGTGTTTCGACTTATTGCGGGGTAACGTTTCACTTAAAGCTCTAGATATGCTTGTAGAGGAACTTCAACGGGTACATCAAGTTGACTCTTCAAACTGTGGTTGTAAACTACAAAATAGTTGTGGTTTACCATGTGCTTGCATGCTATCAGCGTACTTGAACTCCGGTGGGTACATTTGACAATTATTTTTTTAATTTAAGTTATATATTGGTTGTTTATATATTAATGATATTTCAATGCAGGTGAGTGTATTCCATTGGAATCGATAGATGTATTCTGGAGAAAGCTTAAAATTTCACCATCAATTCCTATGGAAAATGAAGATATATGTGGTGATGGTAAATTTGAAATGTTTAAAGAAACCTACAATAAGCAACTGGAAGCTGTGAAAAAAAGCATGATGAGAAAGCTACTAGATATATTCCAGCCTAGTAAAACACACATTAGAGAACCCGCAATTTAAAAAAATACACGTGGACGACCAAGTTTGAAGAAACAAAAACAAAAACAAACTGATTCTATCAATTAAGCTCCTAGAAGACGCAGCTTTTCAACCATGCCAAAATTTGTTGAGTTGAACAATAGGGAACCGGCAAGACATAGTTCATACATAACCACAATTCCAGACTTGAAAGAAGAGCCAAACTTGAATGAAATTCCAGACTTGAAGGAAGAGCCAGACTTGAATGAAATTCCAGACTTGAAGGAAGAGCCTCAATCATGCTACAATCATCGACTAATAGATGAAATCCAAGTGATGTTTCATCCTTACATCACACATATACAAGATGTAGAGGGGGATGGAAACTGTGGATTTCGAGCAATATCTGTTTGTCTTGGGTATGGCGATAATGATTGGCTCTATGTTCGACGTCAACTACTAGACGAGTTATTGAGTTCGTACGATGCATATGCTAGAGTTTTCACTGATGGAATCGGTGAACTATATACTTCGTTGAATTTCTTAGAATCACCGGCACCTAAAAGATACTGGTTACTTATGCCTGAAACAGGTATCCTCATTGCCAACAGATTTGGTGTAGTCCTTACTTTTTTAACCAACCAAGGCTCTCTCACTTTCTTTCCTCTTTGGAAAGGTCCGGAAGAATTTTTGTACCATCGCGTTATTACGATTTCACTTGTATATGGTAATCATTATGTGATGGTACAATTAGAAGGAGATTGTCCGCTGCCTACCATTTCAGCTTTCTGGATCCGCCACAAAGCCCCATGTGCAGCTGGATGGGAAACTATGTTCATGTCACGTCTAGAACTTTATAGACAACTGAAACCTTACAATCATGAAACACCTTTTATAACTATAGAGGATTGTTAGAGGGTATTAATTTTCTCTCGAATTATGTATTTATGTATTCATGAAGGATTGCTAATGCTATTGTTTTTTGCATCATATTTTTGTTTTTATGTATTAATTTATATTTAATTATTAAATAATATACAAATATATATATATATATATATGTTATTAATCTATATTAATTAAAAATAAATAATTAATCATTTATATTTAATTTATATATATATATGTTTTAATTACTCCAAAAAAAATATTAATATTCAAGCATAAAATGAAAAAGAAAAGAAAAATAAAAAGTAAATAAAATAAAAATAAAAAGAAGGCATGTAAATTAAAGAAAAACAAAAAGTTAGGTATATAAACTTCAATATAAAAAGACATTGTTGACTTTTTTTTTTTTTTTATTAGGGTGTTTTTTTAGTATAGAATGTGCTTTTAGTAAATAGAGATGTTTATTTAGCCATTCCCTTTACTACTACTTCTAGCCTTGCCATACCTCATGTTTCCATCTATAGACATGTACAACTTCTTATATTCCCCGTGCTACCACCGCTTACATTCGATGCTTTGGTCATCGATTTTTGAAGACTTTTTAATCTTTTATCTCCTCTTTCTCTCTAAGCCACCGTCTATTTGCTACCAAAATGGAAAATTTGTCTTACTGATTCCTACGAGCAGGACGGAATCGGAAGCGGAGAAAGAATCGTGTTGTTGTCTTGTTGAAAGAGGCACTTGTGATGTTATCAGATTGGTTTCTCGTTTCCTTCTAATGCTCAATTTCTTAATCGCTTTTAACCAAAACACCTTTACGATTGACGCCCTATCTTTTTAATCATTAATTGAGTCGCTTTAGTTTCTGCTATTCGAATTTGTGTTTTTTTTTTCAGTAGATGGAGAACTAATCGGTGAGGTTAGACACAGAGTTGACGACGAAATTGTTTGGGTTCTCATTTTTATTGTATTTTGCTTTTGCATAGTTACATTCAATTTCCGTTTATTTAACGAAATTCCCAGCTGGGTTTTAGCATTTGTGTGTAGATTAATCCAATCATTTTTTTCTTTTTGGTTAGGAAGTTTGTTGGAGAGTTGAAATGGTTTAAGTCGTTGTGTTTTCTTTTTTGAATTTGACAATTTGCATTTAGGATTTAGCCATTTGGCTATTACTTTTTTCAAATTAACTATTGCTTTTATTAATTTAACCATCGTATAATTAAAAAAAAAATCCATGATACTATATTTTGACCTTTGATAACCACGTAACTATGAAAAGTGTTTTTTTATACAAATATTGTGTATTACTGTATTTGGCTATATATATATATTTGGATTTAGTAGATTTGTGTAAACAAATTGACACTGTTTTAGTTTTTGACTTTCCAAAGGGGAAGATTTTGTGGGGAAAAGATCC